>NW_022436976.1:12502889-13000844 GCF_009761245.1 Sapajus apella | reverse complement strand
TTTTTTTTTGAGACGGAGTTTCACTCGTTACCCAGGCTGGAGTGCAATGGCGCGATCTCGGCTCACCGCAACCTCCGCCTCATGGGTTCAGGCAATTCTCCTGCCTCAGCCTCCTGAGTGTCTATTTGTTAAAATGAGCTTTGGCCATGAATTTGGGGTTTCATATAATAGAAATACGAACTGACTTATGGCATAATTATATATATATATATATATGTTAGTAGTAGGACTATTTCTCTGCTTTATAAAAAGTAGTTTAATACAATTCTATGGGTTAAAATAAAAGGTTGACAAAATTGTATGTTTTCTTTTCTCTAACAAAATCATGCTTTTCTTTAGGAAAAATTTGTATGTGCTTCTGTGTTCATCATATACTTGCTTATTGCATGATAAAAAGTTATGTAAGATCAACATGTTGCATGTAGAATATTCCTTACTATTCACTCTTTAAAAGGCATAGGCCTGAGCCTATGGACTTTCAGCAGACACAAGCAGCCACTCGCTCTGAGTTATTCACACTTTAGCATTTCGTTATAATTTATTTGTTTCAAACAAACATAAGCATGTGTTGTGCTACAAAATAAAAGAAATTGAAGAATAGATATTTCTCTTCTTTATGAATTCCCACTGCCCAATGTGCAATGGTTTCATAACCTCAAGGAAACTTGGGTTCCTGAATTCCTAATAGATTACCAGAGTTCTCATATGCCACAGCCAAAGATCGAATCAATTTGGGTTGCCTTGGCTTCTCTAAAAGTCTTGTCCAAACTCTTGATTCAGTGGCTCTGGAACCATCTTTTGTTCCCAGAAATATTTTATAATTTCCCTAGTAACAGTAAACCCTGATGGATTTATCTATGGCTTATGAACTCCTATTCCATGAGAAAAATGGAAACCACCTGGAGAAGGTCCATGGCATACACATGATAAATATGATTTGAACTATATGTAAATTTGAGCAAAAGTTATTATAACTGACATTTAATGTTCTTCTTCCTCCTTGTTCAAACTATGTTTTATATTAATATAAGTAAGTATAATTTTTGGCAATATTAATAAATTAGATGACATTTCTTATCACTTGATAATAAAGAGTCTGTATTTCTTTGTGCAATAACCTTGTAGAAACCCCAATGTTCCTATTAGTATAAAATTCTGTGATTTTTTCATAAGAATATATGCATTACCCTACAGAGTTATCTTTTATTTTCTAACTGGGTCTCATAATCTGAATCCAACTAAGTCACAACAACAGAGCCACTAGAGGTCATGGTTATATTCCTAACAGAGAGATCTCAGGATCATGTTTAACCAAGACTCTTGGTATCCCCATACCTTCCAGAAAAATATCTTTCTAATATGTATGTGTGTTTTTATCCAGCAATGCCTATAGGATATTTGAAGCAAACTAGGTAAACGGACTACGATTGTATCAGAGTTTTAAATTTAGGTCAATTTAACATATTTACTAGGATTTTTCTATGCTAAAGATTCCATGTCAATAAATGGGTATAGATAGCTATCTAGAACAGGGCTTCCCATCCCCCATGCTACAGACTGGTACTGGATAATGGCCTGTTAGGAACGAGGCTGCATGGCAGAGGAGAGTCGCAGTGAGCAAGCAAAGCTTCATCTGTATTTACAGCTGCTCCTCATCACTTGCATTACTGTCTGAGCTCTGCCTCCTGTCACGTTAGCAGCAGCATTAGATTCTCATAGGAGAGCTAACCCTATTGTGAACTGCACATGCAAGGGATCTAGGTTGCCTGCTTTTTATGAGAATCTAATGCCTAATGATCTGTCAGTGTCTCATATCACTCCCAGATGAGAATGTCTAGTTCCAGGAAAACAAGCTCAAAGCTCTCACTGATTCAACACAATGGTGAGTTGTATAACTATTTCATTATATATTATAATTTAATAATGATAGAAATAAAGTGCACAATAAATGTAATGCACTTGAATCAGCCTGAAACCATCCTCACTGTCCTCTGGTCTGTGGAAATATTGTCTTCCACAAAACCTGTCCCTGGTGCCAAAAAGGTTGGGGTCTGCCGTTCTAGAACACAACCTAGACACTTCTTAAAATTCAGTCTTGCAGGGTATATGAGTAAGTAGATTATATCACAGGGAGAGAAGGTCTCTAATTCAATGTCATAGAATCTATTTTATAAATCCATCATGGGATCTGTTTTAAGTTCAGAAGTTAAACAATACTTTGAATTAAAATACCTCATATTTCTTCAAAACCCTGCTTCTTTGAATAAGAGTATTTTTTTAAATTTTATTTTAGTTACTATGGGATCTCGTTAAAACGATCTATCTGGTGAGGGCAAACACATACTAGAAGGAATTCATTAAAAACCCACTGTTCCTCTTCCCCATTCCTTCTGTATCTCCCATGGCTCTATTTGCCCTTTTAAATAATTTGGACTTACTTTTCTGACTTTACTCTTGGCCCATAATCTTATGTAAAATTTTCCCATTGCTAGTACTATGGATGTAGATAAAAACTCTGTCTTCTCCTCCACATATTGCAGAATACGTGGGAAGAAGCAATGCTCTCAGTGATATGTTGCTATGTATTAAACATCCAGCTCTCTGGGAAAATGAAACAAATAGGCAGTAAACAAACCTGAGTTTGTTGATATCCATGGTATTAAAACTTTCACTATGGCTTCTATAAAAGTACTAGCATATCACTACACATATTGTTAGGAAGTTCTCAATTCTCAAGATTCAGAAAAGCCAGCTCTACTACATAACTGAATATTCCCCTCATGAGATAATTGTGACATGGTTCTTAAATGTAAGTATCAAGTACATAACTGAAGACTAAGAATTTGTGACAGATAGTGAAAATTAAAAAGGTATCTGCTACAATAAAAGAAGAAATAAAACCAGTCACAGAGAAAGAAATAACAGCCTCTGGGCAATACATGAATGACAGAATTCAGAATCAAACACAAGAGAGGTTACTTTGATTTCACCTGAAGACTAATAAGCTGTGTTACAAATCTCTTTCATATAGAATGTGCTTGTCAAATGTAGCAGATATTGTGAGCATTACAACCATTTACTAATATCTTTTTTTCTTTATCGAGGTATTCTGTAGGAAGCTACTTATAGCCTCTTCTGAGGTTAAGTGTGGCTTCACATCATTCTTATGCAAATAAGATTCAAATAAAAGTGGCACGTGTTACATCCAGGTGGAAAGTTTTAAAGGCGAGTGTTTGCCTTTCCACTTCTTACCCTACTGTGAAGGTGGTAGGGCATAGTGTTGATATGACAGTGGTGTGGGGAATCTGGTCCAACACATGGAGGGCAGGGCATCCCTGGACAGTAGCCTGAACATGCAGCACAAGGTTCCTCAGTCAAAAGTAAACATTTAAAAATATGTTAAGCCAATGACATTTTATGTGTTTATTACTCAGCCCACCTATCCTATTCTAGCTAAAAACATACACGTACCTAAATTCAGAAATAGCAGTGGGCTGATAGTTCTTGTTCCACAGCATAGATTCAACCACTGATAAATGGCTTGCTGAATTAAAGGACTTGAATTAAAGGACTCTTTCAAAAAGTACATATCAAATGATTCTCCATGATTTCTCCTAGGAAGCCGGCACTGAAGGTTTGGAAAGTGGCAATTCTCACTTCTATCTTAATAGAAAATTTAATGTGGGTAGATTATAGGTGACTTATTTATAGTATAAGTCCTCCCGTATTTTTTAAATCCACATTCAAGATCCAAGTAAACCCTGCATAAATGTTGCACTCAGAGTGTGGAAAATACGTAAGAAGTATCCATTAGAAATATTTCGGTTTTGGCTTACTGCCCCACAAATTGCTGCTTGGTAACAAGGAAGCTACATGTTTTACTGTTATATTTTTAACAGGAGCAGCCCAGTTAGAGAAGAATAATTGTGTCTATATTCTAAAGAGTTGGGTGAAAAATTCAAAATAAATTCACCCGATTTCCCAGTCTTGGCACTTCTAAGAATTTATCAAATTAGAAGCCCAAGATTCAAAATGGTTCCCAGGTGAGTCTGATCTTATCCTCTCTCTCCTTTATGGAAAACACTGGATTCAGAATTATGGCTATTTTCACTCCATTACTACCAATCACACATTAAGGTAGTTATTTAAACTCTCAAACTTATAGTATTTTCATTAAAAATATAAACAATACTTATATCCTTATAGTATCATGATAGTAAATTGAAATAGGTATATAAAATGCTTGGCACATATGCATTTGTCTAAATAATTCTTATTGAGAGTATGAAAGCTATTCTAGTTTTTAAAAATTTGGTAAAACAAATTATTTTTTGCTTATTCAAAATGTCTACAAATTTATATATTTGAATCATGTGATGTCACAGTTTTAACCTTTTCATGAGGAGTGTTCAATCTTCAATCTACAATGCACTGTGTCCAGTACTTGCATATTTTCAATTTTACATTAATAATTATTATCTCATTTCATTGCAACATAGTATTGTAAATTAATTTGTGAAAGTCATTCAGAATTAATTGATGAGGAAATTGAGATGTAGGGATATTATCTGGCTGCTCTAAGGTCACAGTAATATACCCAAGGTCTCCTGCTTCTGAGTTCATTGTTCTTCCCACTGAGTCCATAGTGACTACCAGATAATGCTCAGATAAATAAAGGATGGATATCCAAAACACCTCTCAACACTAAATCTGAGAATATCTGGTACTCAGTAACAACTACATTTTATTAATAGAAGTAATGTCAACCACAGTGCCTTGAATCAGCCTGAAAATGTCACAGCAACAAAAAAATGGAGTAGACAAATCTTCCTTTGGTGACAAAAACTATATTTTTTGTGTAGAACGTTTTTTTTCTGTTTTGCTAAAACAGACCAACTAAAGCTGCAAAATGTATGCTTTTATGTTCTGTTTTTTATATTCTGTTATTTCTGACGGCTTTTGACATTTGGTGGCCTTAGACTGTGATAATTTGCTGCCAACGTGTTACAGTATATTGTGCCTAGTCTGTGTCCTACTGAAGCACATGCACACACACACATGCACGCACACACGCACACGCAATAGTTTGAGCAGGATACAGATTTTATATACCTACACACACACACACACACACACACACACACGTACCTGTATAGTATATATATTCACATTCTATGAATAAAATTGTGAAGTGCTTGATTGTAAAGGCAGGTACTCAAATACTGTCTTTTCTGTGAGAGCTCTTGATTTAGTCTCTTTCCACAGAGAGTAGAAGGTGTACCTTTTTCCTACTGTTTTAGGACCTCACACGTATCTGTTAGAGCACTTTCCTCCTTGCACTTGAATTTGAAATTTCTTGCTGCATATCTGCACTTCCCAATTATCTAGTGCTGCCTGGAGGGCATGGAGTGTCTATAATTTTTTAATCACCATCTAATATTGACCTTGACCCATATTGATGTCAATGTCCATTATTTAAGAGTAGAATGAATACTTATCAAAGATATGGGATCAGGAGAAATAGGACTTACAAACTATACACTCCTTTCTTCATGTTTCATGCCCATCCTGGCTGTTCAAATATTAAATCCCAATGAACTTCTAATACATGCTCCTATTTTAAAACTCATGAACACTTGCTTGCCTATGTGACCCTTTCAGTCAAAATTCAGCCTCCATAAAGATGATGTTCAGCCCCATACCAGAAAACACTTAACATCACTTAAAATGGTATTTGAATCAGCCTGACATTTCACAGCCAGGTAGCAGCCTATGCAGCCCAACTGATGCCACAGGGAAAAAAAATATTCTTTTTTCCCTGACCAGAAAAATAGCAACACAATGAAATGAAATAAATACAAAGGCTATCTGAACAAATGGGGTTTGTTTCATGACAACATTTGTTGAATTAAATATCTCAATGTTTGATGTGATGATGATACCCCAAGGGGTGAAAGGTAAAAATCTACTTCTCTAATATGAATTCACATCACCAGAATGAAAATAATGAGCTCCAGTGAGAGCTAGCATTGAAGAATTCACTTTATTTTTGGTTCAGCATGGTATCCACAAATCTATACTAGTATTTCAAAGTTAAACATGTTTTCTTCGGAGAATAGGAAATAAACTCTAAACTGTGGTGTATTAGTCCATTTTCACACTGCAAGTAAAGGCATACCTGAAACTGTGTAATTTGTAAAGAAAAGAGGTTTAATTGACTCAGTTTCACATGGCTAGGGATGTGTCAGGAAACTTACAATCATGGTGGAAGGAGAAGCAAACACTCCCTTATTCACATGGTGGCAGGAGAGAGAAGTGCTAACCAAAAGGGGAAAAAGCCCCTTATAAAACCATCGGATCTCATGAGAACTCACGATCACAAGAGTGGCATGGGGTTAACCACAGTTATGATTTAATTTCCTCCCACTAGTTCCCTCCTATGACACACATGGATAATGGGAACTAAAATTCAAAATGGGGTTTGGGTGGGGATACAACCAAACCACATCATTTCATCCTGGCCCTTCCCAAATCTTATGTCCTCACATTTCAAAACACAATTATGCCCTTCCAACAGTCCCAAAAGTCTTAACTCATTCCAGCATTAACTCAAAAATCCAAGTCCAAAGTCTCAACTGAGACAAAGCAAGTCCCTTTTGCCTATGAGCCTATAAAATCAAAAGCAAGTTAGTTATTTCCTAGATACAATGGAAATACAGGCATTGGGTAAATACATCCTTTCCAAATGAGAGAAATTGGACAAAACAAAGAGGCTACATATCCCATGTAAGTCTGAAATCCAATAGAGCATTCATTAAACTTCAAATTTCCAAAATGGCCTCCTTTGACTCCATGTCTCACACCCAGGTCATGCTGACAGAAGAAGTGGGCTCCCATGGCCTGGGCTGCTCCACCACTGTGGCTTTGCAGAATACAGCCCCACTACCAGCTGCTTTGATGGGCTGGCATTGAGTGTCCACAGATTTTCCAGGTGCATGTGGAAGCTATCAGTTTATCTATCATTCTTGGGTGTGGAGAATGGTGACCCTCTTCTCACAGCTCTACTAGGCAGTGCCCCAGTGGGGACTCTGTGTGAAGGCTTTGACCTACATTTCACTTCCACACTGTCCTAGCAGAGCTTTTCCGTGAGGCCTCCACCCCTGCAGCAAACTTCTATCTGAACATCCAGGTGTTCCCATACATCCTCTGAAATTTAGACAAAGGTTCTCAAACCTCAATTCTTGACTTCTGCGCACTGCAGGCACAACACTAATCGAAAGCTGCAAAGGCTTGGGGCTTGCACCCTCTTAAATAATGGCCCAGGTTGTACCTTGGTCCCTTTAGCCACAGCTGGAGCTGAAGCAGCTGGGACTTGGGGCACAATGTTTCAAGGCTGCATAGAGCAAAGGGACCCTGGACCTGGCCCACAAAACATTTTTTGCTAGTAGGCTTCCAGGTCTGTGATGGGAGAGTCTGCTGTGAAGGTCACTGACATGCCATGAAGATGTTTTCCCATTATCTTGGTGATTAACATTTGGCTTCTTATCACTTATGCAAATTTATGCAGCCAGCTTGAATTTTTCCCATAAAATGGGTATTTTCTCTACTGCATCATCACACTACAAATTTTCCAGACTCTTCAAACTTTTATGCTCTCTTTTCTCTTAAACACTTTGTTGTTTAGTAATTTCTTTTGCCAGATACCCTACATCATCTCTTTCAAGTTCAAGGTTCCACAGATCTCTAGGGCAGGAGCAAAATGCCACCAGTATCTTTGTATAACAAGAGTGACCTTTACTTCACTTCCCAACAAGTTCCCCATCTCCATCTGAGATCACTTCAGCCTGGACTTCATTGTCCATATCACCATCAGCATTTTCCACTCAACATTTCTTTAGGAAGTTCCAAAATTTCTCACATCTTCCTGTCTTCAGAGTCCTCCAAGTCTTTAGAAAGTTTCAAACTTGCCCACAGTTTCCTATTTTCCTTTGAGCCCTCCAAACAATTCCAACCTCTGCCTGTTACCCAGTTCCAAAGTTGATTCTACATTTCTACATCTTTAGGTATCTTTATTGCAGCATCCCATTCCTGCTAACAATTTACCATGTTAGTTCATTCTCATGCTGCTAATAAAGACATAATCAAGATTGGGTAATTTAAAGGTAAAAGAGGATTAATTGGTTCACAGTCTTACATGGCTGGGGAAGCCTCAGGAAACTTACCATGGCAGAAGGGGAAGCAAACATGTCCTTCACTGGATGGTAGGAGAACAAAACTTCCAAGCAAAAGGGGAAAAAGTCCCATGTGAAACCATCAGATCCCATGATTTAACTACTTCCCACTGGCTCCCTCCCATGACACATGGATATCATGGAACCTAATTCAAGATAAGATTTGGGTGAGGACACAACCATAGGATATTATGTGGTTTTTCTATTTCTAGACAGATCCTCACCTAAAGGAAGAATAGTGTTAGTCAATGCAAAATAATTTGAAAGATTTTGCAATATGCCCCTACCTAAAAAATCTTCCCCTTTGCCACACATATATGCAAGGAGCAGCACTATCATAATTGTCTTGGTGGGGATAAAACACTAGAGAATTCTCAGGAATAGATACAATACCTTAGTTGACATGCACCCCTTCAAAGTAACTACATTTATTTTTATTTATTTCTTACGAGCCCTGTTTGAGGGGGGAGGACACACTTCTATTTTTAAAATTTAAAAAGACTGAACTCATATCAAGTAAATATTTTGACCACAATGGTAAAAAACTAGAAATAAAAAACAGAAAATTTTTTGGAAAATTCACAAATATATGTAAAGTAAATCCCATGCTCCTAAACAGCCAAAAGGAAAATTTGCAAATATTAAATGGCACACAAAAATGGAAGCAATATGCCAAAACTTATGACATGCAGAAAAAGCAGTTCTGAGAGGGAATTTTACAGTTCCAAAAGTCTACATTCATGAAAAGGAAAGAATTGAAATAAAAATTCAAATAGTATATCTCAATAAACTAGAGAAAGACAAACAAACTAACCTATAACTAGTAGAAGAAAGAAAATAACAGATATAAGAGCAGAAATAAATGAAATAGGGATGAAAAAAGCAATAGAAGAGATAAAAAAAAGAGCTGAATTCTTAAACCTTTAGTCAGACTAAATAAGAAAATAGAAAGAAAATTCAAATGAACAATAAATGAAAGAGGTAACTTTATACATATCAAAGAAATACAAGGAAAAACTGCTATGAACAGTTATATGCCAACAAATTGGATAACTTAAAATAAATGGATAAATTTATAGAAACATGCAATCTATCAAGACCGAATCATGAAGAAATACAAAATCTAAGCAGACTGACAATGAGTAAGAAAACTGAATAACTAATTAGAAAAAGCTCCCATCAAAGCAAAGCCCAGGACCTAATGGCTTCATGGTTTACTTCTATCAAACATTTAAGAAATACCTTCTCAAACTCTTTCAAAAATGAAGAAAAGGAAATAATTTTCTAAATTCATTTTACAAGGCCAGATTTACCCTTATAGCGGAGCCAGCAAAGGACACGACAAGGAAAGAAAATTACAGTCCAATATTCCTGATGAACAATAATGTCAAAGTCCTTGGCAAATACCAGCAAACTGATTAAAAGGCACAGTAAAATGATTATTCAGTATGATCAAGTGGGGTTTATCCATGGGATATAAGTTGGTTCAACATATACATATTAATACATGTGATATACCACATTAGCAGAATGAAGGACAAAAATTGTATGATTATCTCATTAGATTAAGATGAAGCATTTGAAAAAAATCAGTATTCTTTAATGATAAAAAGCTCTAACAAATTAGGTATAGAAAAATGTCACTCAACATGATAAAGGCCATATATACAAAGCCCACAGCTAATATCATAATCAATGGTGAAAAGTTGAAGGCTTTTTCTCTAAGATCAGAAACAAAACAAGGATACTTATTTTCAATACTTCCCTTAAATACAGTACTAGAATATCTGGCTGGCACAACTAGGGAAGAAAAATAAGTAAAATACATTCAAATCAAAAGTTTGCAGATAACATGATATTTTATTTAAAAAATGCTAAAGACTTCACAAAAAATACTGTTAAAACTAATAAACAAATTCATTAAAGTTGCACAATATAAAATCAACATACAGTACAAAACTTAGCTGTGTTTCTATATATTAACAGTGAACAGTTTTTGCAAAAATAAAATACCTCTTAAAATTTGTATGGGAACTCAAAAAAAAAAAAATCGCCAAAAACAAAAACAAAAATAACCACCAAACAGCCAAAGTAGTCTTGGGCAGAGCAAACAAAGCTAGAGACATGACATTACCTGATTTTGAAATATATTTCAAAAGTATAGTTATTGATCAGGCATGGTGGCTCACACCTCTAATCCTAGAACTTTGGGAGGCCAAGGCAGGCAATTGCATGAGCCAGGGGTTTGAGACCAGGCTGGGGGCAGCGGCTCATGACTGTAATCCCAGCACTTGGGAGGCTGAGGTGGGTGGGAGGCCAGTCTGGGCAACATGGTAAGACCCGTTCTTAAAAAAAGAAAAAAACAGCACAGTTATCAAAACACCATGATATTCAAGTTCAAGAGATCTGTTACACAATATGGTGGCTAGTGTTAAAAACTTTGTGTTGTATACTTAAGATGTACTCAGAGCATAGATTTTAAGTGTTATATGTAAAGAATGATTTTTATAGTAACACATATGTTAATTAACTTCATTCATTCATTCTACAATGTATGTACATATATATATATATATCTTTAAAAATATATTGTATATCATAAATACATAACATTTTTATCTGTTAATTTAAGGTATAAATACGAAAATTTTTCTGAGAAACAAAACCCAGCAGAGTATTGGCATAGAAACAGACATATAGACCAAATGTACAGAAGAGTGACCCTAGAAATAAATACAGTCAACTGATCTTGAACAAATGTGCCAGAACACATAATAGGGAAAGTACAGTCTTTTAAATAAATAATGTTAGGAAAACTGGATATTCATATGTAGAAAAATATAATTAGATCCTTATCTCACATCATATACAAAACTCAACTCAAAAAGGCCTTAAACGTAAGGCCTGAAGCTAGAAAACTTCCAGAAGAAACCACAGAGAAAAATCTCCTTGACAGTGATCTAGGAAAAGTTTTTCTGAATGTGACCCCAAAGGCACAGGTAATGAAATAAAAAGAGACAAATAAGGTTACATCAAACAAAAGGCTGCAAAGCAAAGAAAACAATCAAGAGGATGATGAGACAACCTCCAGAAGGTGATAAACTGTTCTTATGCCATACATCTGACAAAAGGTTAATGTCCAAAATATGTAAGGAACTCAAAAAGCCAATACCAAGGAAACAACCTGATTAGAAAATGGGCAAAGAACCGGAATAGACATTTCTCCCAATAAAAGACAAAAATGGCCAACAGGCATATAAAAAAAATGTTCAACATTTTTATAATTATATGATCAGGGAAATATAAATTAAGACAACATGAAGTATCACCTCATACCTTTAAGAACGGTTATTACCAAAAAAAAAAAAAACAAAAAAAAGATAAGTATTGGTGAGGATATGGAGAAAAGGAGAGCCTTATATACGACTGGTAGAAACATAAATTGGTGCAACCATTTTGGAAAACAGTATGTAGTTCTCAAAATATTAAAAATAGAAATAGCATACAATTCAGCAGTTCCATTTCTGGTTATATATCCAAAGGAAATACAATCAGTTTGCCAGGTATATTTGCATTCCTGACTCATTGCAGCGTTACTCACAATAGCCAAAATATAGAATTGAGCTGAGTCCATCAATAGACAAATGAATAAAAAATGTGATGTGTATATACACACATACATATATAATATGTGTACATACATACACACACATATATATACCCATACATATGTACATATAAAATGGAATGCTATTCAGCCTTAAAAAGGAAGGAATCTTCTGATTTGTGATAACATGGATGAACCTGAAAGACATTATGCTAAATGAAGGAATTCAGATAGGGAAAGGCAAACACTGCAATCATGTCATTTATATATGGAATTTTTAAAAGCTGAATTCCTGGAAGTAGAGAAGAAAATGGTAGTTATCAGGGGCTAAGTATGGGTGGGAAGATAGAGAGACGTTAGTCACAGGGTACACATTTTTAATTAGGAGAAACGCATTTTGGAAATCTCTTTGTACAGCATGGTAACTATAGTTACTAAAATTTAACATATAATTAAAAATTGCTCAGAAAGTAGATCTTAAATATTTTCACCTCCAAAAAGTAAAATATATGAGAGATAATGAGTGTGTTTATTAGCTTTATTTAACTATTACACAATGTATACAAATATCAAAACATGTTGTATACCATAAATATATATAATTTCTATTTGTCAATTAAACCTTAAACTCGAAAAAAAACTGCTTTCTATTCCACAATATTATGTTAATTGTTGATTCCCAAAACTAAATTGTTGTTTCCTTCTTTTTATTTATTAATTTTTGGATGAAATGTGAAAATATAAAAGTAATTTTATAAAAACATTTTTATATTCCATACACAGACTTATCCTAAAAAAACTCACAAAAATTCCTTTGTATCTGTTTTTTCCCTGAGCCAAATATATTATTAGCCAACTAATTAATACCAGAAAGATAAAATTATCTTCTCATTTAGTATGAAATATTCATAGCTCCGAGTATTTAATTGTAAGAAATATACAGAATTAAAAAGCAAAATTAATTTGTTCAGTGATAAAATATAAAGCTCCTAACTTAAGGGATTTTCACTGTCCTCTTAGAAAGTAGATCTTCTTAGAGATTTCAACCCAGATGTTTAAGTAGAGGTATGACTACAAACCTAAATGTTTTGCATGTAAGTTGAAGGTCAAAGAAACAAAGGCAAAAGAACTGGGAGAAACTAGGAGATCCCCTCCTATGGAGAAAACAGCCACAGAAGTTTCATCTGCATGTTCAGACTGGGGATCTTTGAAGTAGAAAAAGATTGAAATTTTGTAATAAAAAATTAAGATCTATGTTAAGTCCTACAATTGCCAATAGACAGAACATTACCAGGATCCTCCAGTGAATTATATGTTAAAGGCCATGTAATAAGATCCATTTCTGACTGAATATTTTCAGTTCAGAAGTCTCCATCCCACCCTTTGCTCTGGTTTTTAATGTTTAAGGAAGCAAGACTGACTTCACAGGCATCTGCCTTTCAGATGCCCTTTCTTTATTCTTTTATAGCGTAAATGATCACCTTTACTAGGTGAATGCAGATAAAATCTAAAGAATTGGATGCACTCTTTGTCTTCAAAAATAACCTAGCCACAATTACCTAATTTTACCTAAAAAGTCGGATAAACTTATAACACAAATAAAGCAATTAAGAAAACACAGGTGTCTATCAAATCAACAAATTCTAGCTTTTTCAGTTTTCCAGAATTTTCTTTATCAGTATTTTTGTCTAGGAATACATAACAACTTCCTCCATATCTCTGTTCCTTTTTCCCTGCGCTTAATTCTCTTACCCTCTCCATATCATTTATAATTATTTCTCTTCCTTTAAAAATCGACTGTTATACTAGGGTACTTTCTTCATCTAAATACGAATATACAAAATAAAAACATTTCTGTAAATTTAGAGATCCTACAAAAATAGGAGTTTTTTTTCTACTTTGCTGCTTTTATTCATCTTTCAGTTACTCAGATGTTACTTCAGACTTTTTAAATTTCTTTTATTTCTGAATCACTGAAGTTTTGTTTGCTTGAACTCAATCATGCTATAAGCTTATTAAAAATAACTATAAATTGACCAAAAAATGAAAGTCAGGAAAAAAGAAGAGGAAAAGAAACAAAGTAAAAGAACAGGAAGCAAGGAAATGTGTTGCAGTTTGTCTTTAAGTAAAATAGCTGGTTCATGTATAAGCAACAATTCTTCAAGTGGAGATAAAGTTGTTTGACTAAGTACAGATCAGCAGACCCAATGTGTGATACATTAACTGAGAATGGAAAATAACACTGCTGCCCTGATATAATGAAGTGAGGCATCTCACATGAAGTACGGCAATATAGAAGGATTTCTAGTGGGTTGGGAATCAAACCTGAGCCATAGTCCCAATTCTTCCAGAAACACTTTTCTAAGTTTCAGACATCTCATAGAAAAATTGAGAGCTATTACACTTGTCTGGGCAGCACATGTCCAAGAAACCCCTAGCATAATGATTTTTAATACTTTGTTTTGCTATCAACCTAAACTCACCAAATGGACTACCATAAACAATTCAAATTCAATTTTTATTCAACAAACAAATGAAATATTGAAGATCCTAGAATTTTCAACATTATGTTATCTAAAAATATCAATGTTTTCTGCCATATGTCATAAATATTTTGCAAAATTGTGTTTCTAATTTTGGGATTAAATTAGGCATATCATAGTCACCACACAGGTTTATATATTTTGCAATTCATATTTTGCAAGCATCACCAGCCTGAGGATATTCCAGTAGTAGCAACCCTAGGGAATTTATTGGAGGCCAGAACCTATCTTTCATTGGACTCACAAACAAGTTCATACCTGCAAGGTTTTGATGCTCCTCTCCTACTTTTCTGAGGTGTAAGTGAGTCCCTTCATTAAATTCTAGGTAAACAGTTTGTTTATTTTTACTACTGGTTCATTTGGCCAATAAATACTGTTGGTGGATTGCAGGCTGTGAAAATCCCCAGCACACATAAACCGCACTCTAACTATGATTGCTAACCTTGGCACTTCTGTCTCTTGTTTCACCAGGCATGGCATTTACTCACTGATTGCCACCATTGTGCAGAAGGACCCGGTTTCTGTGGTGTCTGGGTTTCTCGATGGCAAAGCTCTAAGGTGGCCTGTTACTAAGGACATCTGAAAGATAGGCTCAAAGAAACATTATTTCCTGTTAGAGTGATGCTGGGCAGTGTTTGTACAGTAATATATTTCATACTTCAATGATCAAGCTCGTTCAGTATTTTAGGAACATATTTAAGGTACTCTATCCCTACTCTTCACAGGTGTCAGAAATGAGTCCAATGGGGACTGAGTAGAAATGTAAATCCTGCAGACCAATTCCATATTCTGTCCAGTATTACTCCTTAACAATTAAGATCAGTTAATAGTTTTATACCTCGTTCTCTTACTTTAAAATTTATTTTCTCCTAAAAAGCTAATTATTTTCCGTTAATAGACTTCTCTTTAATAGTCCCACCAGTTTTCTACACATAACTGCAGTGTCTGAATCCCCTAAATGGTCCTAGTTTATATTATTCCCCAGAGCTTTCTTCCACTACATAGACAAAGAGATTTCAATTAGGAATTGCTAGACAATTCACCAGATGTCTTTAGATATTCCATCACTTAGTAATAGACCAAGTGTGGGCTAAACCTGATGTCAGTGTTACACTTCAAACAAAAGGCACGTAGGGAGAAAAACAGAAACTTACTGGCAAGATCTACCACAAGCTGCTAACTGATTATTTCTTTACAGTAGAGTTGCACATGAGTTTTAGTTTCTTTTCTTACTTTTTATTTTTTTCTGGATCTGTACTTTTCAAGAGAACTTTAATAAGGGTATATGAGATTTTAAAGTTAAATAAGAGAAAAAAAAATTAAATGACAGTCTATCTAGTGCCTACCCAGATGCTGAAGCAGCAAGACTGCTGGATTTCAACCCTAAGACAAACTGGAAAGAAATCCCAGACAAATTGCAAAGGGTAAAACCTCAAGGAAAGGAGATAAGTGTAAGAAATCCTTGGATAATGGGTGGCTGCTTTAAAACTGCTTTGTGAGTGGTGGTGGGGGTAGCAAGGAAAAAACCTTAGCAGAGCAGAAGCTGTAGAGTTCTTCCACCACCCTCACTAACTTCTGCTTGTTTTCTGCAACCATTTAGGTATCCTCGCCCTATTATTGGGGTAAAATAAATGAGGTTATAATCTTATTTCATAGAATGAGGAATACTCTGATATCAGTCCCTTCATCTCAGGGCTCAATCCATCCTGAGCCCCTGAACTCATGGAAATGGATGAGGTATGGCCTTGTTCACATACTGACTGTACACACACATGATAACATGGCAGGCTGGAGGCTGTAACTTTAAAACAGCTCCTTACAAGGGTGGCCCTTGTCTGCTGTCTGGAATCTTGACTTCTGAAATGTTCTCAAAATGATAAGATTGTGTCTCTAAGTCTACATTGTTTATACAAACAATGTGCTTTATGGTGAAAACACACTTTTCTTCTGTGAGTCTGGAATATTTGTAGTTGCTAGACTGAGAATGCCTGTGTGATCAGCCTCCACTAAAAACCCTAAATTATGTCTCAAACAACATTACCTGGGTAGAAATGTCACACAGGTATGCCTGCATTTTTGGTGCTAGAGGATGTGCGTATTCTCTGTGACCCCTGTGGAAGGGAGAGAGCATAGGAAATCCACACATGGATATCTCTAGACACTGTTTTTTCTCTTTGTTGATTCTTGCTCTAATAAATCTTAGCTGTGAGTACAACCATATGCTAAGATTCTTGAGTCCTTTTAATGGATCATCAAATGTGTGGGCATCCCTGGGACACTGGAAACACTGACAAAATAACTGATAACCTCTGGGGGATAGGAGGTTCAATGCCAAATTAACAGTGCCCTTGAGGAGAACAGCCATCCCTAAAGAAAAACAAATATTGACTTACCACTTTCATCATCAGCAAAATGTTACAACAGATGGACCAAGAATTAAAAAGTGTCTCTATAAACCTTCTAAAAGACATAAGAGAATATTTTGACAGAAAAAAAGGGAAGTATGAAATATCTTCTAACCGGTTTTTAGTCCATCTGCATGCTGTAATATAACTCACTTCTTCTCATATATTTTAAGAAGTTGTTTGTCCATGTTGGTTTTTGACTGTATCTTTTGTCTCCATCATCTCTCTGTTCTTGTATATCTGTAGAAAATTCAGGTGGAATGCTAGGTAGCTTACGTTTAAGATTGAAATTTAGTTGATTCTTCTTTTCAAGTGTGTTTCAGCTTCACCTTCCTGAGTCAAAATCATAGTCTTTTTCCAGGTCCAGCTTAAATTTCACAATCTCTGTGAAATCACAATATTGTTCAATTTTTAAATGACCAATTCTGTAACTGGTAATTAAAAAATATTATAAAGACACATGCACACATATGTTCATTGCGGCACTGTTTACAATAGCAAAGACCTGGAACCAACCCAAATGTCCATCAATGATAGACTGGACAAGGAAAAGGTGGCACATATACACCATGGAATACTATGCAGCCATAAAAAAACAATAAGTTCGTTTCTTTTGTAGGGACATAGATGAATCTGGAAACCACCATTCTCAGCAAATTGACACAAGAATAGAAAATCAAATACCACATATTCTCACTCATAGGCGGATGTCGAACAATAAGAACACATGGACACAGGGAGGGGAGCATCACACACTGGGGTCTGTTGGTGGGGAGCAGGGGAGGGCTAGCAGGGGTGGCGAGGTTGGGGAGAGGTAACATGGGGAGAAATGCCAGATAAAGGTGATGGGGGGATGGAGGCCCCAAACCACATTGCCATGTATGTACCTAAGCAACAATCCTGCATGATCTGCACATGTACCCCAGAACCTAAAGTGCAATAAAAAAAAATTACTACATTCACCACAAGACTTTTTTTTGATAGCATTATTTGTAAGGTGCTTATATTATTTTCAACTAACATATGACTGCCCTATTAGAATATAGTGTTTTAGGAAAGACAGATTACATCTTAGTCAACCATCTTACAGCACTCTAAAAAGATATATTGAATAGTATTGCATTAGTAAAAAAAGATGGGCTGTAATAAAAATAATAATTCCAATTGCTAAGGTTTATTGAATACTTACTATATGTATCATTAATTTTTCAGTATTCTACCTTTAGTAACTTATGTAATTCTCAAAACAGTTTATAAGTGAAGCTCTCCTGTAGTCCCCATTTTGAAGATAAAACAACTAAAGCACATGGTAATTGAAAAGTCTTCCTAAGGTTAAAGTGCTGCTAAGTGAAAAAACAATCTTTGAATCAGTGAGGTCCAGTTTTAGAGGCTGAAATGTTTAAATATGCTGTTAAACTGCTTCTATTAATAGATGAGAAATATTAGAATTTCCTGACTTAGAAACAAAACCTAACAAAGCAAAACAAAGTATTAGCTAAATTTGAATTTCAAGTAAACAACAAATGATTTTAAAATAAGTATTTCCTAAATATTGCATGGGATATAATTATACTAAAATTTGTTTGTTATTTATCTGAAATTCAAATTTGGGTATCTTATATCCAGTCATTCTACAAATACCAATAATGATATACACTTAAACAGAAGTATGACAATTTGTGTGGTAAACAGAGAGATATATTATCCAGATAACCTTTAAGAAATAGTGGGCTTTCAAACTGTGGAGTGTGGAATGTGAAGACAAGCCTCAACCCAGCACTTCCTGAGGGTCTGCATGAGGTCTGTCTGACCATTCTCTTTCTATGGCAGCTGGCATCCGCTGACTGAGGAGGGAGTGTATACAAGCCAAGGTAGTGTAGCCCAATGCCAGACAACTCCAATAGGTAATATTGACTCTAAGGTGCAAGCCTTTTATGACTTCCTGATTGGCCAACTCTACCTCATTCGCCTTTCTTTCACAGATGTCAATCCTTAATAAATACAGGTACTTGGATCCTCAAACATTGTCTTCATGTTTGCTTTCAGAGAACTCAACCTTCAACAGCTTACACTTAGACATAACCAAGCAACAGGACAAGAAGAACCCATTTCTTTCCACAAAGCACTTCTATTAACAGACAAATGATTTTTACCATAGCCCCTTTGCTGAAATCAGAGCAATATAGCTTGTATTTGGACAGGAAATCGATATATACTCAAAGGTGACAATTTTAAAACTTTAATGAAGACACTATTTACAAAGGTGTGGACAGGCCTAAGCAACTCAGAAGATTGTTACATAACTTGTTACCAAGAACAAAATTTGACATGCAGACTATAAAAATCTAATTAGCAATGCAGGAAGTCCTCACTACCCCTAAGCCTGTAAGGAGTATGGGTAAGAGATAGTTACCAGAGCCCAACAGAATGTTCAGCTAAGGCTGGGACAAAAACATCTCTTACAGATGAGAAAAAAAGTTTAGCCATGAACCAACCATAGCCTAGTATGCAAGAAGCCATAAGAACACAGAGACCTCTCACTCTTGCCAGGATCCCAACTGTCACTGGTGCATGCCATGGGCTAAGCTCAGCCAGAAGCTGGAGGGCCAGGTAGAGGACAGCCTGCACACAGAGAATAGGACCAGCACAGAGTGAAGAGTGGACTTGGCAAGAAAATAAAGTCTAGACCAAAATACTAAAGCTCCAGATCGAGCATGGTATGCTAATTCATGAAGCAAAAGAAAGGCAGACCATGAGAGAGACTGTTGCACCAGAAATGGAAAGACCTCAGTTATAGTACTTTTATATATCTGATTATTTTTGATATTTCAGGCAAGTCACTATCTCTCTGTGTCTGTTATGTCATCTTCTAAAAGAGTTCCATAAACTCTAGGGTTTATTCAGGCTCTTACAATCCATAATTATGCCCATCTAAATTCCTATACAACACCTGTGAAGAGAATGACTTTGGGAAATGAGATTCAGAATTATTTAAGAAACCAGGATAATTATGAAATAGCAATGACCTGCTTAAAGAAAATTAAGAGAGCAGCAGGACAGGTAATATGTACGATTTGCTAATGACAATAGGTTATTAACAAGAACAAAAATTGTCACAGGAGATGGTGTGAAAATAAAAGATATAACATAGAACACAAAGGAAATACAGATGAATTAATACATCCATAAACATTTTAATAACAATTTTTATTAATCCCAGTTTACTATGATCTAATTCAAATCACAAAACACTAAAAAGAAATAAAATACCTAGACATATAATATTTTTTACTTGGAAATAAGTACAATATGGGCTAACAAAAAGAACAGGTAAATTTAAGATCAAAGTTTAGAGTTCAAATATTCATAGAGTACTTTGAAAGAACAAATGAGATATTTAGTTGAAAGTGCTTTGAAAGCTTTAAATTGCCACTCAAATATTGTTGACCTTTTTGTTGGGATCAATCTATTGGTATCTTAATGGATTTTTTTTTTTCTAAATAGAAAGTGTTTGAATGTTTCTAAAAACATATTTCTGAAAGAGGAATCAAGGGTCATGGTAAAATATGGCATGGATAAAATACAGTTTATTAGTATGGTAGATTATATTACTTGTTGCCAAAAGTTCCAGTTCCTGTCCCTGTAGTGCTTTTTCACGTGAGAAGATGATGCCCTGTTAAACTTTGATGTGGCCTTAAGACTTGCTTTGACTGATGAAATGTAGGCAGAAGAGACATGAGTCACTTTGGGGCAGAAGTTCACAAGCTGACATGTCTCTTTCCCTTCTGTCCAAATGAGTAGCAATGTACTATGTAGCAGCTGGTCATCCACCTGGGTCCCACAGTGGCTATAATATAAAAAGCCATAGTCAACCCAACATAGACATACATTGTTAAAGAGAAATCTAATTTTGTTGCTATGACTGACTAAGATTCCTGTGGTAGTTTTTACTGTAGCATAACTTAACCTATATTTACTGATGCAATTAGTTTTCTACTATATTTACATTGTTTTCCCTGCTTGAGCAGCTTTTGGGTACCCACTTTTTGTTTTGCCAGTTCAGGATATGTGTCTCCAAAGAGACATATGCTTCCCGCAGCTTTTGCCTGATAGTTTTAGGATAGAAATACCTTGCCTGTTTTCTTCACTCTCAGGTAGATACTGAACCTAAACTCAGGAGTTGTGATTGGAAACTAAAAAAGCTAAGGAATTACTCACTGTGAGCATTAGGGTTCTCCAGCGGGACAGAATAGGATAGATGTACATATGAAAAGGAGTTTATTAAGGAGAATTGGCTCACATGATCACATGGGGAAGTCCCATGATAGGCCATCTGCAAGCTGAGAAAGAAAGAAGCCAGTAGTGCCTCAGTCCAAGACCAAAATCCTCAAAAATAGGAAAGCTGACAGGGCAGCCTTCGGTCTGTAACCGAAGGCCTGAGAAAAGTCGCAGGCAAACCATTGGTCTAAGTCCAAGAGTTCAAAGGCCGAAGAACCTAGAGTCTGATGTCTAAGGACAGGAAGCAACCAGCACGGGAGAAAGATAAAGGCCAGAAGGCTCAGGAAGACAGCATATCCCACCTTCTGGTACCTGCTCTGTTCTAGCCTCACTGGCAGCTGATTGGATGGTGCCCACCAACATTAAGGGTGGGGCTTCCTCTCCCAGTTAATCTCCTCTAGCAACACTCTCACCCTCATGGACACACTCAGAAATTGTTTTAACTTTATCAGCTATCTAGACATCCTTCAATCCAATCAAATTGACTCCTAATAATAACCATCACTCTTCAATCCAATCAAGTTGACACCTAATAACCCTATACATCAGTCTATGGATTTTTCTTCCTGAGGCAAACCAGGGTGCTGTTTCTGGTACTAACGTATTACTTTTTTTTTTTACTAGTCATCTTTGAATTATTTCTTTTATTTGTTTCTTTGCACCTTTTTGTCATCATGTTCAAATTTAATATTCTTATTTATTTGATACGGTTGCAAATATTTCACTGGATATCTGCTGAAGTTGACATTAAATGCCATATTTATTGTGGGTAATTTAAATAAATCTGTTCTGCAGAGGCCATGTCATTACAAAGGTTGTAGTGTGTGTGTATATATACTCCTAACCCTAACCAATAACTTGATGACATATATAGAAAGAGAAAAGTATAGAGAAGGGGAGAAGGAGAGGAGGTAAGACAAGTCAAAAAGAGGCGACAGAAGTATCATTCAGAGAAGTGGAAATAAATTGCCATGGTAGTTCAGCTCAGGAGATATTACAGCTTCTTCAAAGAAAAAGTGGTAGTCAACCTGTAATTTGCAGGTGATGTGAAAAATCAGATCATGCATGTTGAGTACATATGTATCACATGAGAGAGAGGTTTACTATGAAGTGAATAAAGCTTAAATTTAAGCATCAATTCCTTTGCTTGCACTGAATCTTCCAAAACTTTGGGTAGAGGGTGTTTTGCAAAACAATATGATTACAAGGTAAAATCTTTCTGTAATGCAATTTTAAACTGCTGTGAAGATTATTTTCTCTTTACACACTGACTCCCCTTGGTTGCTCTTATTTTATGTAGTGTTTGAGTGAACACGAATATTTTCGGAATCTGGCTAAGAGCCAGTTGAATGGAGAATGCACTTATTTGGGGCTTAGTGATGTAAATGTGTTTCCTAGCCACTTCTGTGTCAATCTTTTAATAACTGAACTAATGTAGAAATGTATTCCTGGAACACCTCTTTCTGCCCTTAACATATAGATGGCATATGTGGGATTATGACATGAAAGTGCAGGATCATTAGATGTATCTTTATTCACACTTTTTAAGCACTGAGCATTATAAGTATGTGGTTAGTGTGGAAAAATAGTATATGGAGCAAGAAGATATTCAGTGAAAATTTCTTCTAAACATCAAATAGATGTGGAAAACTGTAAGCAGAAGATAAGAGTTTGCCTCAATGCACAGTCAGAATGGACCTTCTATCCTATCAGGAATCTAATTGATACCGTGGTATACAAAATGACAAAAAGGCAAATCTTAGTTTTTCCTCCCTGTTTTAATGGGATTCAAAAAATAAATTTTTTCAGAACTCTTCTGTTCAAAGGATAAAATGTTCAGCAGTGTTATACAAAAAAATCAAAAACAAAAACAGTATGTGGTATGGCATATTTATGCATCTCATCGTGTAATAATAAAAATATCCTGCCAATCACGCTAAAGAGAAGATTGATTTAACTGTAATTTCTCTAAGGAAAATAATATTGGGAAATCATTTTCATTTGAAGAGATCATCAATGTGTATGTATCTAAGTGAAGTAAATACAAAAATGTCAAGAAATTAATTAATAAAAACATAATTATTTTGGAGTTTATAGTGTTTGTCACCCTTTAAAATTTGTAACAGTTTGGTCTTTCTAAATAAACACCTAGATTTATAACCAAATTCATATTTAAAGTCTGTAGTATTTAGTGGTAAAAATGGACCCCACAGTACATACGCTTGAAGACACACAAAACCTAAAATTCTATGAGTAATAGAAAGAGAATAAAATATAAAGATTACGGCCATGACAGGTGGATGACAAGGTCAAGAGATGGAGACCATCCTGGCCAACATGGTGAAACTCATCTCTATAAAAATACAAAAATTAGCTGGGTGTGGTGATGCGTGCCTGTAGTCCCAGCTACTCCGGAGGCTGAGGCAGGCGAATTGCTTGAATCAGAGAGGCAGAGGCTGCAGTGAGCTGAGATCATGCCACTGCACTCCAGCCTGGCTACTCCATCTCAAAAAAAAAAAAAAAAAAAAAAAAAAAAAAAAGATTATGGCATAAGAAAAGGTATGGAAGTGCCAAATTGATAGCGCTTATGGGAAAGGATAAGAATGCCTTAAGTAGGTTGGAACCACTAAATACCATTTAAATAATCTGAGTAATTACTGAAAGCTTTCACTGAGTTGATATTCATGTCTACAATTCAGTAGTTATACTTTGGCAGCACCGATGAAGAAGGAGAAGGATGATGAAGAATCATATTAAGAGATAATTAAGTAAAAGTGATGGAAGGAGGCATAAACGTATATTCAATATCAAGGAAAATCAGGAAAAGTACCATCCAAGAGGCCAGGGAAACAGCTAAGGGCTAATACCTCTCTCTACCAGTATACAAAGAGAAACCATAAGGACTTGAAAAGCCAACAGAGGTCATAAGAGATAAAAAAAAAAAGTCACGTCAAATAACAGTCTTGACTCTCTAACTCTGTTGTATTAACTTTTCAAAAATTAGCAGAACCTAATGGGACATCTCTTTCTGAGGTCTTAAAGTAGGGAAGTCAATCTGAGTACAAAAGAGTAAAAGGACCAAACAAAGATGTACCCCTACCTAAAGGAGATCATTTACCGTGATAGATTATTTACAGTGAAGAAAACTATTGATATTATTGTAGTAAATTGGCACTACATATTTTTTATTTTTGTTTTTTTTTTGAGTCAGGGTTTCACAAAAAACAAACAAACAAAAACATATATTCAATAAAAAAATGTATGTGAAAATAGTAACCAATCATTCCATATAGTAGTAAAAAATAAAGGGAAATTAAAAAATACAGCCTATTTCAAGATGCTTAGAATGATGGCAATGCTAATAACAAATGTTAGTAATGAATTCTAAAGAAATAAGATTGGGAAAGGAATGTGCCCTGGGCAGAATTTTTTTCTTTAATAACCCAATTTCTCCTTCCTCTTCAATACCAGCTTTCTTAGCTTTCCTTTCCCACTGAAAGGCCAACTCCTAGGATGAGTTGACAATATTCACAGCCTCCATTTCTGAAACTATTACTCATTTGCCAATGTGCTGCAATTTGAATTCCAGTTTCTGTCCTCTTCTGCAACTACTCTTTCAAAAATTACCAGCAATCTCAGTATTTCTAAACACCAATAATACTTAGAAATCTTATTTCTAACATCAGTAGGTATTACCCAGCTCTTACTTTACTAGCTATCTCAGCAGAATGGTTGACATTCCTTATTAAAACATTCTTACTTTCAGCACTCTTTGTTTTTCTCCCCACATTTTGACTACTACTTTGTCTATGTTTATTTTGTTTCTCCCTCCTCTTCTACAAGGCTATGCAGTGTCAAAAAGTCCCTAAAAATCAATTCTAGATCCTCTGCTTTTTCCACTTTATAATCTCTTTCTGGAAAACATCATTCAAATATTCAATGAATGAATCTTTGAATACATCTAAATCTATGACTCACAAATACATATCTCCAAAGAAGAACTTTTATCTGCACTCTGTACTCATATATATGAGCATACATATATACAATTTCATTTTGTATAATAATTTTGAGTGCCCTGGCATTTATCGAAGAATTGTGTGTGTGTGTGTGTGTGTGTATACTATTAGTATATAGTATATATACTATATTATATAACACTATATAATATAATACACTATTCTTTGGTATATTCAAGGGACTCAAAAATTCTTATACAAAATGAAATTGTATGTGTATATATATATATATATATACTCATATATATATGAGTACAGAGTGCAGACAAAAGTTCTTTACTGGAGAAGAATATATATAAATATACACACTATTCTTTGGTGTGTGTATATATATATACACACACAGACATAAGGATACACACTATAATACAGAGTATATATACTATTCTTTATAGTATATATATATACATATATACTATAGACTAATAGTGTTTATATATACACTATTCTTTGGTATATGCCGGGAACTCAAAAATTCTTATATACAATGAAATTGAAAATTTTCAATGTTATCTTCTTCCAGTATTTCCTAACAAAACTATTGTATTCACATTATACCCATATGAAAATTACATAATGTTTATTTGAGTCAAAGGTAAGCAAAAATATCACAGCAAGTAGTTTATTTTGAGGGTGCAACAGATACCAACAGAAAAATAGAGAATTTTTGCACAGAAATAGAGTCAGCCAATAAAGGGTGAATTACTAAACAAAGTATCACAGAGAACAAATAAAACATAATTCTGTAGGGAAAATGTCGTGAAATGGTGAAAAACACTCAGCACAAAATTATCCCACTTAAAAGGACTGGGAATTGGGGTATTTACGCACCATCTCCTACAATCATTGGCTAAGGGCTGTTCTTGAGACATGTTTATTTCTTGGTACTTCTGTAATGTGAAAAGAACTGACTTCGATGGTTCCAAAAGAAACCTCACTGGCGCCAAGATACAGATATTGACAGCTGGAAGTAATTTTTATTACAGAGAAGCAATAATGTCTAAGGGACATATACAGGGGACTGTCAGTGACTGCTACCATCCCCCTTTGCAATGCTTAGATTCATTCTCCCCCTTCATGAAGCCCACTCCATCTGTCACTGCTTACTCACGATATTTGAAAAAAAAAAACTAAAATAAAACAAAAAGAGTTACAACAGAGGAATAGTGGGACAAGTCAGACAAGTAGGACAAGATGATGCAGTTGGTCCCAAGAAGACAACTGGTTTTCATTTTCTCTGTCTTCTTCTATCCATTCTAATTTTCTTTTACCTGAGGTATATTTCTGAGGTTCTGAATCCCAGATGAACACCAACAGATCACAATTACTGTAATTGTCCTTTGACAGTATTACTGTATATTAAAGCACCAGGTAATACCACAGTGAATCTCCTGGGTTCCAGATGTATTCCACCCGCCTTATTATATAGTAGCAACCTCAAGACGTAATGATAATCACAGTAAATCATACTTGCCAGCACAGTTACTCCTTTCTTTGACTGCTAATGCATTGGAATATTAACTCAGCATAACCAATCCAAGTTGTAACTTTATGTTTAGTGGAACTCTTACTTTCTAAAGGTAAAAGTGTGCTTCTCCCGGGAACAAAAATCTGTATTCCAGCAAGGCCTAAATTTGTAAAGACAAAAAGCACAACATTCTTAAGTGGATTATTGAGAGTAAGGTTGAGACAGGCCATTCCTTTCATTACTTGCTTATTATGCCAAGGAATAAACAAATACCTATCAATCAGCATGAAGCATCATATAATGCTCACTGGTTCAGAGTACCACCCCAACCATGCATACAGAGTATTGCTTCTAATAATATACATTAAATGTTTTTTTTTAAAAGATAATCTCCACATTCTATTAGCATAGGCATTCCTGGATTGTGGAGTATTGGTAGGATCAGTGGATACCCTGGTCATTTGCCCATGATCACGTCTCCTTATTTATGAAGTGCCTTTCCCTTGTCATGTGGGATTCCATCATGGTAAATTACTTTTTGTTCCCTAGCATTGTGGGCTTGGGTGAAGCTCTGTATAGATGAATCATTGCCTCCTCCAGGATGGAAGGATTTAATGAAATGAACTTTCCTATGTGGGTGCATGGTTTCTTTAAGGGAGGATAGTATACATAAGTTTAGTGTTGGTTTTTGTTACTAAAGAGTCAAATATGCCATGTCATTAACTAGATCAGCCTGAATGAGAAGGAGCCAATGATGTTAGGCTCATGCATAGCCTTCATCCTTCTGCTGAAAGTGTAAGCCCACAAAAGACACTGAACAACATGGGCAGTAGAGCTCTTTCAGCAGAGGCCAGTCTTTACTCTTGGCCATTACAGTTTTTGCACAGTGCATGGAATAGCCATGATTTCAGGAATGAATGAATGATCCTCATGCTTCCTGGCACTCTAAGATGAATCCCTAAATACCTTTCTTTCCCTCCAATCATTTAACTGTGTTCTTTCCAGGCCCTCAAACAACCAGCTAATCCATTTTCACTGCTCAAAAAAACATGTTTTTACACAAGTTGAAGACCATTTAAAACTGTGGCCACTGTTAGAATTTTACCTACCTTCCAAAGCCACTTGAAAATATGGGGATATAATATGATAAACATTTTTAGCTATGATCAATGAACTAAGCCTACTTATTATAAGCTGGGTCACATGTTTATGTAAATTACATATGCCCTATAGTCTCGCTTGCCCCTTCTACTCAATGAATAATCCCCATCATATGATGGCTTTCTACTGTTGGGTCTCACAATATCCAATTCATGATAGTTCTGAATGCAAAGGAATTTAATTACCATGGTTAGCCATTCATTCTCTGCTAAAACTAGGAGCATGATAAGAGCAGTTTCTCAAATTCTGAACAGTTTCCTGCTACAGACCATTCACTGTGGCTCTAGAACACTAGAACCTCTATTGTAGCTCTCTGATTGAGACTTCCCAAATATTCTAAATGCTTCTGTTATTGACTAAAAATACCCCTAGCAACATAAGATTACTTGAATTATATTACATAAGCAGCAGGTCTGTGTACTGCTGCAGTGACCTTTCTTGTTATGGCCCTTCATCAAAATTAGCATCCTTGGCTCAAAAGATAAATTAGCTAGAGCATTATTCTCAAATGGTATACTGCCTCTATAACATAACGGATCTAAAGCGTATGTTTTCTTTGTCTGGGAGAGGTACGTCAGAATTTTTCACTCTAATAGATCCTCAAAAGTTTTACCCATGTGGCAAGAATCTGAAGCTGTTTATGTTTTATCTTCTATTATCTGGTGCACGTGTGCCTCACTAGGGCACCTAAAGTATGATCTACTTTTTGTTCTCCATGCTTAATTAATAGAAAATTATCAATATAGTGAGACCAGCTTATTGTTCTGTAGAATGTCCAACAAGTCCTCTGAGAAGAATAATACAAACATAATATAGCTTTGGAACAAGGCCACGAAGGCATCTTATTGTTTGTTTCATGACTGTATCCCACTGTCTATTCTTTGCAAATTGCTTCAAGTTCTTCTTCGTAATGGAGATTGAAAAGACGACATTTACCAGACCAATAGCTTCTGGTGCTATGAAGCTATTGATCTGGTGAATGTGTTCTCATGAATTCCTGTCATAAATTGTTATTGTCTATTATTATCTATTTTATAGATCAATTATTGTACATTAAATATACTCAACATAGCAGCTCCAAGTGAGGCTGACAGTCAAGTTTATAATAGTCCCCATAAAAGGCCATTATTCAGTCAAGTTTTGAAAGGGCAAGACAGGTGAATTAAATATAAAGGTGACCACCAACACTGCATCCTTTAAGGCTCTGAGGTGGCACTAATCTCTCTATTATGGCTTCTAACTTAACATGCCCAGGGCTTGGGGAGTCATAGTTTTACAAATATTTTATTGGCTTTTTTACATTACAGCTCTTATTTCACAAGTGAGGTTCCTAGCAACTATTATGCTAGAGCAAGCCAGGGATTATTACCACTCCATTTACTTTCTCCTGGTTAGTGATCCAGTTCCAGAAACTTCTCCTCGAAATCACTTTCTAATGACTTTTAATTTGAATTGTTTAATGTTGGATTTCCTAAGATGCAGATTCTGAGATAAGGGTTCAATTTTAAGTAGCTAATGTTGGCTATACAGCCAAAAAGAAAAAAAGAAAAATGCAGGAACGAAAAGCAAATGCAAGAATGAGAAGATTTGTCTAAACCATTACTCGTGGTGACTGAGGTCATGAGAACACCCTGGGAAGATGTACAGACTGTTTTTCAGGGTAATATAACTGTTTGAGTACTAGGTTGTTGATGTCTGTCAGTTATTGTCTGAGGCCTAATATGGAGGGGTGTTATTTCTTAGCACTTCTAGCCTCCCATCCATGTAGCATACAGTGATCTTCAGTACTTTCAGGAGAAAGCCATCAGGCATAGTGATGCAAAGACTCACAGCTGTAAGTTGGCACGCATCTAGCGCACAAGAAAATATTGAAGTCTGAGCTTCTGCTACAAGTTCGCTATTAATAATTACTCTAGGGCGGCCGGGCACGGTGGTTCACTCCCGTAATCCTAGCAGTTTGGGAGGCGAAGGTGGGCAGATCACGAGGTCAGGAGATTGAGACAAGCCTGGCCAACATCGTGAAACCGCGTCTCTACTAAAAAAATACAAAAAAATTCACTAGGCGTGGTGGCAGGCACCTGTAACCTCAGCTACTTGGGAAGTTGAGGCAAGTGAATTGCTTGAACCCAGGATTGGAGGTTCCGGCTAAGATCGCAACACTGCACTCCAGCCCAGACAACAGTGCCAGACTCTGTCTCAAAAAAGAAAAATAAAAGAAATAAATCAAAATAATTACTCTAAGGCAACGTACTTGTGCTGATTTTTCTTGATTTCTTTTTCTTTTTCTATTCTTTTGTTTTGTTTTGTTTTGAGATGGGGTCTTATTCTTATCACCCAGGATGGAGCGCAGTGGTGTGATCTCAGCTCACTGCAAACTCTATTTCCCAGGCTCAAGTGATCCTCTCACCTCAGCCTCCTGAATAGCTGGGACAACAGGTGTGAGCCACCAAGCTGGGAATTTTTTTTTTTTTGTAGAGATGGGGTCTTGTTATGTTGCCTAGGCTGGTCTCAAACTCCTGATCTCTAGCAATCCTTCCACCTTGACCTCCCAAAGTGCTAAGATTACAGGCCTGAGCCACTGCACCTGGCAAGGTCTTGATTTTTTTCATCTTAGATTGAGTATAGGCCCAGAATACTTGCATCCTATTAAAGACTCTATTTACCAAGGCTAATTGTCACTAACTGTGGTACTGAGATAAACTTGTCTGGACTACAGCTTGATGCACCTATACGTATATTTCCAGTGTTGTATATGCAGTTTGAATCAAGGCATCTATAGCCTGCTAAAGGTGGCAAAGTATTGATGTTATGCTTATATAGAAATCCAGTAAGCCATCTCTTATGCTACCTTTTGGCATTGAGATTCTAAGGTTCCTACTGTCAATAGGGCCATCACTAGAGGATTTTTTTGTTTGTTGGTTGTTTCCTGCTCTGCTCTGTCATATATCGATGCTGGCCTTATATAGATTTCAGAGTTTCCTCCTTAGCTATGGCAGGACATTGTAAAGCAGTGCTGACACTAACAACCCAGAATTGGAACAGAATTCCCAAGTTAAGGGCAAAGTCCTTCCTAAGACTGAGACCCCTCACTTCAGCTACCAACTACAAGTTCTTGGGTTCCAAATATGACCATACTTCTCATTAACTACTTATACATTTGGCAGTTCTCACTACACTTTCAGGTTCAATAATTCACTAGAATGAACCACAGAATGTGGAAAAGTGCTCTACTTGCAATTACAAGTTGCAAAGGATACAAGTCAGGAGCACTCGAAGAGTGGCATAGCATGAAGTCTAGAAGGGTCCCGAATCCAAACTATCCATCTCCTCAGGATGTGTCACCCTCCCAGTCTGTCAGTAGGTATCACCAACCAGGAAGCTCAACCCGACTAGAAGTGTTAAGTTTTTATGAGATTTTATAACATAGACATGATTGATTGACTCGCTGGCTATGGTATTGAACTCAAATTTTAGTCTCCCTCTCCTCCTCAGAGGTCAGACTGATATTAAGTGCCTCAAAGCTCTAATCCTATAATCACATGATTGCTCTTTCCTACATGGCCAGTCCTATCCTTAAACTATCTAGGGGCAACTATGAGACATCTCATTAGCATAAACTCAACCATTATCCCAGGGACACATCATGAATAACAAAGACACTTTATCACTTGGTAATTTTCAAAGATTTAGAAATTGTATCCCAGGAACTCAGGACTAAGACCAGACAAATGCTTTATCAAATAATAAATATGCACAATATTGTCTATGTTCCTAGTAGTTAGATTATTAGCAAATAAACTCCAGCAATTTCTGGGTGAATAAACTTCATAGTACATGTAGAAACAAAGTATCCTAAGACTATTTCTAGAATGACATAATTAATTACTCAAAGATTTAGACTATGAAACATACAAAGCACTGATCTATTTCATCTTGCTGAACATAGTTTCTTTTTCTAATGCTTTTATTTTGGTTAGTGGGTTACTGGCATTTGTGTTTTAATGTTTACAAATTATTATTATTTTTACCTGATATGTGAAGTATAAAACAGAAGTAACTTTTATCAGAAAAAAATTAAGGATACTTAGTTTCTGCATGACCCTTAAAAATGTAAACCACATTATACTATATAATCTTAAGTGCCATAAATGGGAAAAAAATCCACATTTTTTCTCAATATGAATTTAACTCATTGCCAAAAGAGTAGATGATTTATTTAATAAGTCACTGTATTTTGATTAGTAAGATTTTTCTCTCTGGTTAAAATAATCTAGTTATTCGACCATTTTAACTCTCAAACACACTATCCAACCTGATTATTTGGTTAAAAAAAAAAGAAAAAAGAAGAAACTTTCAATGTTGCAGTATGTAACCATTGTCTCAATTCTGCTTTGAAAAACTCTGATACATGGATAATAAAGTAATAGGCACTACCATATCTTAAGCAAACAAAAAACAGTGTTCCTGAATCTTTATTAGCATGTCAGTTGCCCCACTGAAATGTTAAACATACCACGTAAGTCTTGGAGCTATGGCTCTTTTATATTAATTAATCATCATATTTGGATGGATCCCAGAACTGCCCAACTCTCTTAAGCATTGTTTATTTTTGTTTTGAAATTTCTCAGAATGCTCTGGGGTTAGGGAAGGAAGAGAGGTAAAATGAAGGGAGGCTGATAATAGCAGGAATGACACATTGTGTTTGTTTTCTTACAAATATAATTTTACAAGCCTCCTCTCATCTACTGAAAGAATGTGGGCCCATTACATTTTCAATGTTATGCTGTTAAGATATTCTCCTCATTTGATATTCTTCACCACACCAAATTATGCTACATAAAATCGGTGTTAACTTTTAAAGTATTAACATGGGATATTCTGGGACTAAATGTTTCCCTCAAATGTATGTGAATCTTGCTGGCACTCAAGACTCATACTTCAAGAAATGGATTTGCTCATACAATTAAACATAAGCAATTGAGAGTTAAGCAGATTTCTATTGCCTCTTACCAGCCAAGCTCCAGTGGGGGTCATGTAGGAAGAGCCTTAACTTTTAAAATTGTGGCTTTCTGCCATGCCTATGTTAAAGCATCCATGGTGCGGGGGCTGGGCATATACGATAATGAGAATTTAAAATCCAAACTAAATATACTGAGGAAAATTGTTGCAGACCTAAATAGCCATATGCAGGCTAAACCACTCAGCTTTTAGGAGCACCACGAGCACACACAGTTACTGCAAAGAGGGAGATGGCAGGATAGAGTGTGAATGCTGCAAAAGTTTAAGTGGAATGGCTTCATTACCACTGCTATCACCACTCTATTTAGACCCTCATCGACACTGACAATGACCTATCATGTTCCAAATGGTGTTCAACATTTGCCCTGCTGCTGCTATTCTACAGTCAATTTCTCTAGTCTATCTTCTGGTTTCCTTTATATTTTTCAGATTGCTTCTCAGTGGGTATATTTTCTAACATGTAGATATATACAATCATATCAATTTTTATTTAAAATTATTCAAAAGCACCCTAACGTAGTATTCAGGTAAACCACCTTAAGAGGGTACCTCCTTTATAGTCAGGTCCTTACTTTACTATCTATCTTGATCATAAACTATGTGATTTATTTTATTCATGGTATAGGAAAATTCACATGTTGAATCATATCTATATACATCATTGGAATAAACAAGATGATTAATCAAGATTCCAATTCTGTATACAGTGTTTAGTCTTCTTATAGTGCCACTCTGCTCTTCCTAGTAGAGGTTGGAGAATGAGAGAGAAATTAATTAAAATATTTTCCACCAGATTATTGAATCAAGAGTGAGCTCTTTGTTTTCCCTTAGTGTCTTCTTGATGAAAAAAAGAAAAGAATATAAAAAGAAAAAAGAAAAAAAAATCCCTTTAGAGCACAACTCTTTTATTTGCTTAATAAAATGATATATAGTAATGATATTTAAAGCACTTTTGTTATCAGCGCTTGTGGACTAGGTGAGCATTTACCTGCATTCTTTTATCTGTATTCTTATGGTGTTTGTATTATTTTAGCTTTTGTTACAGGATATTTGAAGTGTTGCTTTTCTGGCTGGAAACCTTTGTGGCTGGTGGCTCCTTTGCCTGAGTTCTTGTCCTGCATCAAGGAAGAATGAGGTACACAGACAAGTGGAGAGTCAGCGAGACGAACAGGAGTTTTACTGAGTGTTAGAACAGCTCAGAGGAGCCCCTCTGTGCAGGCGTATCATCCCATCGAGTGTTCAGCTCTCACCAGAGAAGAGGCCCTGGAGTGGGTGGCTGCTCTCTGCAAGCAGCTCCTCCCATCCTGTCTGCAGTTATCAGCAGACAGGAGGCCGGGAAAGGGTGGCTACTCTTTGCAGCTGGTAGTCCCCACATCTCTGCAGGTCTCTGAAGCTCTCAGGTGAGAGGCTGGCTCCTCTATGCTGCTGGTCGTCCCATCATTTCCTGCTATCAGCAGAGAGGGAAGCTCCCCTCTGCAGCTGCTCCTTCCATCATCTCTCCCTCCTCTGCTCTGCTCTGGCTGAGCTCAGGGCTTTTACTGACTTCAGACAGGAGGAAGTCTGTGCTAATTGGTCCATGGGTGGCCATGGGAGGGCCTGAAGACAGCACCTCAAGATCCCACCGGGGTCCCCAGGACTGGGAGTCCAGCCCCCAGCCTTCAGGTTCTCCCTGGTCTGAAGGTGGGGCTTTACTGGTAACCACCCGCTTCTGCCCAGGAGCCTGTCTGCCTCCCACCGCCATCCATGACCTCCAGGCTGCTTGAAACAAGGAGCAGTTGCAGGCCAGCATCCAGCCTCCCTCAGACTCCTTCGGCTTCCTCTTTCATGCTCCTCGTGGCCCAAATTCCACAGAAGGCTGAGGCATCTGGACGCTGATGTGTCAGTGCTGCCTTGAGCATGCTCACACCCAACCAGGCTGTGACAGGACATGGACTCAGCCCCAACCCAGCTTCCAGATCAGAGCAGGCACTGACAGCAGGGAGAAGGCAGGCAGCAGGAGAAGGTACTTCCTAGTCAGTGAGGGTGGGGGCATTCCCAGGCCCCCAAGAGTTCAGGGATGCCTGAGTCCGCAGTGGCCATTTGGGTGGTTGCAGCTGCGCCTGAGACTGGGCTCCTGCCTGCTCTGTGGAGCAGGAGGCTTGGGTCTGCAGCTGTGGATTGCGCGACTGCAGTTGCACACAGGAGGGCAGCAGAGATCCAGCCTACTCCTGCCCCGTGACACCCCAAAGGCACAGGGAGCTCCCGTCCCTGCAACACCCCGAAGGCACAGGGAGGCTCTGATCTGTAGCCACGACTTGGGTGGTTGCAGCCCCACCGAGGATGTGGGAAGCTGTAACAGCACCTAGGGAGCTCCTGCCCCAATACGAAAGGGGCAGGGCTCCTGCAGACTCCATGGAGCATGCAGCCTTGGCGGGCCTCCCTACTGCAGCTGGCGTTGGCAGTGGCATGCCATCTGTAGTGGTGGCTGCCATCACTTTCATATTTAGGACAAAGATCTATCTCCATTAACTGAATTTGAAATTGGTTCCAATTTTTTTCATCACTCAAAGTATAATAATCTACCCACACAACCAAACTGATAAATCATGGAATTTCAGAGGTGAAAATGGATTTCAAGATCATCTAAGGCATCAAAGGTTTAGGCTATTGTGGATTTAGTAATTCTCCACCCATTACAGTTTATATGAAGACGTTAGGTAGATACTAGGCAGGAATCATATTTTTGTATGGGAATAGCTGGGAGTAAGGTAGGAAACAGACCAGGAATAATAAAATTTCCATATTCCTTTCAGCTCCAAAATCATAGTTTAACATTCCTTTTATAAATATCAGAATACATAACTGATGTTCTATGGGTTTGACTACATTACCCAGGTCACACAGCTATGTGCTAGAAAGTTTATGTTAAGTCTCACTTCCTGGACAGGCGTTATTTCCGTCATATCCTGTACCTCTCCGCAAAAACTAAACATATTAATTTTGTCCACCTTTCCTTGAGCCATTCAAATTTTAATTTTAATTTACTAGGTGCAGAGTTGTAGGCTATTAAAGATATAAGCCATATTCCAGCCCTAGAGTTTAAAGTTAATTGTAATTAAAAGGAGTAATGAAAAAATAATAATTATTGAAACCTTAGGAATCCATGAGTGCTGAGATATATGCCGCAAGGTGGAATATACCACTTGAGAAAGTCAATTTTAGCTTCAGTTGAAATGGTGAGGCATATGGGGATGTGTGTGTGTGCACGTGTGTGTGTGCATGCGTGTGCTTGTGTGTGTGTGTGCGTGTATGTGTGTGTGCGTATGTGCATGTGTGTGTGCGTGTGTGTGTGCGCATGTGTGTGTGCGTGTGCGTGCGCGCGGGTGTGTGTGTGCGTGTGTGTGTGTGTGCATTGATGGAGAAAAGGTTGAAGTGATTTTATGAGAAAAAGAGTTGTTGAAGTTCTTCCAGCTAGTTTCCAGCTAGTAAAGCGTAGTGTTCTGGTACAATGAAAGTGCCTTGTACATTTCATCTTTGTTCTACCCATTTTTAAACTGTGTTTTCTAGAATACTGACATTCTACGTTCTAGACAGTAAATAGTTTAGCAGTAAATAATCAGGAATAACTTTTAATATCAGATCTCACTTTTTAGAAATTCAAAGACCCATTATATTAAAGGTATTTGCACAGAGGAAATGTATATAGTTATTAAATCTAATGTCTTTCAAGGTTTAGCCATGAACTCTTTATTAACATAACAAGTGTGAATATTTTGAATAACATAGTTTTTGTTTTTGTTTTTGTTTAGTAGAATGCTATTTGAATAACATGCTCCAAATGGTAAAGCATCCTATTCTGACTCTTGATTTCTCTACCCTGGTTTATTCTGTTTGTTAAAGCATTTTATTTATTGTGTTCACCTGAGTATTCTGTTATCCCTCTTGTCCAGATAATTCATTCTGAGTCTGTTCTGAGTCAAGTATTGACTAATGGGCCAGGATATGGCATTGTTTCATTTCCACAAGCCAGGTGCTTTTAGTGTAGGGAAGAAAAAGATTCAGAAAAAGAAATAACAGGTCTTCCCTAAGAGCAGCTTTCAATCAACCACACTCAGATAAAAGGAATTAAAAATACAAAAACTAGAAAAAAGTTGATTCTAATAAGATTAAATGATTATGAAATTTCCTCCTGAAAATTAATGTTTTCCGAAGTTTCAAAATATTTCTACATCATTTCAAAGCTGGAAATAAATAGAAAAATAATTAACTGTATAATTAAATATTCATTAGCTATAATTTCTTTAAATAGCTAAAAATTTGTAGCCTTTTTTTTTTCTAACCTTTTGGTTTCCTAAAACCACTGCCTTCTGCAGTGTTTACAAGAGCATCAAACTTAAAGTCATTGTAGAACGATTCTTCACAATGAGATAATGATTCTGTGGTCTTAACTGTCCTAATAACGCATCATGGCTTAATATCTAATAGAGATAAGTTAAGTGTTTTGATAATATCCCTAACTAGCAGGCATGATTAGACAGCTCTAGCAGGAGGTATGCTGGAAAATTACTTGTATAATTAATCAGAAGCCAGCCTAGGCCTGAATATTCCTCTGCTTGTAGGTTACCCATCGCCTAATTATACCCTCTTTAATTATAGCGAGCTCAAGCTTTTCCTTTTGTTGCTCAGGGGGGTTATTTGGGAGTGCATTAATGCAGAAATTGTTACTCAATAGTTTAATGAGGTTATGTGGTGGCTCAGGTAATAACACGAAGTTATACAATTTATCAAAAGTTTGGTTGAACCAAATAATTTTTAATGTCTAAAATTTACTGAATGTTGTTTTGTTGTAGGGCAATCAATAATCATAACCATATTCTCATTTTAATGAACATCTAAGTATTTGACTATCAAGTCAAAACTATATAATAAAATATATTTCAGCAGTTCCATGATGTAATCACTGATCAAATTTGTTACTTATAAAGGATCTGTGAATTAGACAGTCACATCTTATTGACTATTTTGCCTAAAACCTGGTAAATTGTACCTTGCTCAATACAACATGACAATAGAAAGAGAAGTAAAACTAAAATACACATTAGCTATCCCACAAAATAACATTAATAACATAATATGTGATCATAATGTCTTCAGTCTTCTAGTCTCATCCCTCTGCCATCATCACCAAGGAGCCAGTGAACGGTTATTAATGCTATCTTTTCTAGGGATTCTGTGATGGTTAATTTTAGTAGTCAAATTTACCCAGACATTTGATTAAACATTACACTGAATATGTCTCTGAGGGTGTTTTCTGGATGAGATTAGCGTTTGAATTAGCACACTGAGTGAAGAAGATTGCTCTCCCCAGGTTAAGTGGGTCTCATTCAATTGGCTGAGGGTCTGAATAGAAGAAAATGTGTGATAGGAGACAATTTGCTCTCTCTAACTGAATGTTTTTAGCCTGGGACCTTGGTCTTTTCCTGCCCTTGAGCTAGAACTTACGTTATGGGTTCTCCATGTTCTCAAGTCTTTGAACTTGAACTGGAACTATACAACAGACTCTCCTGGGTCTGCAGCTTATAGACAGCGGACAGTGGGACTTCTCAGCCCCCATAATCACTTTAACTGAGTCCTTATAATCTCATTCTCTCTCCTTCTCTTTCTCACTTTCTATGGGTTGGTGTAAGTGTTTATATCTCCTATTGGTTCTGTTTCACTGGAGAATGCTGATTAAAACTTTGATATGGCAAGATTTATAACTGCATCAATGTACTTTTCATTGTTCTTTAAAAAACCAGGTAACTGAAGTTCATATTTTAGAAATAGTCTCAGGAGATGAAGGAAATCACACTTTACTGAAGGAAAAGTTGGAGCCAAAATATTAACAAATGAAGGTTATTACACAATTATAAGCCATCATATGGCCATTCAAGCCAGATATTTCAAGAGTTTTGAAAGAGAATCGGAGAGGCTAATAGTTAAAAAGTTTTCTGTGTGCTTGACTTCTTTATTCCTTCTTATAAACTATTATTGTTATTATAATGCAACTTATATTCTGAGAAAGATTGTAAGGCATTTCTTTATAACTGTGGGAAAACTGTAAAATTCAATTTAGTTATAAAATTCTGATTAGCAATACAGAATTTTTGAAAATGTGTATTCAGTTTGAAAAATTGAAATATAACACAGCATAACAAACTGAATGGTTTTATTCTTTAATGGTGAGAATAGACTCATGTAGAGTGTGACTTGACATCAGTGGAATGGTAGAAGTTTTAGATACTGGGAAAATAAATGTATATCTAGCAGTGAAAGATGTAGCAACAAAATGCATGAGATTACAGAATAGAGAAGGACCTATTTATTTTTCTATAAAATACTTTTATCTTTAATAAAAATTTGTTATGTCAGATTATGAGGTTACATAAAAGATATATGAAAATTCAATGTGAATTCAGAACAATTAGTATTTGATTTTTAATAACACAATAAGAGACCTAATCAGATCTTATACAAGATCTGGAGAAAGCTTACTCTTACAGGAAATATAAAAGGCTCGGTTAGAATGTCAGCTAGATAATAGAGTGCAAAGAGTTACTGTACATCAGGGATGCATATCTTTTGTGTTAGACACTGTTTAGAATGCCTCAATATTTTCAAAGGCAATGTGGGAAAATGATTTTAAGAATGACACAGAAATACACTGAAAAAAATCTCTAGAATAATAACTACAGCACAAATAAGTAAAATTAAAACTGCCAAAATTCAATACATTTCACAGTTGAAAAAGTACTCCTTTAAAAGCTTATTGCTTAATTTCAAAGCAATTGGAATTCCTTATGGAAGTTAAATAAAACATAAAATTACTTCTTCTGGCATTACAACTTCACTCAGAAATTCCTGAGGTAGAGTTACGTAAACATCAATGTTATGGCTATTCTTTTATATATTCTGAATGGCATGCCAATCATTTCCCATAGAGTTGTTCATCATAAAATAGATCATACAGACTCACAGATTTGGTAAGTTAAATCCTGTTATAACAATCTTGACCAGTCCAGGAGAGAAGAATGGCCCACCTTGATTTGTTGAGGAATATGACTCTAGGTTGTAAAACTTTCCCGTATTGCTAATATTTTCTACAAATCATGAATGGTCTGTTTATTTTTTCTTTCTTCTCTTATGCTTCATTTTGGAATTTTATTACTGTGTATTCAAGTTCAGTGGCCTTTACTTCTCCAATGAAATTTCCTGCAATTCATTCTCAACGGTGTCTTTTTAATGATAGATAATGTGTATTTCATTACTGGAAGTTTTATTTGAGTTTCTTTTTCATCTTCCATTTCTCTCTTCATATTTATATCTTTCATTTTGAACATGTATCTCTTTCTTAGTTACGTGGCACTTTTTTATATACCACGTGCTAGTATTTTTATTGAATGCAAACTATTATAAATTTTACAATTTTGTGTGATTTTTTAAAAAGTATTTTGCCTTTGGGGATTTATTTTATATGCTAAAAATTTGTTCCTTTAGGGCTTGCTTTTAAGTTTTTTTTTTTTTTTTTTTTTGATGGTTCTAGTAGTAGGCCTAGTAATCTCCCTTCCAAACTAATTCCTTCCTAAAAATTCTAAGCAATTTCCTATGCATCAGAAGGTCATTCTATTGTAGTGGTAGGAGCATGATTTTTTTTTTTTTTTTTTTTTGTCTTTAAAATGCTCCAACGAATGCTCCTACTTTTCCTTTCTGATTGTTCTTTATCTGGCTACAGGTACTTTCCACACAGAGACTGATAAATTCTAAACAAAACACTTAAGGAAGGTTTCTACATCTCTCCAGAGCTCTCTCCTTACACAGTCTCTTTGTTGCACTAAAGTCTAACAGTTGTCCTATGAGAAAAAGGCATTGTAACTTCGCTCCGTCTCCTCACTGCAGCAAGACTCCTGACTTCTATTTGAGTTTCTCTTCTCCCTACTGCATCTTGAAAATCATTGCCACATGCTAAGTAGGACAATCATCCACTTCATCTGCTTTTCTTCTTTTAGGTGTCATTGTTCTGAAATGCCTCTTTTTCAGTGTCTGAAAACTGTCTTGTATATTTTGTCTGATTTTATGTTCATTTAATATGGGTGGGTAAATTCTGCTCCTGCCATTTCATTGTGGTCACAAAGGGATATTCTTTACCCTCAGATTTTGACGGTAAATTTACTTAAAATTTGCCATCGAATCCTTGCAGAGTGTTGAAGATAATAAGCAAGTGAAGGAATACAGTTGCTTTTAGTCTAGGCTCGGGACTATCACCAGTTTAAAACAGTCAGAAATAGGAGTTGAATTTCTAGGTCAAAACATGGGCTGGTTAGGTGAGATGGCTGGCAAGCCGGTGGGTATCAGAGAAATACTATGGATAAAGGATAAGTAAAGACAAACATTATTGTATGAAACCCAGAGAATCACATCTATTACGTGAAGGCATCTATATGTAGAGCTTAATTTAGTCCATGATTGACTCTGGGTCTAAGGGGTCTATTTGAATTTTTTAGATAAATATTACGTCTACGTAGATACTTTGAGTGTTTATCTTCTACTCTTATGAAATGGTAACATGTCAAATGTGCATTTTGTTCTTTCCTACAGACACCAACTACTCGAACTAAGCATATGATAATATAATTTATTTAAGAAAATTAATAACGATTGAGAAAGAAAATGATATAACCAACATTTCTCTTTGGGCCCAAAATTGTTCCTGTACATTATATAAATAACATTTATATTGACTTTGTATAACAGGCAATTTCTTTATGTATATTTACAAGAATTCATTCAACGCAGACTTATGCAGTGCCTGTGTGCCAGATAAGTCATAGAAATACAGTTATGAGAAAAGAAGACAAAAATCTCTGCTCTATTGAATTTTAGGAAAATCAGACTATAATAAACAAATGAAATATGGTATGGCAGAGACTTTTATTTATATTGATAACGAAGTAACTGGAAATTGATTCATCCTTTGCATGTACATAATTTTAAGAAAAGTTAGAAACCAAGAAAGATGTGACTGTGATTATTGAGGGAAAAAAATAAATAAATAAAAACATTGACTTTCTACCTGGAAATAGTTTACAAAATCTCAGTGCAGGTTTAGGTTTCCACACAGAGCTTGTCGGCCTGGCTAAGGTGACAAGACAGAGCTCTAAGTCCAGGGAAGTGGAGGCAGTTTCACTTTGTAAGACAGACTACCTAGAAGAATACAGTGATATGGAGAAAAAGCTGCAAAATTCTGCAAAGGGGCAGAATCTTTCTGTTACTGAATTCTAGGCAATACATGTATAGATAGAAATATCATAAGAACAGGGAGAAGACAACTGGGGATATGTGAGATAAAAGTTCACAGAGAGAACACAGGATTGAAAGATGTTTGAGTTTCAACCATTAAGTGTGGGGAACTCTTCCAAAGATAAGATACATTTTTAAAAACTCAAGTGATATTTCTAAAAGTACAATATGTAAAAACAATTCACTTGGGTGACGTAATAACAAATTAAAAATATTTCTGAATATGAGGATCATAATAGCTAAAGTCAAAGCTATAAAACTATCCACACTGAAACAGAGATTGAGAAAATACACGTACACACACACACAAACTCCCAGAACTTTAGTAAAAACATGGGCCAATATTGTTTCATGATAACCTATTTAAAAAAGAATTGTTGTAAACTACAAATTCCCAGATTTAAACAGTTTGGCAAACCTCTAAAAGCAAAAAGAAAAGCAACTAGTCCTAGGCAGATTATAATCAATTGTTGAAAACAAGGTAAAACAGAAAACATTTAACAGCAAGACAAATAAAGTTTATTTTATGTGCAGGGAAATAGAAAAAGTATCACAGCTATCATGGTATACTATGAAAGCAGAAAATGGGTTATCTTTAAAAATAAATATAGAAAAAAATTGTCAGTCTACAATTTTACTACTAGAAAAGATGGTGTTCAGACGTTAATGTAAAATAAAGACCTTTTCAGGAAAAAAAAAAATTGAAGAGAAAACCATTATCAGTAACCTATGAGAAAAATAAAAGCATATTATTTAATCAGTATACCAGGTGAAAGTTTGAATCTAGACAAATGGAAAAGGACCGCCAAAATAAGGTAAATATATGAATATAGAGAAAATATGTTTTCTATTTGAAAAAACAATTATTCTTCTAAATGAAAACTAGTAACAAGTTTATTATAAAACTGTTTTAGTGCCAGGTACTACCTTTAATTTTCCAAGATTGTCTTAGTCTATTCATGCTGCTATAACAGAATACCACAGACTGGGTGGATTACAAACAAGAAAAAATTATTTCTCACAGTTCTGAAGGCTGGGAATTTCAAGATCAAGACGCCAGCAGATTTCAGTGTCTGCATGGAGCCTGCTTTTTGGTTCAAAAATGACTGTATTTTTGCTATGCGCTCACATGAGAGAAGGGAACTCTCAAAAAAGTACTAATCCCATTTGTGAAGGTTCCCCTTTCATGGCCAAATTACCTCCCAGAGGCTCCACCTCCTAATTCCATCACCTTAGATATTAAGGTTTCAGTTTATACATATTAGGGAAATACAAGCAATCAGAACATAACATTCCACCCCTGGCCTTCAAAATTCATGTCCAAGATCAAGGCTCTGGCAAATTTAGGTTCTGGTGAGGACCTGTTTTCTAGTTCATAAACGGTGGATTCTCATTGCATCCCATAGAGGGAGGGTCAATAATCTCCCTTGGGCCTATTTTATATGTGCACTAATCCCATTCATGAGAGTTCTATCTTTCTCACATATGTCTCACAACATAAATTTATTTCTCACTGTACTGAACATTCATACATCCAGGATCAAGGTGCTGACAGATTGGTGTCCAATGAGAGCCTTCTTCCTGGTTCATAAACAACTCTCTTTTCACTGTGTCCTCACATGGAAGAAGGGTTGAGGGAATTCCCTCAGTCTCACATGCCAAATGCATTGATTTCACACTGTATTAGTCTGTTTTCACACTGCTGATAAAAACATACCTGATAGAGTAATTTATAAAAAAAAAAAAAAAAAAGAGGTTTAATAGACTCATAGTTCCATGTGGCTGAGGAGGCCTCACAATCATGGCAAAAGGCAAAGGACAAATCTCACATAGCAGCAGGCAAGAGATCATGAGAGCCAAGCACAAGGGGTTTTCCCTTATAAAACCATCAGATCTCAGGATACTTATTACCACGAGAACCGTATGGGAGAAACCACTGCCATGTTTCAATTATCTTCCAGGGGATGCCTCCTACAACATGCGGGAATTATGAGAGCTACAATTCAAGATGAGATTTCGTTGGGGATACAGCCAAACCATATCACACACCAACAGCTCCAAAAGTCCTAAGATAAGGATATGTTAAGATTTCTGCCTGCACCTCCTCATATTACCCTTTTGCTGTAATTGTCAGCTATCTCAGATATGGCTCTCACAGGCCCAGATGCTGTGAAGGCATGGCTCCTTTCACCTAGATTTCAAATGATGCCACAGACAGCCATGGCTAGGCATGGGGCCCTAACACAGAACCCCCACAGCAACAATGCCCAACAGAGTCATGGGGCAGTGCTACCACTGAGAACCTGGACTGGTAGAGCTGCGTGTATGTGATTCCAGCCAGGAAGGGCAGTAGGTCCATACCCAATCTGTGTGAGCTAGAATGTGAGTGCAGGGCCACCTGGAGCCTCGTGGCCCAATCCATGCAGGAAAGTCTGTAGGAGTGGAACCTACATCTTAGTGATCCTGGAAGTTGGGACGGCATTTCCAATAGTCCTAGAACATAGAGCATTGAGTCTAAGAAGACTGGTTCTAGACTTGCTCAGAAGTTGTCACTGCTTTCTTCTTTCTTTTTTCCTATTTATCCCTTCGGAGAGCTTGTTTGGAGGTTCTAGCAGGGGTATGCAGTTACTCATATACTCTTGACTGAAGAACAGTCTATTGAGGAGGCCATTCTCATCAACTGAGCATGTGGAGCAATGAAGGAGAAAGGGGAAACATGTCCAACTACCCAGATCACCCTCACCTTCCTATTTTTCTGTTTGGAATGGCAATGTCTATCATGAGCCTATCCCACCATTGAATTTTGGAAGCATATAAAGTTTAATTTTACAGATTCACAGCTGGAGAGCAATTTGCTTTAGGATAAATTATGCCTTGAATCTCACTCATATCTGAATTAGATTATATTTAAATAAGATGGGACTTTAGACGTTTAAGTTGATGCTGGAATTGATTAAAACGTTTAGGGCTATCGGGATAGAATGAATGTATTTTGCATGTGAGAAAGAACTCTCATGAATGGGATTAGTGCACATATAAAATAGGCCCAAGGGAGATTATTGACCCCTCCCTCTATGGGATGTAATGAGAATCCACCACTTATGAACTAGAAAACAGGCCCTCACAGAACCTAAACTTGCCAGAGTCTTGATCTTGGACTTTCTTCTTTCAGAAATGTGAGAAATGCATTTCTGTTACTCATAGGCTACTCTGCTTATGGTACTTTGTTAAGGCAGGCAACCAGACCAAGTCAGTGTTCCTTATTTCCATATGAGACTTCATTGGTTTATCATGGTTTAAGTATTGTTTAAGAAGATGCTTTGCGGCCAGCCTTGTTCTTTTCTTTTCTTTCTGAACTCTTATGAGAATCACCTTTAAAAGTCTCTTCAGAGCAAAATTGGCTTTGTCTAACATGTACTTCAAAACTCAGCCTCTACCCATTATACAGTTCTAAATATCATTCCACAACTTTAGGTCTTTATAATGATAATACCTCATTTCTTGGTACCATTTTTTGTCTTAATCAGTTCAGGCTACTATAAGAAGGATACCATATCCTGGGTAACTTATAAACAACATAAATTTATTTCTTACTGTTCTGAACATTCGTAAATCCAGGATCAAGGTGCTGGCAGATTGGTGTCCAATAAGAGCCTTCTTTCTGGTTCATAAACAACTCTCTTTTCACTGCGTCCCCACAAGGAAGAATGGTTGAGGGAATTCTCTCAGTCTCTTTATAAATGCACTAATCCACTAATTAGGGCTCCATCTCCAGGACTTAAATATTTACCAAAGGCCCTACCTTCTAATCCCATCACCTTAGTAGCTAGGATTTCAACAAATGAGTTTTGGGAGAGACACCAAGTGGCTAGGATTTCAACATGTGCATTTTAGAGATATAAACATTTTGTCTATAGCAAAGATATATGTAAACTTGTCTAAACTGTGAAAGGTTAAAGATACATATTTAAAATAAGATAAATATTCTGTAGTTTGTGTATAATATAAATATTGTGTAGATAAAAGTAAGACTCTTTACTTTTTGTTGAAATTATGTACTTAAAAAACAAAAATGTGTATTCAAAAAATTGTAACTTAGAAATAAATTCTGTGATACAACAGTATACAAGATCAGTAAACAAAAAATCTATTGTATTTTTATTGATGAGCAATGATTAACAGAAACATAAAATTTAGATTTGTCATTTAAAATAGCATCAAAACAGGTAAAGATTTATCTAAATATTTGACACAAATGTGTGCAAAACCTATATTCTAAAAAATATAAAATATGGCTTTGAGAAATTAAAGAAGTTCCAAATAAATGGGAAACTCTACCATGTTACTGCATTGGACAACTAAATATTTTAGTGTAACAATATTCCCATATTGACAGAAAGATAAAGACCAATCCTTTCGATAAAGTAACAGTTTTTTTGAAGAATTTGTTAATTTGTTCCTAAAGCCTACATGGTACATTAGTCATCTATTGCTGTATAAAAAATTACCACAAACTTACTAGCTTAAAACGTTGCATTTATTTTCTCATAAATTATGTGTCAGGAATAAAGGTTACAGCTTAGCTTTTCCTCTGACTCAGCATCTTTCTGGCTTCAATCAATGTGCCAGACAGGGCTGGCATCTCATCTGAATACTCACCAAGGAAAAGATATATTTTTAGTATTACTTACGAGGTTGTTGGTAGAATTCATTTCCTTTGTGAGCTATTGAACCAAGGGCCTCAATTCTTAGCTGGTTGTTGGCTAGAGGCCATCCTCAATTCCCCGCCATAGAGCCTCCCTCACAGGGCAACTTGTTTCATAAAAATGTGCAAGAAAAAGAAGTTGCTAGCAAGACTATTCATTCTTTTGTAATTATTATAACATCTTCATTTCAATTAGAGTGTTTGTTTTTAAAAGGGCCATGAATACTAGGAGGTGAGGACCACAGCAGAGCATCTTAATACCTACCTATCATAAATGGAAATGCAAAGGACCAGGAATCACCAACATTAGTGTTTGAAAAAGATAAATGATTGGGCGCCATGGCTCATGCCTGTAATCTCAGCACTTTGGGAGCCTTAGGCAGGCAGATCATGTGACATCAGGAGTTAGAGACCAGCCTAGCCAACATGGTGAAACCCCATCTCTGTTAAAATACAAAATTAACTGGGTGTGGTAGTGCACACCCGTAATCCCAGCTACTCAGGAGGTTGAGGCAGGAGAATCTCTTGAATCTGAGGTGGCAGTTTGCAGTGAGCTGAGATCGTGCCACTGCACTCCAGCCTGGGCCACAAAGTGAGACTCCATCTCAGAAAAAAGAAAAGAGAAAGATAAACAACATTAGCAATTTTCCACTAGCTGATTTCAGCATTTAGTACTCAGAGCAGTCAAGATAATATGATATTGGCAACAGTTATATTCGTCAGTGAAAGAGACTAGAGTGTACAGAAATAAACTTACACATAAGTGGTCAATTTTATTTCACCAAATGAATCAAACTAATTCAATGATTTTCTTTTAAACAAATAGTCCTGAGTAACTGAATACACATATGCTGTAAAAGTGAAAATGTAGCCTGGTGTGGCGGCTCATGCATGCCTGTAATCCCAACAATTTGGGAGGCCGAGGCAGGAGGATGGCTTGAACTCAGGGGTTTGAGGCTAGCCTGGGCAACGTAGAGAAACCCTGTCTCTACCATAAATAGCCAGGTATGGTGGCATGCACTTGTAGTCTCAGCTACTTGAGAGGCTGAGGTAGGAAGATGACTTGAGCCCAGGAAGCAGCACTTGTAGTGAGCCATGATTGCACCACTGCACTCCAGCCAGAGTGACAGAACAATACTGTGTCTCAAAAAAAAAAAAAAAAAAAAAAAATCGTTAAAGAAAGAAATGTAAAAAGCAAAATTATAAAATTCTCAGAATAGAAAACTCAAGGGAAAAAAAACCATGACATTTGCGTAGGCCAACATTTCCTAAATGTGACCCAAAAGGCACAAGTCATAAAATTTTTTTAAAAAATGTTTAAACTTCTGCTCATTAATAGACACTATTATGAAAAATGAAAAAGGAAGACATAAACTTGAAGAAAGTACATATCTGACCTTCATTAAGTTGATAAAAATCTCCAAATATCTCAGTGATAAGAAAATAGCAGAAAACTACAAAGTGGGTAAATATTTGGATAGGCAGCTCGCAAAGGAAGATAAGTAATCACATTTAACACATCAAAGATGCTCAATATTCTTAGCCATTAGAGAAATGTAAATCAAAACCAGAGAAATATCATATACATCCACTAGAATGGTTAAAATTAAAAAGACTGGCAAAATCAACTGTTGGTAGGGACTTGGGGCAACTGGGGTATTAATATGTTGCAATAGGGAATAAAAATGCTACAACCGCTTTAGAAAACATGTTGTCATTTTTTAAAAAGCTAATTCACCATAAGGCACATAAATTTCACCACTAATTATCAAAAGCAAACATATTCACACACAAAAAAATAGTTGTAGCAGCTTCATTCATAATACCGCCAAATTCAACTTAATACAAATATCCATCAAGAGCAAAATAAGAAAAATTATGATATATATCCGTATATTGAAATACTAGTTAAAATTTAAAACTCAATTTTCATATACAACACTAATAAGTCAAAAAACATATATCCAGCCAAAGAAACCAGAAGGGAAATTTTGTACATTACATGATTCCCTTTATATGAAAACCTAGAACTGCAAACATCAGATGAGTGGTTACTGAGGGCTAAGACTTTCAGGGGCTTTAGACTGCAGTGAGGCCTAAGGGTACATTTTATATTATTGAAACATTCTATATCTTGATTTTGTTGATGCATATAGGTGTGTACATTTGTCAAAATTCATAGGACTCAGAACATAACATAGGTATATTTTATTAGGTAAGTTATCAATAAGGTTAATTAAGTTATAAAAAAATAGATGTCTTAAAGTGATTTGAAAAAATATAGGAAAGTATGGAACTCTGTAAAATGGGGACTTCAATAAAATATACTGATCAGTGAAGACTTCATCTTCATAGACACTTGAGCAATTTTTTAAGAGAAGACAGTCAGTGAGGTGAAAGAACCTTTCAGGTCAAAGGAACAATAATTGCAAAGTCCATTAGCTGGGAGTACACATCATATATTTGAAGAACAGCTAGAAGGTTATATTCTGGTCAGCAGTTAGCAAGAGAATAGTAATTAGAGATATTGTCAGAGCAGTAAAGTCAGAAGTAGGAGAGAGGTGAAAAATCGTCAAAATCCTGTAAGCTATTTTAAGGATTCAGTAGTTTTGAAGAGAGTGATAACATTATCTGACATACTTTAAATAGGTAACTGTAGCTGTTGTATGGAATATTAATGTGAGGAAATGAAAAGGAATATGCAAGCAGACAATTCAAGATACTATACCAAGATTTTAGAAATATATACATAACCTTTATATTTTCAACAGGATTTTCTGACAGACTGGATGTTGGATTTGAGAGAAATTAAGAAATTTTAGATGACTCTAAGCATGCTGGATGAATAAAGAGAAGGATAAAAACATTGCTTACTGAAGTAAATAAAACTACAGCGGACTCAAGGTTTTACTATCAGGGATACAAAATTTCATTTTGGGGTGTGCTAAGTTTGAAATGCTTATTATATGTCTATCTCTAGGATGGTCAATAGGTAATTGAAAATACATGACTAATGTTCATTGAGATATACATTTATAAGTTATCAATTAATAGATAAAATTTAAATTATGAAATGTTTGAGATTACTAAGACAGTAATTATGAATGAAGAAAATAAAATGCCCAATAACTGGATTTTGGATCATACCAGTGTAAAAAATGTCAGTGAGAGTATGACATTAAGCAGATGGCAGAGCAGGACTCCTTTTTCTGTGATGGAGACACTTAATTAGCAATAATAAAAAGACCAACTTCCTTTGTGAGAAATCCATAAACCAATTAATAGGTTCCTTTATCCCAGGCAAAGAGAAAAATAGCTGCATTAAAGCTGGCAGGAAATTTGTGGGGCCTTCTCTTTAGAGCTCCTTCCCATGGAACACCAAGGTACAACAGGGAAGAAATTTCCAACTCCAGGCTTCTCCAAAAAGACTGGGCTGTACTTCCAACATTCTGACTTTTCAGAGCATTTGATGGATTTCTGTATAGCACGAAGCTAGAAGCTGCATCTGTGAGAGCCCCTTAACCTAATATAGCACTGAGTGAGTGGGAAGCCAACAAATTCCAGTTTCTCCAAGAGGGTGGGAAAGATTTGGAACATGCATCCAGTGTTTCAGCTTTTCCAGGGGCATCAAAGGAATTTGTTTCTATCTTGCCTGTCTTGGTGTGCTGATGGCATCTAATATACTATACATGCTTGGGAGTTGCTGAGAACAAAAAAGAAGTAGCTGCTGCTGCTCCAGAGAACCTGTAATACAGCCACAAATAGATACCTGTCACAGCAACAGCTTATGAGCTCCTGTAAAGAGAAACCAGTAAAGAAAACCTCTGTAGTTGGACATTCTGGAGAAGATATATCCACAGAAAATATTTGAGATATCTTTAGAATCTGTAGCCAGGCTGACCTTCAAAGAAGCTAGGCTGTAAAGGCTAGGTAGGAGAGGTTGCTTTTTTATTCAAATGTGGAGATAATAACACAAAGTTTTAAGACACGTAGAAACAGGAAAACCCTGCACAATCAGAGAAACAAACTAAATCCTCATCAACTTTCTATAAAGAAATGGAGGTCTATAAGTTACCCAACAACTAATTCAAATTTATTTTCATAAGATGATCAATTGGCTCAGGAAAATGATACATGAGTAAAATTGAAATTTCAACCAAAAGAAAACATTAAAAATGTAAAAGAACCAGAGATTTTAGCTTGGAATAATATGAAAGTTGAATTAAAAGTTAGTGAAATTTCAGCAGCCGACTTGATCAAACAGAAGACAGGATTGGCAAATTCAAAGACAGGTTATTTAAAATTATCCGGTCAGAGAAGCAACAAGAAAAATGAATGAAGAAGAATGGGGCATCATGAAGCAGACCAATGTGCACATTATGGCAGTTCCAGAAAATAAAGAGAAAGAAAAGAGGATAGAAAGTGTATTTACAGAAATAATGGCCACACATTTCCCAAATCTGGGAAAGAAAATGGACATCCAGATTCAAGAAGCCCAGTAGATGCTAAATATAATGAACTATACCGAGCCATATTATAATGAAACTGTCAAAATTAAAATACAGCATTTTGAAAGTAGCAAAAGAGAAGAGAATCATCATCTACAAAGGAACCCATATTCGTAAAATCTCAATCAGCAAAATCCTTAGTGAAAATCTTGCAGGACAGAATGAAGTGGAATTACGAAATTCCATTCACGATGATGAAAGAATAAAAATCTACCAAGTAAGAATATTATATCTGGAAAATATATGTTCAAAAATGAAGGAGAAATAAAAACCTTCCCAGATAAACAAAAGCTGAGACAATTTATTACCACTCCATCTGGCTTATAATTAGCTGAAAGTCACCTTTCAAATCAAAAAGAAAGGACAGTAGATAGCAACATGAGGGTACATGCAATATGAGAGTAAATATAAGCTTTATGATACAGGTAAATATAAAGACAAATAAAGAATACTGTAATATTGTAATGGTAGTGTGTAAATCTTTATGAATATTGGTATAGAATTTAAAAAGCAAAAAGGCTAAAAGTAGTTTAAACTATATAATATAGAATTAGATAAACAATATAAAAAGATATAATTTATGATATCAATAACATCAATAGTGGAGTATAGAAGTAATTGAGTACAATATTCATATGCAATTAATATTGGGTTGACATCAGTGTAAAATAGATTGCTATGTTTTATGAAAGTGTCATGGTAAACATGAAGGGAATACGAATAAAAGATACATACAGCTGTGCATAGTGGTTCATGCCTATAATCCGAGAATTTGGGGAGATGAAGGCAGGAGGATTGCTTGACCCAGGAGTTCAAGACCAGCCTAAGCAACATAGAGAGTTACAAACAGTACAAAAATTAGCTGGATGTGGTGACACATGCCTGTAGCCCCAGCTATAATACTACTTGGGAAGCTGAGACGAGAGTATTGCTCGAGCCCAGGAGGCTGCAGTGAGCTGTGTTTACACCATTGTACTTCAGCTGGGACACTGGAGTGAGATCCTGTCTCAAAAAAGAAAAACAAAAATACACAAAATAAAATGACAGAAAAATCATATGAATGAGACACAAAGGAAACAGCAGGAGAGAAAAAGACAGACAAAAAATTATGAGATAAAATTAATTAACATATCAGCAAGTCATTTGCTCTCAGTAATTACTTTAAATATAAATAAACTCCCCAATCAAAAGTCATAATGATTGGGTGGATATAAAACAAGACTCAACTCTGTGTGGTCTGTGAGAGACTCCTTTTAAATTTAAAGACACGAAGGGTGTGAAAGTGACCGGATTTAAAAAGGCATTCCATGCAAATGTTAACAAAAGGAAAGCAGGAAAGATCATGCTTATATTGGAAAAATTAGTCAAAAAATCAAAAACTTTCACAAAAGACAAAGGAGGACATTCTCTCATGATAAAAATCAATTCACCAGGAAGATATAATTATGAAGATATTATGTACATACACATACATACATACACACCCACACACATATACATATACAAATATGCCCATATATATTCAGAAAACAAAATATAAAAATAAATATTGGCAGAATTGAAGGGAGAAATAGATAGAAATACAAAAAAAAAGGTTGAAATGTTGTTATCCCATTTTAATTATGGATAGAATCACTAGACAATAAAGAAAGAATTTGAATAACACTGCAGACCAACTGAACCTAACAGACATATCCAAAACATTCCACCAAACAGCAGCATAACTCATTGTTTTTTCCTCAAACTAATGTTAAAAATTATCCAGGAAAGATAATACATTAGGTCACAAAACCAGTTTTAACAAATTTATGATGCTTGAAGTCATATTAAATATCTTTTACCAACATAATGGAATGAAATGAGAAATTAATACCAGGAGAAAACTGGAAAATTAACAAACGTGAATATTAACAACACAGGGATGTGTGTGTGTGTGTGTGTGTTTGTGAGAGAGAGAGAGAGAGGGGAAGAGAAAAAGAGAGAGAGTCTCACTCACTCTGTCATCAGGCTGGAGTGCAGCGGCACAATTTTGGTTTACTGTAATCTCCGTCCCCAGGCTCAAGCAATCCACCTCATTTTCCTACTCAGCAGGAGCTGGGACCACAAATGCATTTTGTAATTTTTAGTATTTTTAGTAGAGACAGGGTTTTGCCATGTTGCCCAGGCTGGTCTGGAACTCCTGAGCTCATGATCTACCCACCTTGGCCCACCAAGTGCTGGTATTACTGGCATGATCCACTGTGCCCAGCCAGCTAAACAACATACTTTTAAGCAATCTGTGTTTTAAATACCAATAAATTACTAGAGTCTTAGACAATATCTTGCGACAAACACAAAAATACAGTATACCAAAATTTATATGATTTAGCAATGTTAGCAGAAAGACGGAAATTATTTAGAGCAGAAATAGAGAATATAAAAACAATAGAACAAAATCAATAAATGAAAATTTTGTTTTTTGAAAAAAATCAACAAAATTGACAAACCTTTAGCTAGACAGCCTAAGAATAAGAGTACTCAAGCAAAATCAGAAAAGAAGGAAGAGACCTTACAATTGATGACACAGAAATATGAAGGATTATAATAAACTACAACAAACAGTTATATGCCAACAAATTGAATAGCCTAGAAGAAATGGGTAAATTCCAAGAAATATACAGCCTACCAAGACTGAATCATGAAGAAATAGAAGTCTGAACAGAAATATAATTTGTAGGAATGTTGAGTCAGTAATTAAAACCCTCCCAGTAAAGAAAAGTCCAGGTCTAGGTAGATTCACTGAAAAATTCTACCAAACATTTAAAGAATTTACATCAATTTTCATCAACTTGTTCCAAAAAATTAAAAAGGAGAAAACATTTGCAAACTCATTTTTTGATGCCAGCATCATATGATGTTAAAGCCAGGCAAAGACACTATAGTACAAGAAAACTACAGGACAATATCTTAATAAATATAAATGCAAAAATTCTCAAAACTTATTAGCAAACTGAATTCAATGATGTATTAAAAGGATTATACATCCTGACCAAGATTGATTTTTCCCTGGGACACAAGGAGAGTTCATCACATGAAAATAATTCATGTGATATACCACAATGACAGAATGAAAGGTACAAACCACAGGATTATCTCAACAAATGCAGACAAAATGGTAGAAAAATTTTAATTCTATTTTTTTTTTTAATAGAAGCACTTAACAAACTAGGAATTCCCTCAACATAATAAAACCCATGTATTACTAGCCATAGCTACTATCATACTCAATGGTGACAACTGAAAGCTTTTCTTGGAATACTGGAAATAAGATAAAGATGATCACTCTTGCCAATTCTATTCAAGATAGCACTAGAAGTACCAGCTAAAGCAATTAGGCAAGAAAAAAAAAATAGGAAGAAAAAGAAGTAAAAATATCACTGTTCACAGATAGTAAGATTTTATATGCAGAAAATCCTAAAATTTCCAAGAGAAATTAGTATGTTAGATATAATCAGAAAATTCAGCAAAGTTACAGGATACAAAAATTAAGATATAACAAAAAAATAAACTTAACCATGGACGTAAGAGACCTATATACTAAAACCTGCAAAATAATTGCTGAAAGAATACAAAAACACAGATAAATGCAAAGATATCTCATGTTCATGAATTGGAAAACTCAGTATTAATTGAATGTTCATATTACCAAAAGTGATCCACAGATTCATTGCAATCTCTATCAATATCACAAAGGCATTTTTTTAGATAAATAGAAAAAGCAATTCCAAAATTTATATAAAAGCGTAAAAAAACCCAAATAGCCAAAATAACACTGAGAAAGAATAAAGTTGGAAGTTCATGCTACACAGTAATTAATATACTGTGTACTAGCAGGAAGACACACATATAGACCAACAGAACAGAATATAGAATCATATATACTCATATATATTTATATATAAAATAGTCAATGGACCATTAACCATTTTAATTTTTAAATAAAATTAAATATATATAAAAGATATAAAAATCCTCAAAAAATTAGCAAACTGAATTCAACAGCACATTAGGAGGATTACACACCATGACCAAGACTGATTTTTCAATCTTCTAATCTAATTTTTAATCTTCTAATGTGCTATTGGATTCAATAAATATATGTATTTAATTTAAATAAATAAATATATCTTTAATTTTAGAGACAGGATTCCCCTCTGTCACTTAGTCTGGAGTGCAGGGGCATGCTCATAGCTCACTGTAATCTCAAACGCCTAAGCTCAAGCAGTCCTCCTGCCTCAGCCTCCCAAGTACCTGGGACTATAGGTGCACACCACCATGCCCAGCTATTTTTTCTTTTTTTTTTAAGTTTTGTAGAGATGAGCTCTTGCTATGAGGTCTTGAATTTCTGCCTCAAATTATCCTCCTGTCTCAGCCTCCCCAAATGCTGGAGTTACATGTATAACCTTCCGTACCTGGCTTCAAATAATTTTTGACAAGGCTGCTATGACTACACAATGGGGAAAGGATAGTTTATTCAACAAATGGTATTGGGAAAACCGGATATTTATATGCAAAATTGTGAAATTAGACTCTTTTCTTATATCTTACACAAAAATAAACACAAAATAAGTTAAAGACTTAAATGTAAAACCTTTCGACTATGAAAATCCTAGAATTGAAAAAAGAAGAAAGCTTGAAAACATGATCTTGGTAACAATTTGTTAGATTTAATTTAATTAAGAATTTCAGGCAACAAAAGCTATAATAGACAAGTGTGATTACATCAAAGAAAACAATCAAAAAGGAAAAGGCAATTTACAAAATAGGAGGAAATATTTACAAAACATGTATCTGATAAGGAATTAATATCCAAAACATGTAAAGAAATTCTGTTACTCATTAACAAAAACAAAAAACCCAATTTAAAAAATGGACAAATAACTTAAATGGATATTTCTCCAAAGGAGACATGTGTATATCCAATACATGTATGAAAAGATGCAAAACCATCACTTATCATCAGGGAATTGCAAATTCAACCCACAATAAGGTACCACCTCACACCTGTTGGTATGTTAATTATCCAAAAAATAGAAAACAACAAACGCTGGTGAGAATGTGAAGAAATTGTAACCCTTGTGTGCTATTGGTGTGGATACAAATGACTCAGTCATTATGAAAAACAGTATCTAGGTTCCTCAGAAAATTAAAAATAGTACTGAATCACATGATTCAGAAATTCCTCTTCTGGGTATTTATGCAAAAGTATTGAACACAGAATGTCAGAGATATTTACAATCCTGTGTTTACTGGAGGATTATCCACAATAGACAAGAAGTGGAAATAACCTAAATATCCATAATTGACACATGAATTGGTAAAAAAACAAAAACAAAAACAAAAAAAACCTGTGGTACATACATACAATGAAATATTTTTCAGCCTAATAAAAGGAGGAAATCCTGCCATATGCACAACATAGGTGAACCTTGAGGACATTATGTTAAGTGAGATATGCAAGTCACAGAAGGACAAATATTGCATAGTTTCACTTTTATAGGGTACCTGAAGTCGTCAAACTAACAGAAGCATTAAGTAAAATGGTGATCGTCAGGGGTGGGAGGGAGAAGGAAATGGAGAGCTGCTGTTCAATGGGCATAGAATTTGAGTCATACAAGATGAAAACCTTTTAGATATCTTCTGTAAAAAAATGTGCATATAATTAACATACTGTTATACATTTAGAAGTTTATCAAGGGGACAGATTTCATGTTGCATATTTTTACCACCATAATAAAAATGCCAGTAAAATGAGAATAAAACAACAAAGGAGAATAAGTACTCAGTAAAGTATGGAGGAAAACAAGTATATGATATTCATGAAAAAAAATGAGATATATATTAATAGTCAAATACTCGTCTATTTACTTAGAGAAGGATTCATTAGGTTTAGCAACATGTACATCATTGGCAAATTTTAAAAGAACATTTATATAGAGTGTGAAGAAAAATCCAATATGAAGATAATGCAAAAAGAAGAGGAAACTGTGGCAAAAATGTAAAAACATGTTATCATTAGAGTGAAAATAGTAATTAGGACAGAAATAAGAGTTTGCCATTGAAGGAGTATTATGAAAGTCTTCTGGAAGTCAGGGAAGGTTCTATTTCCTGACTTCTGCAATATTTATCAGCTTGTTTGTGCTAAAATTATTTAAGATACAAATTTGTTTTATAATTTTATGTTAAATTTAGTAATTTCTAAATTTAAAACTTTACAAAAGAATGATAGAAAGACTCAGGACATCAAATTTTTTTGAATATGCATGCTGAGAAATAGGGTAGTAAGTTAGAGAATATTACAGAATCAAGAACATTTTATATTTTTTAATGGGGAATACAGAATATGCTTATATTCTAATGAAAATGATCCAACTGGGAGTGAAGATTGGTGATTCAAATTAAGTGGAAGAATTGCTGGTGAAATATTCTTTAAAAATACATTAGAAGATCGGATCTAGTACACATGTGCTTAAGTTAACATCAAGGGCAGTTTATCTATAATAAGGATATTATTCAAGAGTGACCATAGATTTAAGTAGATGAACAAATGAGGATCTAAGCTTAGAAAAAATCTTTTTAAATGTCCACTTCAAGCTTCCAAAGATACTAGGTCATCAAAGAAGTTTGAGGTTTGAGAAGGAAGAATTGCAGATTTAATATGACTAAAGAACTCATAAAATTGAAATTTAAGAGAGTGGAAGTGGGAATGAAATATGCAAATGAAGTAAGATTATTGGCATTAGGACTTTCTCCAAGATGGCCAACTAGATGCAGCTGGGAAGCTCTTTCTCGAGAAAGACCATGATTGCAACTACACCAACAAAATTTGAACAGATTTTCGGAGAGAACACGCAAAACATGGATCGAGAAAAGATGCAGTTGCTAAGGCTATAAAGGGAGGAAGCTGAGGACCTTGCATGGGGTGACTGGATGGTGCTTGGGGAAGTGGTGGGTTAAATGACTGGGGGACTGCACACCCTCACCAGGAAACTCTGGGATCCTAGCTGCAGGAGACCCCACATCACCATAGACATGTGAGCTGGCAAGGGGATATCTGTGGATATTAAATGAAGATGGAAGTGCAGTAGGCACAGAGCTGAGAACCTTTGCACACAAGTCAATTCTGGCGGAGCCTGGCCATGAGTGCCCACCGAAGAGGGCACTCATGCCTCCCTCCGAGAGCTCCTGGCCTCAGCTAAACATCAGGGAGAAAGCAGGACCAGCTTCCTTACAGGACTGAGGAATATCTGTTTTGCAGACCCGTCTGTTTGCCAGCCCCTCCCATGGTCCTTGCTGGCCACTCCATAAGAATCTGTACCCAGTGCAGCCTCTGCTGCCCAGCCTTAGTGCTTTGTTTCACCTGAGTGCATCCTGGATGCCTAGGAATACTTCAGATCCTACACTGCACTTGGAATCCAACCCCAAGCATCCAGAAGAAGAAGCAGCCAGTATGTCCTACCATCCCAGGACTGTGGCCTGCAGCTCAGGAATGCCAAACTGGGATCTGTGCTTGGCACTTGAATGGGGAAGAAGCCCACACTCTCAGAAAACTGAGAGGGCTGAGTTGCCCAGGTTCAGAAGCTGGTGTGGGCCGTACCTGGTACTTGCTCCAGGGTTAGTCCAGTAAAGATGTAGCTTATTTTCTGTCATACGTTCCTGTCAGACCTCTCCCCAAAGGAGCCCAGTGGCCCAAAAGACCTAACAACAACAAATCTCAGGCACAGCATCAGGGACTATAGGTGGTCTCTCAGAGCCCAGGAGCAAACTTGGTGATGGAGGTCACCTCTCTCCCCTCTGCACTGCAAAACATAGCTGCAAACATGAAGATATACAAAGAAACCACATAACTGAATAAGAACCTATCTACTGACCACTGTTCTCAAGCACCATCTCCTGGGGCATAGCCCAACTACAACACAAGAAATCACTTTACTAATTCTTCCCTGCAAACCCAAGAGCAAGAGTTCTACAACAAAAATCCTTTATAGAGCTTAAGTCATCTGAAAACTTCCAGAAATGAGGTCCATAGACTATAGTTGATTTATTCCACGATAAAAGGGATGTCAGCCCTAAAGAATCAGCACAAGAACTGCTGAAATTCAAAAAGTCAGAGTGCCCCCATGCCTCCAAACAAGCCCACTAACTCCCCACAACAATGGTTCTTAACAAGTCTAAATTATCTGAAATGACAGACATGGAATTCAGAATCTTGATGACAAGGAACCTCGTCACAATCTAAGAGAAAGTTGAAATTCAATCCAAGAAACTAAGAAATCCAGTAAAGTGATTCAAGAGCTGAAAGACAAAATTCCCATTTTAAGACTCAAACTCAGCCTCTTGAGCTGAAAAATTCACTACAAGAATTTCATAATATAATTGGAAGTATTAACAGCAGAATGGACTATGCTGAGGAAAGAATCTCAGAGCTGAAAGACTGGTTCCTTGAATCAGCTCATTCAGAAAAAAGTAAGAAGAAAGAATTTAGGAAAATGAACAAAACCTCCCAGAAATATAGAATTATGTAAAGAGACCAAATCCAGAACTCATCAGCATTCCTGAGAGAGCAGGAGACAGAATAAACAACTTGGAAAATACGTGTGAGAGTATGGTCATGAAAATTTCTCTAATCTCACTGAAGAGAATGACATGTGAATCTGAGAAAAACAGAGAAACCCACCTAGGTACTATACAAGATGACTATCTTCAAGACCCATAATCTTCAGATTAACAAACGCCTATGCAAAAGAAAGAAAAAAATTAAGACAGCTCGAGAGAGGAGGCAGGTAAGCTACACAGGGAACCCTATCACTCTACCAGCAGACCTCTTAGTAGAAACCTTATAAACCAGAAGAGATTGGGGGACTATTTCCTATGTCCATAAAGAAAAGAAATTCGAACCAACAAATTCATATCCTGCCACACTAAGTTTCATAAGTGAAAGAGAAATAAAATCATTCTCTGGCAATTCATTTCAACTAGACCTGCTTTCCAAGTGGTTCATAAGGGAGTGCTAAGCACGAATTCAAATGAATAACACATGCTAACACAAAAGCACACACCTAATTACATAGTCTACAGGCACTATAAAGCAACTATGCAATCGAGTCTACATAACAACCAGCTAATAATAAAATGGAAGGATCAAAATCACAAATATCAATTCTAACCTTTAACATAAATGGACTAAATTCCCCACTTGAAAGACAATATGTGACTTTAAGAGATAACAACAACAACAAAAATAAAAATAAAAAAACAAGATCTAACCATCTCTCTTCAAGAGACCCATCTCAAATGTAATGACACCCACGGGATCAAAGTGAAAGTTTGGAGTAAGATTTACCTTAAAAACAGAAAACAAAAAGAGCAGGCATCTCTTTTCTTATATCAGATAAAATAGACTTTAAAACAGTAAAAATGAAGGATAAAGGAATTACATAATGATAAAAGATACAATCCAACAAGAAGTCTTAACTGTCCTAAATATATTCATTCAACATTGGAGCACCCAGATTGAGAAAACAACTTCTTCCTGGCCTATAAAAACACCTGACAACCATATAATAGTGGAAGACTCCAGTACCAAGTGATGGTGTTAGGCAGATCACCAAGGCAAACAACTAAGAAAGAAACTCTAAACTTAAACTCAACCCTTGACCAATTGGACATAATAGACATCTACAGAACACTCCACCTGACAACCCCAAAATATACATTCTTCTCATGTGCACAGGAAACATATTCTAAGATTGACGACATACTTGGTCATAAAGCAATCCTCAATAAATTTTTAAAAAATCATATGAAGCACACTCTTGGACCACAATGCAATCAAAATAGAAATGAATACCAAGGACATCCCTCAAAATTACACAAATATGTTAAAATTGAAAACTTACTCCTGAGTAACTCCTGGATGAATATCAAAATTAAGTTAGAAATAAAAATAATTCTTGGATGTCAATGAAAACTGGAACACAACTTACCAAAATCTCGCAAAAGCAGTCAAAGTCATGTTAAAAGGAAATTGTATAGCCCTAAATGCCTTTATCAAGAAGTTAGAAGGTTTCAAATGAACAATCTAGCATTGCACTTAAAGGAAGAACAAACCAACCTCGAAACTAGCAGAAGAAAAGAAATAATTAAAATTAGGTAAGAACTTAATGAAAATGAGATGCGAAGAATGAATACAAAATACAAATGAAATCAGTTGTTTTGTTTTGAAAAATAAAATCAATATACCTCTAGCTAGGTTAACAAAGAAAAATAAAGAAAAAATACAAATAAGCACAATCAGAAACGACAAGATGATGTTAAAACTGATCCTACAGAAATACTCCTCAGAGACTATCATGAATGACTCTATGCATACAAAAGTTAGAAATTCTAGAAATAATGTATAAATTCCTGGAAGAACACACTCTCCCAGGATTCAATTAGGAGAAAATTGAAACCTGAATAGACCAGTATCAACTTCTGAAATGGAATCAGTAGTGAAGAAACTACCAGCCAGACAAAGCCCAGGACTGGATAGATTTGCAGCCAGATCTACAAGATATATAAAGAACTGTTGTCACTCTTACTGAAACTTTTCCAAAAAATGGTGGGAGGAGGGGCTCCTCCCTAACTTGTTCTAAAAAGCTAGCATCAGCCTGATAACAAATCCTGGCAGAGACACAGCAAAATAAAGAAAACCAATACGCTTACAACATAGGTGCAAAAATCCTCAACAGGATAGTAGTACATCAAATCAGCCACACATCAAAAAGTTAATACACTATAATACAGTAGGTTTTATTCCTGGGATGCAAGACTGGCTAAACATGCAAATCAATAAATGTAATTTACAATATAAACAGAATCAAAACTAAAAACCATATGATCATCTCAATAAACACGTAAAAGCTTTTGATAAAATTCAACATTATTTCATGGTAAAAATCCTCAACAGACTATGCAATGAAGGAAAGTCAAAATAATAAGAGCCGAGTGGGGCGCTGTGGCTCACGCCTGTAATACCAACAGCTTGGGAGGCTGAGGCAGGTGGATCACAAGGTCAAGAGACAGTCTAGCCAACATAGTGAAGTCCTGTCTCTACTAAAAATACAAAAAATTAGCCAGATGTGGTGGTGTGCACCTGTAATCCCAGCTATTCAGGAGGCTGAGGCAGGCGAATTGCATGAATCCAAGGGGCAGAGGTTGCAGTTAACCGAGATTGCACAATTGCACCCCAGGTGACTCCATCTCAAAAAATAAAATAAGAAAGAAAGAAAAGAAAAGAATAAAAAAGAACCATCTATGGCAAACCCCACAGCCAACATCATACTGAATGGGCAAAATCTTGAATCACTCCTTTTGAGAACCGGAGTAAGACAATAATGCCCACTCTCACTACTCCTATTCAACATAGTACTAGAAGTCGTAGTCCTAATCAGGCAAGAGAAAGAAATAAAAGGCAACTGTACAGGAAAAGAAGTCAAACTTTCTCTCGTCACTGCTGATATGATTCTATACCTAGAAAGTCGTAAACTCTCTGTCAAAAGAGCCCTAGTATTTATAAGTGACTTTAGTAATGTTTCAAAATACAAAATCCATGCACAAAAGTTAGTAGAATTTCTACATGCCAACAACCTCCAGACTGAAAGTGGAATCAAGAACACAGTCCTGGCTAGGCTTGGTGGCTCACGCCTGTAAACTCAACACTTTGAGGGGCCAAGGTGGGCAGATCACCTGAGGTCAGGAGTTTGAGACCAGCCTGGCCAACATGGTGAAACCTTGTCTCTACTAAGAATACAAAAATTAGCCAGGCATGGTGGTGTTTGCCTGTAATCCCAGCTACCCAGGAGGCTGAGGCAGGATAATCACTGAAACCCGGGGGACAGAGGCTGAAGTCAGCCAAGATTGCGCCATTGCATTTCAGCCTGGGTGACAGAGCAAGATTTTGTCTCAAAAACAAAACAAAACACACACACACACACACACACACACACACACACACACACACACACATTTAAAAAAAAAAAAAAAAAAAAAAACAGAAAAACAGAATCTCACTTATGATAGTCACAAAGAAAATGAACCAAATAGTAATACAGCTAACCAAGGAGGTGAAAGATCTTTACAAGGAGAACTACAACATACTGCTGAAAAAAAATCAGAGACATGCCAAATAAGTACACAATCATTCCACGCTCAAGGATTGGAAGATTCAATATTGAAGAAGTGATCAATGCCAAAAGTAATTTACAAATTTAACACTATTTTTTAAATCAAACTATGAACATTGTATTCACAGTATTAAAAATATATATATTTTAAAATTATAATGGAACCAAAGAATTGCTCAAATAGTCAAAGCAATTAAAGCAATTATAAGCAAAAAGAATAAAGCTGGAGGCATCACATTACTTGACTTCCAATTATACTATAAAGTCACAGTAATCAAAACAGCTGGATACTAGTAAAAATCAGACATAGACCAATAAAACAGAATACTGTAGAAAATTCAGAAATAAAACAACACACATATAACTATCCGAGCTTTGACAAGGCTAACAAAAAGCAAGCAGTGGAGAAGTGGCTTTCTATTCAATAAATGATGCTAGGATAACTGGCTAGCCACATGCAGAAGAATGAAGCAGAATCCCTACCTTTCACGATATGCAAAATATTAACTCATAATGTATTAAAGATTTAAGACCTCAAATTATAAAAATCCTAGAATATATCCTAGGAAATAATCTTGACATTGGCCTTGGCAAATAATTTTTGGCTAAGTCCCCAAAAGCAACTGCAAGAAAAACCAAAATTGACAAGTGAGGCCTTATTAAACAAAAGAGCTTCTGCACAATAAAGAAACTATCAACTGAACAAACAGATACCCTACAGATGGGAGAAGATATTTGCAAAGTATGCATCCAATGAAGATCCAATATCAGGTATCTATAAGGAATTTAAATCAACAAGCAAAAATAAATAAGGTCATTAAAAAATGGGCAAATGACATGAACAGACACTTCTCAAAAGAAAATATACAAGTGGCCAACAAACATTAAAAAAAATGAAAAAATGTTCACCACCAATAATCAGAGAAATGCAATGAGACATCATTTTATAACAGTCAGAATGGCTATTATTAAAAAGTTAAAAACAACAGATGCAAGAGGCAACCAAGAAAAGGGAATGCTTACACACCATTGGTAGGAACGTAAATCAGTCCAGTCATTGTGGAAACCAATTTGGAGCTTCCTCAAACAACTTACAACTACCATTCAACCCAGCAATGCCATCACTGGGTATATACCCAAAAGGAAATAAATCATTCTAGCAAAAATACATGAACTCATATTTTCATTGCTGTGCTAGTCACAGTAGAAAAGACATGGAGTCAACCTAGTTAGCCACTGAAGACAGATTGGATAAAGAAAATGTGGTAGATATACACCATGGAAAACTGCACAGCTATAAAAAAGAATGAAATCACATCTTTGCAGCAATATAGATAGTACTGGAGGTCATAATTCTAAGAAAATTAATGTAGGCACGGAAACCCAACCAAATAGTCATGTGCTCATTTATAAGTGAGAGCTAAGCACTGAGCAGCACATCATGGACATAAATATGGGAACAACAGACACTGTGGACTACTGGAGAGTAGAAGCAGGGGCTTGAGTTAAAAAACTACCCATTCAAACAACACTCATTACCAGGGAGACAGGATTAGTACACCAAAACTCAACGTCATGCAATATTCCCATGTAATGAGTCTTCACATGTACCCCTTATATCTAAAATTAAAATTGAAATTAAAAAGAAGATAACTCATATATCTTAAAATTCTAAAGAATAATAGTTTCACTTGATTTTCTTAGCCAAATTGAAGTAAATCATTTCATAAAAGACAGAAAAGTCAAATCTTTCTTTACAACCTGCTGTTATTGAGGTCAGATAGAAAAATGACATTAGAAAACAGAATTAAATACATTTATAGCCACTTAAAAATAAAAAGATTGCTGACATTATTAAAGATCAACTTGAGGTTAGTGGTTATCATTTCAAAGTAGTAACAGTCAGCATGATTATGTTTTTTTAAATTTATGGTTTTTACGAGTGAATAAGAAATAGCAAAAAAGGACCAAGGGAACTAAAGTGTCAAAGGAAGTAATTATAATAATTAATTTTGCTTCAAGCTAAAAAATGAGGGAAGTAAGAGATCAGAGGTTTGAAAGGCAGTGAATTAGGATTTGTGATATGAAAATATTATTGGAGTTGAAGTATTTAAAACAGTGAGCTATTAAGAATCTGTGGTTAGAGATTAAGGGGTTTGAAAATGAATTTACAGTAAGAATGAAATTATGGTAGTTCTGTAGGATGAACATAGGAATGCATGGCTTAGGAAGGGAGGTAGATGAGATCATTGAAGGCAAAGAGATCAAGTAATTGAGATATTAAATTTTTGGAGATATAATTTATACGGATATTTGAATTTCTGAAAATTATGACAGGAGTGATTACACAGAGTAGCAGTGAGCCAGGATTTGACATCTTCAAGGAATCCAAATTTGTAGTTGAAGAGTTGGAGGATTGCAAGGATTAATTTGTTGAAAACATTTATATTTTTAGGGTGGAATGAGGGAGAAAATTCAGGAAATATTAGTGAAATGCAAGAACTGTACCTACATATGTCACTCAAGCCTCATGATATGAAGGTCAGGGTGCAAAAGGACCCACTCAATTTGTGTTAGAGCAAGAAGATATAGAAAAAGAATTGAGTTTGAAAGCTGAAGATTTCAAGAGTTCCAGAAAGTACATTGAATGAATATTAGGAGTAAAAAAACTGCAATAGATGGGGTCAGCACCTTTGGAGAATAGACAACAGTGGTAATCCAGGATGTTCGGTAGAATTGACACAGTGATCAAACGATTAAATTTTATTCTTACAGATAGTTTCAGAGATAATTGCTTGATATTGTTTTAGGGGAGGAGTGGTGTAGACCTTGTTAAAAGTATGCAGAATTCTGGAACTGTTGTTTAACTCCTTATGTGGTATAGAATCTAGAAAATTGATCTGATTCAAAATACTGGCATGCCTGATGCTCCCTCCTAGCTCTGGGACCACACTAGAGCTTCAATGCTGAAGTTCTGAATGCTGAATGAGAGGTAGTCGTACCTAGATCACCTGGAATTTTGTAGTCCTTTATTAGCTTCTTCCAGGAAGGGTATATTACAGGGAAGGTCCATTCTCACATTGCATAAACACTGGTGTATGGTGTATCTGTCCCTTTTCATACTGCTATAAATAAATCCTGAGACTAGATAATTTGTAAAGAAAAAGAGGTTTAATGGACTCACAGTTCCACATGACTGGGGAGGCCTCACAATTATGGTGGAAGGCAAAGGAGGAGTAAAGGCACATCTTACATTGCGTCAGGCAAGAGGGTGTGTGCAGAGGAACTGTTCTTTATAAAACCGTCAGATCTTGTGACACTCATTCTCATGAGAACAGAAGGGGAAAACCCATCTCCCACTCAGTTCCTCCCACTGAGTCCCTCCCATGACATGCGGGGATTATGGAGCTACAATTCAAGATGAGATTTTGGTGGGAACTCAGTCAAAGCATATCAACATGAGACTGGGTAATCTATAAAGTAAAGAGGTTTAATTGGCTCACAGTTCTGCAGGCTGTACACAGAGCATATGCTGGCAACTGCTTATCTTCTGTGGAGTCCTCAGGAAACTTACCATCATGGCAGAAGCTTAAGAGGAAATAGACATGTCACATAAGCAGAGGAGCAAGAGAGAGATGGAGGAGGTGATAAACACATTTAAATGATCAGGTTTCCGAACAACTCAGGCACTATTGCAAGGACAGTATCAAGAGGATGGTACTAAAGCATTCATGAGAAATCCTCATGGTCCAGTCAACCCCCACCAGCCCCCACCTACAACATTGAGGACTATAACTGAAAATGACATTTGGATGGAGACACAGATCCAAACTATATTAGGAGGCAATGTGATTTTGTTGAATATATATCAGCTACTTAAGGACATTTTGTACACAATAAACATTCTCTAATCCACAAAATCTCATAGTAAATTGTCATCACTTTCTTTTCTATGTATATTTCTAACAAACAAGTCTCCCACCTCTTTTTGAAAATACAGTTTGCAACTCATAATATATCAGTAACTGATAAGATTTATACATAATAGTGAAAAATGGATTTTTTCTTTTCTCATATTGAACTTGTGAAAATTTCAGCTGAAGCAATAAATCTGTCTTGTGTGCTATGCTTGTACTTCCTTTCAAGAATGCTTTTCATTTTATAAATACAGCATTTAAATGAAAAGTTCTGAGGAAACTTTTAGCAATTAAAAAATTAGCTATTCAGGTTTTTTTCCAGAATTTTTTGTTTTTGTTTTTCCTTTCTTATGTCTTAAATATTTTGCTAAACCCTAGTGATAGAAAGTAAAAAAATAAATAAATAACAATTTTCTTTAAAGGCAATAACATTTACTGAAACACTATCTTGTGTTGAGAATGTGTGTCATAACAATAAAATTATGCCTTAACCTTCAGTCATTATGCTTATAATATAAAGAGAGAGGCTTACATGGAAATAAACTGCTATGAAACTTAGTGCTATAATTCAGAGATAAAAATGTCATGGTGGGAGAAATTGTATGATTAGAAAATATGCTTTATTTGTTTACTTATTTACTATTATTTTCTTAGAATAAACATAATTCCACAACTGATTACCCTTAACAAAAAAACTGCACAGGAGTAGTCAAGGTAAATTGGGTCTCTCCTAAGTTTTTTAAATTAGTATCCAAAACATGGAGGATGTTATACTCATGACCAGCAGAAGAATCCTACAAAATAAGTACTATTAATTCCATCGTATTTACTGAACAATCAAAACTTCAAAGAGATTGTACTGTTTGCTAAAATTACAAAGTGACACAAAGAGATTATCAGCAAAGGCTTGTGAGATGGCAGAACCAGTATCATTTCCATGATACCACAGATACTCTAGTAATATTTGTAGAAACATGAGCCTATACAATTTGTTTCTCTTTTTGGTGTGGATCTTTGCAATTTCTCTTGAATGTTTTCAGGAACAAAAAAATACGCGAGTCATTTTTAATTGTAAATTTACTTTCTGGAAAAGAAGGTTAATAACTTAACTTATATAAACAAGCTCGTAAGTTATTTAATACTTCTTCGATGTTAGCAATGTCAATATGGATTTAAAGCATAACATTCTATTAAAACGTAAGTGAAAGAAACTTTACCCTGCAAACATCTTCTTGTCCAAATGTGTTTACCAATAAAGCAATGCTGTGCTCCCACCGAAAACTGTACAAGGTAAGTGCCATCTACTTCCTAAATTAAACATCTTCATGCAAAGAATCAGTCTGCCTAATGCATTGATATGTAATGCAATGACAGTATTAGTTTTAAAATATATTGCCAAAAAGACGAAACAGTGCATTATTTTTACAGCATTTTGCTTACCGTGTATTTTTCCACAATATAAATTGCTAACTTTTCAAGGCAAACTTTACACTTACTATGAAAAGATACAAAATGCACATAAAGTCTTAGTATACATTGTCTAGTTTAGTTCCTTCAAAAACTAATTATTAAGCTGTTCCGTCCGAATGCTCATATTCAGGTTTAATGAGCTTCAAGCCCTAAACTTTTATGTTTATAAACTAAATCATTATTTATAAATGCAAACATAAACTGTATATAATATCTTATTGTTGGCAAAAAAATTTATTATAATGAAAATAAAGTAAACCACATTGTAAAATGTTGGGATATCTATAAATGCAAATAAAAACATTAATATAGTAAAATCCCAATTTAGAAGGACATGCTAGTGAACATTTGATTATGGTTCTAGTTAAATTAGGTTTATATGTATATATTAAGATATAATATGTGTTCCTCATAACATATAAACCCATTAATATGTGTGTAACCCTTTTTTAATAAAATAAAAATTCTGAGTTATTCATCACTATTATAGTAAAACTAATACAGACTTCTGATTCTTGAAAATCAAGGCATTACTGAATAGTTTATTAGACTGACTTTACCCTTTAGTTTTTAACTCTTTTAAAAGAAAACTGGAGAATTATTTTTATATGAACCATATTGGGTGTCTTAGTCCATTTTATGTTGCTTATAACAGAATACTAGAATCTGTGTAATTTTTTAAAAAAATTATTTCATAACAGTATGGAAACTGAGAAGTCTAACATTCAGGGCTATATCTTGTGGGAGCCTTCTTGCTGTTGAGTACCCAGTGCAAAGTCCCAAGTTGGTGCAGGATGTTAAATGGCAAGGAGGCTCAACGTAGTCACATGGAATCTCAATTCTCTCTGTCTTCTTATAAAACCACCTGTTCTGGCTGGGAGTGGTGGCTCACATACGTAATCCCAGCACTTTGGAAGGCCGAGGTGGGTGGATCACGAGGTCAGGCGTTCGAGACCAGCCTGACCAACATGGTGAAACCCCATGTCTACTAAAAATACAAAAATTAGCCAGGCATGGTGGTGCATATCTGTAATCCCAGCTACTCCAGAGGCTAAGGCAGGAGAATAGCTTGAATCTGGGAGGCAGAGTTTGCAGTGAACCGAGATCATGCCACTGCACTCCAGCCTGGGTGACAGAGAGAGACTCTAGTTCAAAAGCAAAACAAAACAAAAAAGCACTGGTTCCTCCCATGATGACCCATTAATCAATTCATGAACCCATCAATCCATGAACCCATCAATCCATGAATTAATTAATCTATTAATGAAGGCAGAGTAATCATAATTAAATCACCTCCTAAAGGCTCTACCTCTCAGTATGCCCACATTAGGGATGTTTATTAATTTTCAACATGAATTTTAAGGGGACATTGAAACCATAGCACTGGGCTTTCTGTGAGTGAGGAACTCACCAACTCTGAAAAACTAAATCCAGAAAAAGAAATAACATACCAATTTTCATACACTGTACTTGTTTGATGGTAGTTGATACAAAATTATGAGAGTTTTAGATGCTGAGAAGCAGGGGTATCATCTCCTCAAGTCTTTTTATGCATTGTTATTGAAACATTATCACAAAAACAATAAATGAGGGAAAAATAGTGATTTCCTTCAATTAATTCTGATTGCAAAATCTCTAGATCCCTGAAAATTCTGGGCTAAAGTATTAAAATATAAGTAAGACAACATCTCTATTTCCCAAACCTTGAATGTCTACTAGGAGAGAGGTACATAAATACATAATTATGATATTGTATGAAATATGACCTTGAAAATTTTTTCAAAGATTAATCAGAAGCTGATTTTTGGAAGTAGACTTTGTTCATCACAATTTTTAAATTTGGTACTCCATTTTATTAAAAGCACTCTTGAAAACTAATTTAGGTAAATACGTTGATGTCTATTAAGTTGTTAACCATCTCAGATGAAATTACTGGGTGTTTACCTTTTTACTCAAGACTTCCTTCTTTTCTGGTATATAGAACTTCAGTCCCAAGCATTCAAATTACACAAGTTTAAATATATCATTTTCCCACAAGATCTCATACTTACGGTCTCTACATAGGGTTTAACCTGTTTGTAATATATTTTTGAGTATCATTGGCTAATAATCTTCCTATGTCAGTATACTTCTGAGGCTATAAATTGCCTGAGTTCTGAATTTTCAAGATCCTAGGGAGTGCTAATGCTGAAGGTACTTACATCACACGTGAAGTAGCCATGGTAGGGAACATTATTTCTAGTGACAGTGAGAGACAAGGTTAAAACAGGTCAATGAAATAGAGTTCATCTGGAAGGATGTTAGTTATAGCAATAAGTGAACTAAGAGGTTTTGAAGTATTGAGCTTGATTATTTAAATGAATTGCCCACCTGTTAACAGTGAGAAAGTATTCTTGGTTCCAAGCAGTCGAAAACTATCCTGGCAAAATAAAACAAAACAGGCAAAAAAAAATAAATTGAAAAAATCTGGGATACTTCACAGACTAAACGGGAAGATTAGAGAAAGTCTCAGCAAACGTCCAGGAACCAAGGAAAGCTAAGCCATAGAAATCATAAGCAAATTCATCCTACGGACACATTGGAAATCTGATACCTGGATCTATAGCCACTGCTGTCAAAAGGCCACCATTACCACTGGAAACTGACTATACTTAGTGCCCTGTTGTGAACATTTACCTGCATATTACTTACTCTAGTAGAAACTTCTGATTTTCCAAACTAGGAGATGGATGCTCATTCTAGATTTCAGACCATAGAGAGAAAGACTATCTCTCTGGCCTTCGTTTGAATTATAATCATAGTTATTTCAGGCATTTGGGAGCAAAATTAAACTAATTAATGCCAACTACAATTGTTTTTGATCTCAACTCCCATACAACATTCAAGGTTATCTGAGTCATCTTCCTAGCACATATATCCAATCTTGTCACTTCCTTGCTTAAAAGATTTCAGTGGATTCCCATTACCTACTTAATATTCAGTGTGTTCAGTGTCCACAGTGGAATTTATGCTGGTCCCAACTGGCTTTTTTCAACTTTCTAGCTTCACTAAACTTTCTGTATCATGCAAACATGCAACACTAAATATCAAAATTTTCTATTTATGCCATATATTTTTTATAACTTTGGTTCTCATTTTATTCCACATCCCCTTGTTAAATTGGAAAAATAATTTTAACCATGTATTATTCAAGTTTTTAAAAATGTATCACCTCCTCTTTGAAACCTTTCTGTACTACTTTTCTCTAACACAGAATTACCTATTCTGTTTTCTTTGCTTCTATATACTCTTATTTATACCGTTTCTGCAAGTATATATATACATTTGTTTCTTCTTGTAGATTGTGAACTTTCTGAGATGATGAGCTATGTTGTATTTGATTTGTTCTCCAATCATTAAAAATACTTTTACTGGCTAGGAGTGGTAGCTCATGCCTCTGATCCCAACAATTTGAAAGGCCGAGATGGGTGAATCACCTGAGGTCAGGAGTTTGAACCTGGCCAACAGGGTGAAACCCCATCTCTACTAAAAGTACAAAAATTAGCTGGGTATCGTGGTGCCTGCAATCCCAGCTTCTCAGGAGGCCAGAGGCAGGAGAATTGCTAGAACCCAGGGGAAGGAGGTTGCAATGAGCAGAGATCTCATCACACCACTGTACTCCAGCCTGCACCACAATAGCAAAACTCCATCTCAAAAATTAAAAAAAAAACTATTTTATTAATTACCTGTTAAATATCTTTACTTGGTGCTGAGAATGCAGTGGAGATCTTATCTCTTGATTAAAACAATTGTTGATATCAAATAAGAATCAATGTTCATTGAAGACATAAATGACAGTCAAGGATGTTGCTTGGAAACTATTATTTTCAGAAATTATGAGGATAGAAAATTATTTGTCAATTGCTCCTGATTATTTCTCAATTCTTACATCTATTTGGGAGTTGAGACTGATATAGATTGAAACACTTTCAATCATTCAGCTTTAATTTAGTTTATTTCCCCATTAACAAAATTATTGGAATATATATATTTACATAAAACAGTGACTTTTCTTCCAACTCTTGGAATTAGACAGGTCTTGGTGGCACATAGTTATTTCTTAAAAGGTTTGCAACTTTTCCATAATTTTTATAACTTGTGCTTTAAATACCAAGCTAGATATACCAAGCTGATGCCTTTGTATTCATTCCACACTGTTAAAGATAAGTACTATCTTTTACAATTTCACTGTGAATAATTATTTTTAGTAAAATCATCTATTCAAATCTCAGTAGAAGCCATTTAATCTTCTCATCAAATCCTCACACTTCCCTTAAGTGTTCCTACTAAACTATCCTTAAATTTTCTGTCACAGTTTAGGTAGCAATACTGATTGTGAATGCTCTATGATGGCTTGCTGTCAAGATTGGAAATCTAGTGAAGCTCAAAGAAATGAATGGTGTCAGTGATATAATGCTATTTGTAAGTGTGGAAGCATTTAAATCCTTCTGCTTATAATAGACATGGATTTATTTCAAGGGAGAAGACTTGACAGTAAAAGCTAGGTGGAGGGAAGTGTGAAATTTTGTGAAGAATGTGAAAGAAGAATGTGTTTTCTTTTGGAAGGCTGATTCTTCTGATTCTTCCCAGGATGAGTAACGGAATGTTTTAGCTGTGAGTCTTTAATTTCGTGCAACCTGTAGAGCAATCATGCAAAGCTAACCATCTCCTTATATTTGCTACCACTTTGAGGGGTTTTTCAAATCATAGCATTAGGATGCCTGGGCTTCCATGAACTGTTTTCTGAAGGTCCCTGTGGTCAAAACTTTTTCCATAGCAATATTAAAATTTTTCTTGCCTTTTTTACTCTTATTCACAAGTGTAAAATTTTTAGAAGTCTGTGTAATATATAATATTGCAAAAGATTAAATACAGAAGCTATGTTGTCTTTGATTTATTCTCTGGGGAATCTGAGAATCCAGTTGTCTTCTGTGAAGCCAGACATTGAAAAGATGAGAAACAATTAATAGAATGCCACTTTTATCTTGCTTTTTACAAAATACAGTTATTTTTCCAAAGAATATGTTATATTAACGTGCAATGAGATTTTATTGTTTTTAAGCAAATTAAAATATTTAAAATATTTCTGATGTTTAGTGTTTAATATGTAAATATCAACAGATACAACTCACATAAACAAGATTGAAAACCTTTTGTGATTCTCAAAAATTTTTAAAAATGTAAGGAGTCCTGAGACCAAAAAATTTGAGAACTTCTAATCTAAGGAATTTGAAATGTTTTGAGAGACTCCTTAACTTCATATTGCTTTTCTATTTTTTTGCTTAGGTAATTACATGCCTTATGTTATATCACATAAGTATTATTTACTCTGGGAAACAGGTTTGTGAAGTGTTCTCCCATATCTCTTTTCATAACTACCATTCCGCTCCACAGGAATTACTTCTTTAATATCTGCCTATCCCATATCTCAGAATACAGTGGATAATGACTGAAAAGTAGATTGAGGTAAGAAAATTTAATGATTTGTTAATACTGTTTTAATATCTGTACGCCCAGCCACTCAACTATACACCTATACATTCAAGTGTATCACCCACAAATATATCTACACTCCCTTGAACCCCTTCTTATTTGTCTTTACTCTTTTGCCTTAGGATTAATTTTATTAGAAGTCAAAAGCAAAAATTGCTTCTAAGCAAGTTCTTTTCCTAGCACATGCTTTTCATAGCCTTAGCTAATGGTAGGAATTGTGCAAAGGCACAGAGGGCAAGAAGGAAGTATATCTGAAGACAGCAAAATAGGATCTAAAGAAAAAAGAGAAAAAGTGAGAAAGAGACAGAGACAGAGAGAGAGAATGAGATTGGAAGAGAGATTAATCAAGGTTAGCAACTTGGGGTCTGTATTAGTCCATTTTCACACTGCTGATAAAGACATACCCAAGACTGGGCAATTTATAATGGAAAGAGGTTTAATTGGACTTACACTTCCACATTGCTGGGGAAGCCTGACAATCATGGGAAGGCAAGGAGGAGCAAGTCACATCTTAAGAGAATGGCAGCAGGCAAAATAAATCTTGTGCAGGGAAACTCCCCCTTTAAATAACCATCAGATATCATGAGACTCAATCACTATCCCAAGAATAGCATTGAACAGACCTGCCTCCATGATTCAGTCACCTCCCATGATACGTTAGAATTAAAGATGAGATCAGTTTGGGGACATAGGAAAACTGTATCATTCCATCCCTGGCCCCTCCGAAGTCTCGTGTCCTCACATTTCAAAACCAGTAATGCCTTATAAATAGTCCTCCAAAGTCTTAACTCATTTCAGCGTTAACTCAAAAGTCCACAGTCCAAAGTCTACTCTGAGACAAGTTAATTCTCTTCCACATATCAGCTTGTAAAATCCAAAGCAAGTTGGTTACTTTCTAGATACAATGGGGATACAGGTGTTGGGTAAATACAGCCATTTCAAATGGGAGAAATTGGCCAAAACAAAGGGGCTATGGATCCCATGCAAGTCCAAACTCCAGGGGGTGGCAGTCAAATATTAAAGTTCCAAAATGATCTCCTTTGACTCCAGATCTCACATCCAGGTCACAACGATGCAAGAGCTGGGTTCCCAAGGTCTTGGGTTGCTCTGTTCCTATGGCTTTGCAGGGTATAGCCCCACTCCTGGCTACTTACATGTGCTGGCATTGAGTGTCTGCAGCTTTTCCAGGCACACAGTGCAAACTGTTGGTGGATCTACCATTCTGGGGTCTGGAGGATGATGACCTTTTTCTCACACTCCACTAGGTAGTGCCCCATTAGGGACTCTGTGTAAGGGCATCCGACCCCACATTTCCCTTTTGCACTGCCCTAGCAGAGATTCTTCATGAGGGTCCTGCTCCTGTAGCAAACTTTTGCCTGGGCATCCAGGCGTTTCTATACATCCTCTGAAATCTAGGTGGAGGTTCCAAAACCTCAATTCTTGACTTCTGTGCACCTGCAGGCTCAACATCATGTAGAAGCTGCCAAGCCTACAAATTTCCACCCTGTGAAACAACAGCTCGAAGTGTACCTTGGCCCCTTTTAGTTACAGCTGGAGTGGCTGGGAGAGAGGCCACCAAGTCCCTAGACTGCACACATCATGGGGACCCTGGCCCTGGCCCACTAAACCATTTTCTACTTAGGTCTCCAGGACTGTGATGGGAGGGGCTACTGTGAAGACCTCTGGCATGCTGGAGACACTTTCCCCTTTGTCTTGGGATTAACGTTCTGCTCCTGGTTTCTTATGAAAATTTCTGCAGCCAGCTTTAATGTCTTCGCAGAAAATGTTTTTTTCTTTCCTATCACATTGTCAGACTGCAAATTTTCCAAACTGTTATGATCTGCTTCCTTTATAAAACTGAATGCCTTTCACAGCACCCAAGTCACATCATGATTGCTTTGCTGCTTAGAAATTTCTTCTGCTAGATACCCTAAATCATCTCTTTCCAGTTCAAAGTTTCACAAATCTCTAAAGCTGGGGCAAAATGCCATCAGTCTCCTTGCTAAAACATAATCAGAATTGCCTTTTCTCCACTTCCCAAAAAGTTCATCATCTCCATCTAAGACCACCTTAACCTGAAACTTATTGTCTATATTGCTATCAAGCTTTTGGTAAAAGTCATTCAATAAATCTCTATGAAGTTCCAAACTTTCCCCCATTTTCCTGTCTTCTTCTGAGCCCTCCAGACTGTTCCAGTCTCTTCCTGTTACCTAGTTCCAAAGTTGCTTCCACATTTTTGGGTATCTTTTCAACGGCACCCCATTCCTGCTCCCAACTTATTGTATTAATCGGTTTTCATCCTACTGATAAAGATACATCTGAGGCTGGGCAAGTTACAAAGGAAAGAGGTTCAATTGGACTTATAGTTCCACATATCTGGGGAAGCCTCACAATCATGGCAGAAGGCAAGGTAGAGCAAGTCACATCTTACATGGATGCCAGCAAGCAAAAAAGTTTGTGCAGGAAAACTCCCCCTTATAAAAACCATCAGATCTGCTGGATGTGGTGGCTCATTCCTGTAATCCCAGCACTTTGGGAGGCTCAGGCTCGGGGGGATCACGAGGTCAGGAGTTTGAGACCAGCCTGACCAACATGGTTAAACACCATCTCTACTAAAAATACAAAAATTAGCCTGGTGTGGTGATGCATGCCTGTAATCCCAACCACAAAGGAGCTGAGGCAGGAGATTAACTTGAACCCAGGAGGTAGAAGTTGCAGCGATCCAAGATTGTGCCATTGTACTCCAGCCTGAGCATCAGAGCAAGACTCAATACCAAAAAAAAAAAAAAAAAAAAAGAGTCAGATCTTATGAGACTTACTCACTATCATGAGAAAAGCACTAGAAAGACCTGACCCCATGATTCAGTCACCTCTCCCTAGGTTACTCCTACAACACATAGGAATTCAAGATGAGATTTATGTGGGGACTCAGCCAAACCATCTCAGCATCTGTAGCAAGTAATGACCTTAGTTCTTGAAGACTTATTACTTCAGGAATTGAAACTGTGACTCAAAGGAATGGAAAGATAGTTATAGGAGATAGTTCTATAGTAAGCATAGGGTATGGAGGTTCTTGTCACCAAAATAATACTCAGGTCTAATAAGGTTTTTCTTATCTTATATGAATAGAGGATAATGATACTATCAAATTCCAAGGAATCACTTCTGATTTGATTGGGAAGTCCAGTGTGACTCATCTTAGCAATTAGCAAATCTCTAATTTTCAGCTAATAAGAATAACTCAATTTCCAGAAGCTTCTTTCATAAAAGCCTAATAGTAATTCAAGGTCAGATTAAATTTGAGCTAAAACATATAAGAATGAATATTTGTTACTCAAGGAAATTTATAGAATAATGTTCATAATGCATATACATTGAATTTGGTATAAATCTGCATTTCTATAGTGCATCCATATTTCTGATTGACTGGAAAGTAATTTTAGAATAATATTGTCCTATTCAGTTATGCCACCCTAATGAATTATAAGAATTAAAGAAAAACAATGCAAACCCCTTTGGGAAGCAACATACACACTATAAATTCATGTTAACCATGAGGGAGAGGCATGATACAAGATCATTTGTCTAAGGCCACAGAGCTGCTTGACTTTTTGGTCAGTCTTCTGAGTTACTCTGGAAACTTTCATCTCTTGGAAAGATTAGGTTTTCATTATTAAAGAACAGAAGGCCTGCTTCATAGTTGTCCCAGTGTGCCACTTTTAAAAAAAGTGATATTGAACATTAAAAATACAAGCTTTGTAAAGGGCCAGAGGAACAAACAGCATCCTTTGCCAAGATACAAAATCCAAGTGCAAAATTGAACTCCTTCTGTTATCAATTCTCAAGCACCCTCAAGCTACCCCTTTGAGATCTGCCTTCTGTTTTAGTGGCTTTTTGCATTCAAATTAGGAAGTTGGACCATCAAACAAATATCATGGCAAAAAGCAAAAGCTACTCATGGCATGTTCCTGAAAACCTCTGTTAGAAACAGAGAAACTGGACTGGATAGATATTCTAGAACTTTTCATATTTCAATTTCTTTTCTATTTTAGTAAAATCATGTGGTAGAAACTCCTCTTGTATAACATTAGCAGTTTATTATTTTAATAAGTGTCTCATCATCCTTCTTTTAACTATATTCTATATTTTCAACCAAAAATATAAAATTTAAGAAAAAAAATTTCTTTTTCTTTTTTTTTTTTTTTTTTTTTTTAGTTTCAAAGACCATTCCTGCATAGTTGCTATCTCCTGATGATGTAACCAAATTGGTAATTTTAACAAAATATTTCAAATCCTGGCCAGGGTTGGTGGCTCATACCTGTAATCCTAGCAGTTTGGGAAGCTGAGATGGGTGGAACCCTTGAGCCCAAGAGTTCTAGATCAGCCTAGGGAACATGATGAAAACCCGTCTCTATGAAAAATACAAAAATTAGCTGGGCGTTGTGGTGCATGCCTGTAGTCCAAGTTACTTGGGAAGCTGAGGTGAGAGAATCACCTGAGCCTAGGAGGTTGAGGCTGCCTTGAGTCAAAATTGCACCACTGCACTCCAGCCTGGGTGACAGAGATCCTGTCTTAATAGCAATGACAACAATGATAGTAATTCAAACCCCATATCTCAACCTAAACTGACTTTTAATGTTAGTCTTAGAATAGGAAGACCTCAACTCTTTTCTGTAGAAAAGTATTTTTTTCTAACTTATTGCTAATCTCTCAGGGTAATCTACATTATCAAATAATCATTAAGCTATAAACTGCAAATAAATAAAAGCCTAAGATGGTTGTGAGAAAGACTAAAATTGGGAGAATGGCAGGGTTCAAAGGATATAAGTATGTACTGGTAGACATTTTATCATGATACATATAGCAGTGATGTACTGGAATTGGTTTGTGTTACTTCAAGAGAGCCGTTAGGTAAATTGCCAGAACTCCTGTGATCTAGGTGACACAACATTAGTAGCTAGAAATTAGCATGGTGGAAGTATTTACAACACAGAACTTAGCAAGTGCTATAAAAATCCTTCCACCCCCAACCACCACGCTGTCAGAAAGCAGATTGTTAAAATTTAAGGCCACTTCACTGTATATAAGGCCACTGTTGGCATCTCCATTTTGTAGTGCAGTAGTTCCTGTCCACAGTTTTGCTTTCCATGGTTTTAGCTACCTATGGTCAACCACAGCCTACACATAGCTGAATGCAGTGTAATATATTTTGAAAGAAAGAGATGACATTGGCATAATTTTATTACAGTATACTGTTAAAGTTGTTCATTTCATTATTACTGTTGTTAATCTGTTACTGTACCTAATTCGTAAGTTACACTCTGTCATAAATACGTATGTATAGGAAAAATAAAATGTCATTAATAGAATTGGGTGCTATCTTTGATTTAGGCTTCCATTGGGGGTCTTGGAACATATGTCGATTGGATAAGGTGAAATTTATCCAATATTAAAAACATAATATTTGTCAGGACCAAATGTCTCTTCAAATAAAACTATTAAGATTATGTATAATAGAATAATTTCAGCATGTTTTAGTCAGACAATATAATCAATACTTTTCTTAATTTTTAAAATTTCTTTTGACAAAATTGAGAAAAATAAAATGTGGGGAGCTTATTCTTTTTGTTAAAATATTAACAGAACTCATTTTTTAGTACTCTAAATAGTTCTAGAAATTAACATCTGAGATGTTATTTGCTGTAAACATAGCAATTGTTTGTGGCTATGAATATATCAAATGTCTTATTCAGTATGTCCCCAGGTAGTTCTTATTTCCAATTTTTAATACTTACTTGCTAATAGTAATCATATATTTAATACTTTTGGGAACATCCTTTCATAATTTTTTCTTATATATCTAATGTGTGCCAAATATGGTACTACACAAATCATATTACCACATAAATTAATTCTCACAATCACTGATGTTATTTTGTTCATTTTAGAAATAGAGAAAATTGAGATACTATGAGATCAAGAGTTCCTGATGTCATACAGGTAGTAAACTGTAAGAGAGAGGTTCTTATTTCAGATTTTCAAATTTTTGTTCCTAATGAAGAACATTTTATATGCATCCAAATAACAATTTATTTTTCTTTATTAAAAAAAACTAAAAAAAAGCTTTTCATTATTATTCACATCATATGTTCCATAGCCACAAATCGACCCTGATCCACAAACACGTTACATTACTTTTCACACCTGCTTAGTATATGTCTAATATTCCATTGCTAAAAGGGGTGAAGGACCTGTTTCTGCATTCAAATATCATTATAATTTTTCTTAGCAAGGAAGAACATGTGCCTATATTTTTTATGTGAAAACGTAATTTACATATTTAGCTTTGGTAATGTGAAGCAATTAAATTTTGCTAAAATATTCTTCTCAGTTTATATATTTATCCATCTTGGATATTTGTAAAAATATAGTACAAATCATGAAATGTAACCTTTTGAACCTCAACTTGAATATAAAATTGTAGACTGTATTACTTGTATATAGCTGAATTGTTTTTTATTTTAATAGAATCAATATATGCTGAGTGCCACACAGGATTGGAGCATTTCGTTGGACACAGAAACAGACAAATAAACAAAACAGACTTTGTTCTTTCAACAACATCATGATATTCTTAAAGAACTGATATGAAGATATTTAATCTTAATATACCATAAGTACAATGTGTTTACTTCAAGGATAGAGCTCTTTGACTTCAAAATTTCATGATCATATTATAATCTCTTAGACTATCTACAAGTTCCATTTTATCCTTTCTTACCATCTTTGTTGATTATCCTCTATATGCAGTCTATATTTCATTGTCTAAAATCTGATCAATTCTCTCTCAATGTTACCTGTTTGCATTTTTATAATGCCTGATTTTACCTGCATTTTACAGCACAGTAAGACTCTCAACTGCTCCTCCATTCCCCGCACACATACAAAATCATTAGACTCCTGGAATTTGAACTGGCATGTAGCATCTAGGTAAACTTGTTTAATATGTAAACATACTTCTTTTCATCCCTCACTTTCCACTACCTTTCCCAACCTCTGGGAACCATGATTCTATTCTCTACCTCCGTAAGGTCCACATTTATAACTCCTTCATGTGAGTAAGAACACACAAAGTTTGTTTGTCTGAGCCTGGTTTATTTTACTTAACACAATGACCACCAATATCATCCATGTTGCTGAAAATGATAAAATTTTATTATATTTTATGGCAGAATGACATTCCACTCTGTATCTATATTACATTTGCTTTCATCATTCATCCAATGATGAACACATGTTGATTATTTATTTTGGCTATTGTGAATAGCATTGCAATAAACATGGGAGTGCAGATATCTCTTTAATACACTAATTTCCTTTATTTTGAGTACATACCCATCAGTGGGATTGCTGGATCATCTAGTAGTTACATTTTTAGTTTTTTTTGTGGTTTCTTTTTTGAGATGAAGTCTTGCTCTGCCACCCAGGCTGGAGTGCAGTGGCGTGATCTCAGCTTACTGCAACCTCCACCCCCTGGGTTCAACTGATTCTCCTGCCTCAGCCTTCTGAGTAGCTGGCATTGCAGGTTCCTGGTATTTTTAGTAGAGATGGGGTTTCACCATCTTGACCAGGCCAATCTTGATCTCCTGACCTTGTGATCCACATGTCTCCATCTCCCAAAGTGCTGGGATTATAGGCATGAGCCACTGCACCTGTCCCTATTTTTAGTTTTTTAAGAAAACTCCATAATGTTTTTCATTATGGTTGTACTACTTTACATTCACACTAACAGTGTATGAAATTACTCTTTCTCCACATCCTCATCAGCATCTGCTATTTTTAAATATTTTGGGTAATAGTCATTTGAACTGGGGTCAGAGGATATCTCATTCTTGTTTTGATTTCCATTTCACTGATTTGTGATGTTGAGCATCTGTTAATGAGTGCAAAAATACAGTTAGATAGAAGTAATAAGTTCTATAGTGCCACGGAAGATAATAGTTAACAATAATTTATTGTATATTTCAAAAAAGCTTGAAGAGAAGAATTAGAATTTTCCCAACACAAAGAAAAGATAAATGTTTGAGGAGATGGATACCTCATTTACCCTGATTTGAGCATTACATATTCTACGCACGTATCAAAATATTACCTGTCCCCGAAGATGTGTACAAGTATTATATATTAATAAAAGTGTTTTAAAATGTAAGCCAAAGCTTTGTGAAACTGGAAATTGCTACAGATGGAAAATGTATAATAACAATCAGCATGATGGTGAGATTTTCTTAGTAAATAATCAATATCCTTGAGCAGAGACTAAATTTCCATGGAATTTATTTATGATAGGACATTCAGAACTACTATGAAGAACTTTTAAAACATCAATAACCAAGTTGTACAAGCATATCATTATGGGAATCAGATTTGGAAGAAGACAAGATGCTTACTAGGAGTTGGATAATTAAGAAATTTTTTGAAATTCGTAAGAAGATGTAGCAAAATTGAAAATGTGAACAAGTTGTAGATATAAAAGCAAAGTTGATTATTGGATTTTAAGATGAAATTTAAAAAATTGTAAAGTACTAAAATTCCATGTGATAGCAAGATTTATAATGTAGTCAGGTTCTGGATTGAAACAGTATGGTGAGAAATTGATTATGAAGAAGGTATGAAGCTTAGTTACTATTAAGACTGTTTGTATGGCCAACTAACTTTTCCAACATAGTTGAAGCACATGAAATTTGAGAAAGGCTATAATCTGGATATGAAAGGCCCAAATAAATTTACTCATACTCAATATCTTAACACATTCAAATTTAGGGTAAAGGTATGGATTTGGAAAGAGTGTTTGGGTTGCAAAAAGTCAGGTGCAAGCGTCCACCTTTGGTTATGACAAAGTAGACAAATTCTTCCACCAAGGACAATAATAAGAGAAGGACAAAATGCAAAACTGAAAAACAAAAGACCTATTAAGACAACTGGGATTGAGAGACAAAGGTCCCAGAGGAAGATAAACTTAGAGAAGTCAGTCAAACATTTATTGTTTTTCCTCGTGAAGCACTTGCTAATTTGTAAGAAGCAGGTGACAGGCTGAGAAACTCAGCAGTAAATGGTGGTTAAAGACTGAGACGCCAAGAAGAACTTTCAGCAGTAATATAACAAATCAGAATCCACAGATGGCTAAAAAGAAGAGGCTCTAAAAAAACAGTCATTTATATCTCCTAGTTATTCTGTTGCAGTAAGTATAAATTGGGAATAGATCTGCTCTCAAAAATTGAACTCAGGTTCAAATTAGCTCAAGCCAACATGGACAAATTTGCCCATATTCTAACTATTTGTCAGAAGCAAAGGTGAATCTACGCTGAAAGTTAATATCATTTAGGGCCTTGACAGTTTTTAAAATATAACCTATTTAACTATCAATTAAAAATTGCCGAAAATACCAGCAAAAATAATAAGAAATTTTCAAGTTGTGCCATTAACTTCTACATCTGATTAAACTCAAATATATTATGGCAGTTGAATATTTCTGCAAATAGAAAACTTACAAATATTATATTTTATAAACAATGGCTAGCTTCAGAAGCAACAAACACTAGAGGAACTAAAATTTTAGCAAGGAAAACCCCTCTAGTTAGGAAAATTCTCAAGAACGGCGTGCGTTTATCTGCTTCCAAAGGAGATGGTGGGCAGAGGATTTTGCTGGGGCCAGCTGAATTAGACTCAACTGAGGAAAAGAGAAACCAGCAGAGAATTGGCAGATCTGTGGCCTGTGACATTGGCATGACTGACTGAAAACCAGAAGAGTCCCAAATGTAAAACCACTTCTATCCATAATACATCTTGGGCAGTGTAGGTGGTGGGCAGAAGTGAGAACAAAAGTTAAAAGGTGGAGTATCTGTGCCTGGAGGTGCTTAGAGACAAAACCCTGCTAGAAAAATCCTGCTACAAACAAAAACACAGTGGGCCTCAGATTCTTACCCACAATTTATAATAGCATGGACCGAAAAAATAAAGACCTTAGCTCCAAAAATCAGTCTGCACAACTGTATTTCAGAGCTGATGCATTAGGGAACTGCCAGGCTCTCAATCACAATTCCAAAAAAGTCAGGGCCAAGGAGTGGTAATAAATCAGAGGTGAACTAAAACTGCAATTAAGTATCAACTCAGCTCAAGCCCTGAATGAATTCAAATGGTAGAAACTTTGTTATGTAGTTTGACACAGGAAAAGGAGGACCCTGGCTAGTGGAAGACATGTGAAGTTTCCACGGTCTTTTATATGTAATGCTAAGCATAAAATTAAAAATTATTAGATAATTGGGGTCTGATGGAAATTAAATATTTCTGATTTGTGAAAGACACTATCTAGAGGATGAAGAGACAAGGGACAGACTGGAAGAAAATATTTGCAAATGAGACTTCTGTTAAAGAACTGTTACCCAGGCCGAGTGCAGTGGCTCACACCTGTAATCCCAGCAATGGGAGGCTGAGGCAGCTGGATCACCTGAGGTCAGGAGCTCGAAAACAGCCTGGCCAACATGTTGAAACCCTGTCTTACTAAAAATGTGAAAATTTTCTGGGCATGGTGGGGGACATCTGTAATCTTAGCTACATGGGAGGCTGAGGGAGGAGAATTGCTGGAATCTGGGAGGTGGAGGTTGCAGTGAGCTGAGATCATGCCATTGCACTCCAGCCTGGGCCAACAACAACGAGACTCAGCCTCAAAACAAAACAAAGAAACAATAACAACGACAAAAAAAAAAAAAACTGTTATCCAAAAATATACAAAGAACTTTTAAAATTGAACAATAAAAATCCCAACAACTTGATAACAGAAGGGGCCAAATACCTTAACAGATACTTCATCAAAGAAGATATGCAGACAAAAAGATGCTCCACATTTTATGTCATCAGGGAATTGTAAATGAAAACGACAATGAGTTACCACCACACACCCATTAAAATGGCCAAATTCCAGAACACTGGCACCAAATGCTGGTGAGGATGTGGAGGAAGAGGAACTTTCATTGGTGGCAGGTGGGATTGCAAAATGGTACAGGAACTTTGAAAGAGAGTTTGGCAGTTTCTTATAAAACTAAACATACTTTTACCATATGATGCAGCAATCACGTTTCTTGGAATTTACTCAAAGGAGTTTAAAATTTGTGTCCACACAAAAACCTGCCCATAAATCTTTATAGTCACTTTATTAATAATTGCTAAAACATGAAAGTAACCAAGATGCCCATCAGTAGGTGAGTGAAAAAATAAACAGTGGTAACTCCAGAAAATTGAATATTACTCAAAACTTAAAAAGCTATAAAGCCATCGAAAGACATGGAATATCCCTAAATTATATTGCTAAGTGAGAAAAAAAAAAAAACTCAAAAGGCTACACATACTGTCTGACATTCTGGGAAAGGCAGAGGTATGGAAACAATAAAAGAGCAGTGGTTGCCAGAACTTCAGAGTGAGGAGGGATGAATTGGTGGAGTAGAGAGGAGCTTTAGAACAGTGAAACTGTACTGTGTAGTGTCACAGTGAAACTGTACTGTATAGTGTCACAGTGGTGGATACCTGTCATTACATGTTTGTCCAAGCCTATAGAATGTATACCAAGAACAAATCTTATTTAACTATGGACTGTGAATAATAATGATGTATTATTGTAGGCTCTCAGTTTTTACAAATATGCTACTCAGAGAGGAGATGCTGAAATAGGGGGTGGCCATGCATGTGTTGGGGCAGGAGGCATATGGGAACTCTAACTTATGCTCAATTTTCTGTTAACTTAAAATCACTCTACAAATAAAATTCAAAATAATTACTAGATATGAAAAGAGGCAGGAAGTTGACAAACAGAATCAAACTCATGTATGCTTCAGTTATTGAAATCATAAAACTTTTACAAGAAAACTTTTATACCTGAAATGATCTGTATGTGACTTAGAGGTAAAGATTTCATAGTTCACAGAAAGCAGTAACAATTAAATTTTTAAAAAGTGGTAAGTTAGACTTAACCAGAAATTAAAGTTCTGTTCATTAAAAAAAAAAATACTAAGCAAATAAATCTGGAAGGCACAGACTGGAAAAAATATTTTCAAAACATACATCAAGCAAAAGTACAATGCCCATGACATATAGAGACCTCTTACAGCTGAATCATAAATGGAATAATCAACCCAATAAAATGGAAAACAAAACAGACACTAAAATATATATATATATATATATATATATTAATAGGTAATATGCTCATGGAAAAGTTCTGAAGATCACTAATCATCAAGAAAAGGTAAATTAAAACCAATGAGAAAACAGTAAACATCTACCATAATGTCTAAATTTAAAAGAACTACATCACCAAATTTTATTGATGCTTTGTAACAAATTGTTCATGAAATTGTAAAATTGTACAAAACTTCAGAGAAGAGCTGACAACTTCTTGTTAGAGTTCAAAACAGAAGTCTCCTGACGATGTTTTATAAAATTAAATATCCTAAAACCTGGCACTCTTATTCCTAACTGCAGTTTGCCAAAAATAAATGAAAACATATGTTCCTGAAAAGAACAATATTGGACTATCCATAACAGCTTTATTGATAATAGACCCTGCATGTCCACCAGTAGCAGAAAGAACCGGCAAACTGTCATATATTCATACCAAGGAAATCATACTCTGCAAATGTAAGAATATGCTACTAATATGTCCAACAACAAGGATGAATCTCAGAAACATTAGGCTGAGTGACAGAAGCATTACACATAATAATATATAATGCATAATTTTTGAATTTTTAGAACAGGAAAAATGTTATGTTGAAGAAAAATTGTAATAATGCTACTTGTGATGAGAGGATTGATTGGAAAAGAAAAGAAAATGATTTTATGGAATGATGGAAATGTTTTTTGTCATTATAGGTATTTGGGTTACACAGGAATATGCAGTGGTCAAAACCCAGCCAACATGCACTGAAGACATTGGAACTCCATTGTAAATGATACCAGATACAAAAGTGGTGTGCAAAATTCAAAAGATAAAGTCAACACAGCATGGATTATATAATGCAAATGAAACTTAAGGCCTAGGACTTTTCAAATCAGATTAAATGGAAGAAAGCAGAGAGAGGTTTATGAAGTGCAACTAAGAATCTTATATAAAGAAAAAATGTTCAGCATGAAAATCTGAGAGGGGAACCCATGACTTGACACCATCACACCAGCTAAAATATCCCTATTATTATTCTATTATTACATTACTGAACCTTGGAAGCTGAGAATCACTTTTCTGATTAATTTTGAACTCACCAAACAACAATAGTTGTGACTCATCTTGAATATTTCTGTTCCAGATAATTACATTTATCTTTATACTACACATGAATTAATTGGATGATGTAATTTATATATCAATCTTCTGTAAGATGAGTTATTAGAAGCCAACTTTTAAAAATGTACTTTAACCTTAGAAACTTAATAAAAATAAATTTCTGGATGTGAAAAGATAATAGAACACTTAACCAGAGCAAATTGATAAAGAAAATTAAGATACGATCTCTTTGACTGCTTTATATACTTTCCATCATTGTCACTCTTTCTAATTTGTTATTATAAAGAGATGCTATTACTTATTATGAAGCTATAAAAAATAAAATAGTAAGGTATATTCTAAATCCTATGGAAACTGAAGAGGGAGAAATTCAGCCTGAGAATGTGATCAAGGGAACTGCATTGAAGGAACAGAATAAGTGAAAGTTTGAACTATAAAATTTATTAATTTATTCAGATCTTATTGTATACATAACACAAAAAACAACTGATTTTCTAGACATGGCATTTTTGTAACGAGATGAAATGAGAAAATCTTTCCAGAAATGTTGAAATTTTATGTTTATGTGTATAGGTAGGCATGCATGTATATATGCCTGTTTATGCATGTACTTACATTTTCATTGCATACAAATGAATTAAATTACCTCACACATATGAACAATCTTCCAGCCCCCAAGCATTTTCTATACACATCAAATAACTCTGGTCAGACATTACATGTTGATCCCACTATTGTTACACTCACAATCTAGCACAGTGTTAGGCACATGTAGCTCAGGAAAATTTGTCTGTTTCATGACTTCTTCAGAATCCTTTCACAAACTTTCAGTACATTTCCATTTGCGATTCTCTCAAAAGCTCATAAAAGTATTTAGAAAAAGTAAATGTATTGAAATAACAAATCACTTTCAAACTGTGTTTCTTTCATTAAATGCCATCCCTTTGGGGTACAATAAGATGAACATAACAAGACATAAAAATTTTGTCTTTCATCAACATATATTTTTTGTTTTATCACTGATTAATTAACTTATATTTTTATTTTCCCCAGCTTTATCAAGGTATAATTGACAAATAAAAATTATGTATATATATGGGTTACAATGTGTTGTTTTGACATATGCATACATCATGAAATGATTAAATCAAGATATTTGATATAACCATCACTTCACATACTTATCAATTTTTCATGGTGAGAAATTTAAGATCTACTCGTCACAATTTTCAGGTATACATTTGTTATTAACTGTACTCACCATGCTGCACAAGATCTCTAGAACTTATTCTTCCTAACTGATGCTCTATACCCTTTTATCAACATCTCCCTACCCGCAAGGCCCCAGACCCTAATAACCACCATTTTACTTTCTGCTTCCATGAGTTCAACTTTTTTAGATTGCATATACAAGATTATGCAGTATCTGCCTTTCTGTGCCTGACTTATTTCACTTAACATAAGGTCTTCTAGGTTCATTCATGTCATTGCAAATGAGAGAATTTCCTTCCTTCTTAAGGCTGAAAAGTACTCTGTTGTATATCCATAATATGCTTTCTTCATACATTAATCTGATGACTAGCACTTAGGCTGAGTCCAAATCTTGTCTATTATAAAGAACGCAGCAATGACACAACAGTGCAGGCATCTCTTCAACATACCAATTTTAGTTCCTTTAAATGTATACAATGATACATTTAAAGTGAAGTGAGATTGCTGGGCCACATAGTAATCTTATTTTTAAGTTTTTGAGGAACCACTATTCTCTTCCAGAACATCTGTGCAAATCATCAACAGTGTACAAGGGTTCTGCTTTTCCACCTTCTAGCCAACACCTATCTTTTGTCTTTTTGATAATGACCATTCTAATAGATATGATTTTACTCATTATGATTGTAAAGTGAATTTTTCTGATGATTAGTAATGTTGAACATTTTCACATACCTATTGAATACATATATTTTAAATGCCATTTTATTTTGCTTTGTCACTGATATAAAGTACTTTCTTGAAGAACATTTATCATGGAAAATATTTTCTCAATAATAAGACTATTTTAAAGGTGGTATTGTAGTCAAAGGGAAGAGTAATATTCTTCGTCACTTCTTTTGAGTAGTTTAGAATTGTGATTTATGCTGCTGCCAAATACCTAGACATTTCTAAGGAAAATTTTAATTTTTCCTTAGAAAAATTAAATGGTAATCAGTATAAATTAGTAATACTATTAAATTAAAATGGTAACTGGTATAAATTAGTAATACTATTATAATTTATTATATTTCATAAAATTTATTCTTATTTATAATATTTCTTTAGTGAATTATCAGTAGTGACAGAAGAAAATATCTAATATAAGACAACTTAGGAAGCACTTTGGCCTGTATGGTACAGCCACATTTATAATGAGTGTAAATGTGGTACAGTGGGAAGAATATGGGAATTTCACAAATAATGTTTGACTCTTTGCTCCAACTCTAGCTTACAATATTACTTATTAAAAATTTGTTGAGACATCGTGAATATCATTGGCCTGTTCTGTAAAATGTATAATAAGGATAGTGATGTATAATAATAATAAAAAATAGATTGTATTAAAAATTCCAAAATATAAAATGTAAATTGAAAACATAATTTTATATAATTTTTGCACATCAAAGCTTTACTAACTAATTACATTACATTTGTCTTTGATGACCTAGCTAATAGGCATTCCTCCTATAACAAGAGCTAGGATAAATTACTTTGGCAGGTTTTTTCTTTGTACTACCATGTAGCTGACAGGTACTAAATATATACTATACTACAAGGCTACAGTAATCAAAACAGCATGATACTAGTACCAAAACAAAGATATAAAACAATGGAACAGAACAGAGGCCTTGGAAGGAATGTCACATTTCTGCAACAATCTGATCTTTGACAAACCTGACAAAAACAAGCAATGGGGAAAGCATTCTCTGTTTAATAAATGGTATTAGAAAAACTGGCTAGCCATGAGCAGAAAGCTGATACTGGACCCATTCCTTACACCTTACACAAAAATTAACTCCAGGTGGATTAAAGATTTAAACATAAGACCTAACACCCCAAAAACCCTAGAAGAAAACTTGGGCAAAACCATTCAGGACATAGACATAGGCAAGGACATCATGACTAAAACACCAAAAGCATTGGCAACAAAAGCCAAAATAGACAAATGGGATCTAATTAAACTTAAGAGCTTCTGCACAGCAAAAGAAACAATCATTAGAGTTAACAGACAACCAACAGAATGGGAAAACATTTTTGCAAGCTACCCATCTGACAAAGGGCTAATATCCAGAATCTACAAAGAACTAAACAAATTTACAAGAAAAAAACAACCCCTTAAAAAAAAAAAGTGGTCAAAGGTTGTGAATGGACACTTTTCAAAAGAAGACATTTATGCAGCCAACAAACATATGAAAAAATGCTTATAGTCACTGATCATTTGAAAAATGCAAATCATAACCACATTGAAATACTATCTCACACCAGTTAGCATGGCAATTATTAAAAAATCTGGAGACAACAGGTACTGGAAAGGATGTGGAGAAATAGGAATGCTTTTATGTTGTTGGTGGGAGTGTAAATTAGTTCAACGATTGTGGATGACAATGTGGTGATCTCTCAAGGATCTAGAAATAAAATGACGATTTGACCCAGCAGTCCCATTACTGGGTATATACCCAAGGGATTATAAATAGTTCTATTATACAGACACATGCACACATATGTTCATTATGGCACTGTTTACAATGGCAAAGACTTGGAACCAACCCAAATGCCCATCAATGATAGACTGGATAAAGAAAATGTGGTACATATACACCATGGAATACTATACATCCATTAAAAAGGATGAGTTCATGTCCTTTGCAAGGACATGGATGAACCTGGAAACCATCATTCTGTTGGTTGCCTGTTGACTCTAATGATTGTTTCTTTTGCTGTGCAGAAGCTCTTAAGTTTAATTAGATCCCATTTGTCTATTTTGGCTTTTGTTGCCAATGCTTTTGGTGTTTTAGTCATGAAGTCCTTGCTTATGCCTGTGTCCTGAATGGTATTGCCTAGGTTTTCTTCTAGGGTTTTTAGGGTGTTAGGTCTTATTTTTAAATCATTAATCCATCTGGAGTTAATTTTTGCATAAGATTAAGGAATGGGTCCAGTTTCAGCTTTCTGCTCATGGCTAGCCAGTTTTCCCAACACTATTTATTAAACAGGGAATGCTTTCCCCATTGCTTGTTTTTGTCAGGTTTGTCAAAATCAGATTGTTTTAGATGTGTGGCATTACTTCTGAAGCCTCTGTTCAGTTCCATTGTTCTATATCTCTGTTTCGGTACTAGTACCATGCTGTTTTGATTACTGTAGCCTTGCAGTATAGTTTGAAGTCAGGTAGCATGATGCCTCCAGCTTTTTTTTTTTTCGTTAGGATTGTCTTGGCTTTGTGGGCTCTTTTTGGTTCCATATGAAGTTTAAGGTTGCTTTTTCCAGTGTATGAAGAAGGTCAGTGGTAGCTTGATGGGGATAGCATTGAATCTATAAAGAATTTTGGGCAGTATGACCATTTTCACAATATTGATTCTTCCTAACCATGAGCGTTCAATGTTTTTCCAACTGTTTGTGTCCTTTCTTATTTCCTTAAGCAGTGGTTTTTAGCTCTTCCTTGAAAAGGTCCTTCATGTCCCTTTTTAGTTGTATTCCTTTTATCTTCTTGAGAAAAAAGAGTTATCTTTGGTGTTTTTCATTAAACGCAATAAACAAACAACTAGAAGCTCTATAACGAATCCTGTATTTACTTATCTTCATTTTCTTGCCTAGTTCCTGACAATTTTATACTTCTGAGAATGACACACTTCTGTGTTCTCACACACAGCCAATTTGTACCACAATAAAGATTTCACATACTAAAATGAGAGAAGATACATATCATCTAAATCTCATTTTTTTTTTTGATAAAACAAAAGGTTGTGAACCCTGTCTGTTCTCTTTAACTTATGACATGGGACAATTTTAAATACATCGCTTCCAATTTTCTTACATGTTATCCATGAAACATGCTTTTCTGTTTATTTTTAAATTGGCATCTTGTTCCTACAAATGCCATTATGAATTTTCTGAGTTTCCTCCATTTGTTATTTCATAACTAATCATAGCTAGTTATGAAATAAAAGTAGCTAAAATTTTAAGAAGTTTTTCTAGGTTTCTAAGCACAGAATGTCCTATTTAATTTAATTGTGAAGCTGTGCAAAAAGAATAATGTACATTTCTTAGCTGTATATTTTTAATCCACTCAGTGTTAATATTCTTTGATTTTACCAGACCAGATCCCTAATTGAATATATGCTACAGCAAATTTTATAGAAAATATCCTCTATTTATTTACAATATATAGTAATTTTTCTTATTAAGTATTGTGAATTAAGGCTAAAATTAATTGTTTTTAAAAAGTCTTTCTCAATCACTTCAAACTATTAAATAATTCTCAATTAAGGGTTATAAATTTCATCCTTTCTGAGCTCTCAGTTTGCTTTGCCTTTTGTGTGCTATATGGCTGTCGATGTAAGAACTGTCTAATATTATTCCAACTGTTTTAATATAAAAGAGGCATTTTAAAATGTGAACAGCTTTAGTAAAATGATATAAAACACAGTACTTATTAGAATAAATGTGCTTTTTCTGAACATGAATTATTTCTTGTACCTGCATAGAATGAACTCGATTTTTTGGCTGAATTTGTAGTTTTAAATACTGTCTTACCTGCTTCAAATATCTCCATACCATGTATTCATAGGGATTTTATATAAATTTGAGCTCCTACTCAACTTTCTGATTTCATTTCTATAGGAGGAAAAATATTTTCCTTATCTTAAGTAGAAGAAACATCTGTTGGTATGTCAAGTAGTTCCTTCATATCCAAAAGAATATTCTTGCCTCAGAACTAAATTTTTAAATTATTGGCTAAACATAGCCCTTTCTAGCCTAATTAAAAGTTGAGACATGTACATATATAAACTAAGATAATTTCAAAATTTGTAAGAATTTTAATATATATTCTACTACAAAAAAGACTCAAAAAACTACATGTATCTGCATAATTGGATCCCAGCACATAACGTATCTCTTTTTTTCAATATCACTAAACAACTTCATAAAAGCTGTTTGTAATATGTCTAAATCAAAGATTTTATAAAGCACATATACTATTATTTAAAAAATTATGGTTTGTGACTTACCATCAATAGATTAACAAGAATGTCATTCAAATAATAAAATCCAGTGGTTTTTTTTTACATAGTGGGTACATCCTTCTTTTACTCTTGGCTACTGGTTGCTCATATATGCAAATAATATTCTATTTACACAATTAACATTAGTTTATGATTTGTAACTATTAAAGCTTTACTCAAATTGACTATTAACTTCTATATTTGTTGATAAATATATGATAAATATATGATTTTCATGTCTACATTTTTATAGGCAATAAATATGTTGCCTATAAATATACATATTGCCTATAAAATGTATACATAGCAATAAGTATATTGCCTATAACATACATATTGCCTATAAAATGTATACATAGCAAGCATGTAAAACACACATAAACACACACACAAGCTATCATGTGCTGCATAATGATGTTTTGGTCAATGATAAATCACACATCAAATGGTGGTCCCTTAGTTTATAATACCATGTTTTTACTGTACTTTCTCTATGTTTAGATATGTTAAGATACACGAATACTTGTGCTACCAAGGCCTGCAATATTCAGTACAGTAGCATGCAGTACGAATGTGCAACCTAGGAGAAATAGTCTATACCACATAGCTTAGGTGTGTAGTAGGCTATACTGTCTAGGTTTGTGTAAGTATACATGATGTTCACACAATGATGGTCTAAGGACCGTGTATTTCTCAGAATGTATCCTTATCATTAAGTGATGCATGACTTTGTGTGTGTGTATATATATGCATCACAGTCACTAAAATGTTGGTGTATTGTTAGGTTTTATATGTACATATATATGTACATTCATGGTATATATATATATATATATATATATATATATATAAAGGCATATATAAATGTGTATGTGTGTGTGTTTGTGTGCGTGTCTGTATATAAACCTACCAATAAACCAACATTTTAGTGTGGTACTGCAGATTAAGTAGTGAACAACAGGGCTTCAAATAGATTTTGGTAATGAGCAACGAATTAACTCATTAGCATATAAAATGCACTGGTGAAATAGAAAGCTTAGCTGACTAAACATTGTTCAACAGATTTCTATCACGTACAGTAAAATATAACAAAATGGTATATTAGCCAGTCTAAAATTGTCTCAGTCAATAACTGTATAATCTCTTAAGTCATGCTGTGGGCATAAGGTTTCAGAAATTAGTCTGTGCCTTATTTAATAATGAAAAAACCCACAAATCATATAGAAGATTTCATACATTCAATTTAAAATCACTATCACTTAATTACACATGAACATTTGTATGGAAGTTTTTTGTAATATTATTCATATATTTTAGTAAGTTAAATAGATTTTTGTTATAAACTTTATGCCTGGTCCTGCAAGTGAAAATGCATTTAGTAAATATCTAATCCAGAATCTTGATTGCAAACTTCACTTTCTGTTTCTCAAAACAGCATAGGTTTCTCAAGCAATTGTTTTTCCTCAGCTTGTTTGGAATGATGTGGTGAAAGATGTTATCATATTCATATTTTTTCATATATGAAGCCAGGAGTAATTGACTCTGTTTTGTGGAAGATGATGTATTCACCATCTCTTATTTTGTTATCACCGTCATCTGGTGGTTTGTTTTGTGAAAAAGCCAAAGTGCAGCTGTCTCAAATGTGAATTACAGTATAGAGGGCCATAGAGACTTCATCTTGGATAAAATATGTATCTAATAAAGTTGAATAAGACTTTTTTAGCTTTCCATTTGCGTGCTTATGCCCAGGCAGACACCATATTATAATTCTGGATGGTTATTTAATTTTTTTCAGACAGTAACTCTGATTTTCCCACTGCAAGAGATGTATTTTGCTAACACTGAGAGGTGCAACAATTCTTTCCGAATATCAGAGTTGATTTAATATGATTTTCTTCTCATTCTTCCTTTTTCTGTTAACTTAGGGAAGGCCAAATATTTTCAAATTTAGTTATTCTCCTATTTATGTTTGCCAGAAAATTCAAATGAAAATGCATTGAAAAAACAGAAGAACACCTGAAATAAGAATAGAAATAAAGGTGATATTAATTATCTTTCTGACAGCCTGAACTGGTAAAAATGAATTAACCATCTTGGACTGTAATTTTCACAGTCATTGAAAGTTGATAATTTCTGTTAGTCACATTTTACATATGTATTTGTAGATACATATATAGACATACATGTTTGTATATAAATTTATCTATACATAAATGTTATATATATAAAATAATATATGATATACTCTAGTATATACTCTGTATAAATATACAAATATATAAAATTCTACAAATGTCAATAATATTATTTTTGCTGTATATTTTGCAATATCAAAATAAACATACTTTCATTAGCAGCAGCTTCTTTGAAGACAGGGACTGATTATGACCCAAAGTCTATCTTCATGTAATATTTGAAAAAACACTAGTTTTTGAAATGCCTTCTTGCAATGTAAATTTCTCTCTCCTCTACAACCTAGTGATCTCTGTTCTAGTTTAAGGCTTCATTATTTCTTGACTAAACTGGTAATATTTGCTGCGATATTTTAAATGACAGTAAATATACTAAAGTATTACATTAAAAAGACCACTTTCTAGATTCCAGAACTTCAATGGCACATAGTTACGTTTTTTAATACTATTGGCAAAGTCTTCCAAGAATTTTTCTTTACCTTACTTATTAGGTTTTTCAAAAAATGTTTTGATATTTAATATGCTAGGCAATATAATTATTTTATGCCATTTACTTATTATAGTAACCTAAACTGTGTCACATTATCTCACACTTCTATGCCATGCTTTTCTTAATTGGGGTAAAATTCACATAATATATAATTTACCATTTTGACCATTTTATAGCATACAATTCAGTACCTTTTAGTACATTCACATGGTTGTATGGCTATCACACACATCTATTAACAGAACATTTTACCACCTGAAAATGAAGCCTCATGCCCACTAAAAAACCATTTCTTATTCACCACTCTTCCAAGTTCTGGCAACCACTAATATGCTTTCTCTATAGATTTGTCTATTCTGGATATTTTATATAAATGATATGTAACCCTTGAACCTGGCTTCTTTCATTTATAATAATTTCAAGGTTTCTCCATGTTGTAATATTGTACTTTATTACCTTTTATATTCCATTGCATGTATATGTTATATTTTGTTTATTCACTCAGCAATCAGTAGACGTATAAGCTGTTGTTTCTACCCTTTGTCTTTCATAATGTTAATCTTTCTTTAAGAAAACCTTGTCCAATATTGTTTTTAGACCTCTTGCATATTTATAAAGATATAGACATAACTTCCCGTGAAGCTTTTATTTAAACTTGAAAATACTCTTTTTTCTAATCATGATATTATGTTAAAGTAGTATAATTTTTAGTCTACAAATATGTTAGAAAGTTAGGGAGATATTTATTTATCTTGTAATTGCATAATATGTGACGTATTTATATTTATAGTTTAACCACTTATTTCTAGGCTAAAGCAAGGAGACTTGAGTAATTAAGAAACTGATTAGGAAGGTAAAAAAGCAAAATAAAAGTTGATATATATATATATATATATATATATATATTTATGATCCATGCAAAACTCTGGTAGGTCAGAAAATTTATTAAAAGGTATATTATGTTTTTCATAGTGGTTAAAGCATTTGAGATAGATTGTTTTCTTACTATTAATGTCAGATTATTGAGATTACATATTATTCACAATTTGCATGTTTCAAATGCCATAATTTATCAAGAGTATTTTCTATATATAACAGAGCAATAAAAAATATTAAATTTTGCTTTGAGACAGCAGCAATAAATAGAGATACCATTTCCCAGGAAGGATGTGAGGGAACATGGAAGAGAATAAAGCTGAAACACATTATTGCAAGATGTCTTTACAACTTCAGTTCATGTCATTTAAAAATACAGTGAGCGATTAAAAAGGACAAATAACATTGTGCATGATTTTAGAAAACACAGAAAAACTACATGTGTTTTTCTACTGCAACTTCAGTAACATGTACACATAGCAAAATAAGTTACAAACTAAGAAAAAATGAGTTTGATAAAATATGTGCAGCAAGTGATAATGTGTATTTTTCTTTTAATTCGAGACTATTCCAGAACATTCTTTCGGTCACTCACCAACCATTTCTAAAACTGGACTGTTGACTTATTTTAATAAAGAACAAAAAATTCGCTTTTAAATGCATAAAATATGTTTTCCTGACTGTACATTTGTGCTGTTTCCACAGAAATAAATTTTTTTCTTAACTCTGCATTAACAACAGTATCTGAACTTGAAATATAATTGACACCACTCTGTAAGTATCTGTGAATCTACTACAAAGGTTAATCTCACGTACTTGAAGATAAATATACAGCATTTTATTTCAGTTAATATGAATCATCTATTTCCTATAAGTGATGTGTCCTGCTGTAATAAATGCCCATTCAGGAAATTTATTTGGTCATTCGAATTAAATAATACTAAGTTAAATGGAGAAAATCAAGCCAAATTCAGATTGCTCGAAGAAAGTGATAGATTCTGCCAATAGATTTTTGCTATATTGTTTTCCTCCTATTAAGAGAAAAATATTATTACTCTATTATCCTGTGAATAGAGCTTGTAAAATTTTCCAAAAGGCACTCCCTTTTCAGAACATTTATTACTAAATATTATCATTCATAGGGTACTAAAGTTGAGACAATTTACTATTGATTATAGTGGTCTATTAAAAATAAATGTATCACGTAAAGTTTTGGCTCTTGATATACATAATGCAAGTTTTCTTTGTAAGTGTCCTCGTAATTTAGAGAAGAATTGATCAAGAAGGAAAATTCCCATACAAAAGAGGGAGATATTAGGCCTTTGGCATCCTGGTCTCTTTAGGATAGAATGGAGTATGACTTTGCTGCTGTAATATTAAATATTAGTCAAATAATATGACAAAATCTAAAATCCACTGAAAACCAAAACCAGGCCTAGAGAAAGGCTCAGAGTTCTTTCATTTAATTTAAATTTATTAAATATTTATTATTCATCAGACTTTTTAGGTGGTCTTTAGTCTAAACAAGCAAGAATGTTAGAGTATTTAAAACTGACACTGTTACTGAAACACCAGGGGTTTGGTCTAGGTCCTGCTGCTCACTGTACAGACAGCCAATCACTAAGATAACAAATATTGCCAAGAAAGAAGGCTGCTTTAGGGTGCTGCAGCTAAGGAGATGAGAGCTCTGTCTCAAATCCATCTCCCTGACTGACTAGAACCAGGGGTTTATGTAGCAGGCAAGAAATATAACAATGTGTAAGGAAACAGGAGCTTGGGAGGGGCAAGGAAGCAATCAAGGTGAATGAGGGGTCCAGCATCTGATATGGTGATCTGGTTTTAGTTTTTTGATACTTACTGTGAGAGGCCTGGGGGTTTCTTCCCCAAAGAAAAAACTCAGACAAAACAAATATAGGTTTCAAGCTTTAATTGCAGAATGGCCCAAAAGCAACATTATTCTTGAAGTAGGTGCTTTTTGCTAGCAAATTTAAAAACCTAATCACTGCTTCATTATCCTACCCCAAAAGTTATATTTTGTTTTGTTTTATCACTTAACTGTCTCTTTAACTGTTATTTTATATTTAGGAAAGTAAAGCCCCTAAAAATGTCAGCTAATCAGAGGAAAATGTTCAATTCCAGATCCACCTTAGTAATACAACATTTTTCTCCTTCTTTCTTTGCTTCCTTTTCTCCCCTTCCTTTTCCTTCCTTCTTTTCTTTCTCTCTTCCTTCCTTCTTTCATTTTTCCTTATTTATTCATTTATTTATTTATTTTACTATGTTTTTGTCAAAGTGAATGAATGACCTTTCTCAGAGGAATCCTCTTGGTTTAGATCTAAATTCTCTATAACCAATATAGAGCTAAAAATCTTTAAGTTGCTTTTTGTCATATATATATATATATGACAAAATATATATATATTTTCTATTTTGTACCACGCAAAATGTGTGAATTCAGTGTGTTAAGAATTTTCACATGATATATTCCATTAATCTTCCCAATTATATTACTTACATAATTTAGCCACCTTTTTTTTTGCCCCCAGATGGAGCAGGGACTTAGGGATTTCTAAGATCTTGCCTAACATTTAGCTTTAATTGGGCATTTTCAATCTGCTCAATCATGTTTGCTTTGACAAGCCTTAAAGCTATTACAATACTTACTACATAGTGCATATATCAGAAATAAATATCTCCCATTTAGTAATAGCTGCAACTATTGAGTACTTTCGACGTGACATATGGTCTGCCAAATGCAGTACTTCTGTATAAGTATAGAATGTTCTTCTATTCTTATAATATATATGCTCATATTTATGTATGTATACTTATAAAATCCTTTTAATACCTCTGTGAGGTATCAGTTATTAAAATCTGTTTAAAGATTAGCAGCTTCAGTAACAAAGGGGATAAATAATTTTCTAAATTCTTAAGAAGCAGAAAAACATTGGGGCCTATATTAAGCTCATGTGTAACTAGGTTGAATTTATACTCAGTTCTATTAATTTCTAGTATTTTGTTTAATTCCTGGCACATAGTAGGCACTTAAATTAGATCCATCATTTCTCATAGAATCAAGTAAATTCCCTTACACAAAGTAGTGGACCTCAAAATGGGTGGAGTCAAATGCTTGCTTCATTCTAAGATATTTGTTTAAAAATATACTGCAGAAAGCATATTGGAATAATTTCTATCTTGTGACGAGAGAAAGCACTTCTTTCAAAGGCAGGAATATTTTAATTTTATTTCTAAAACTAGAAAGGATAATATCCATTTTACCAGATGTTGGATAATTACCTGACAAAGATGACAGTGATTCTCACCCCCACAAAATGGTTTTTGTTTTGAGAGATTCAAAGAAGACAATGGCTGTGCTTTAAAAAAATTACCAATGTGTTCTGCTGTATTACAACACCCATACTGTTATTTCATATTCAGAAGCTGAAAGGTACCTAATTCATTTTATTTCTCTCTATTTTGAAATTTGAGTAAATCTTTTGTATACTCTGATTTTTAAGCTTTCAGATGTTATTAAATACAGCTTTTATACCATGTTAATAATAAAGTAATTACGCAAATATTCTCTTCTGACCAGAGATTACATAGAAAATATTCTCCCCAGTCATTTATCCTAAAACAGTGAAGCCTGGTGATATGGATAGATAACACTCTCTTCTCTAGCTTTCTTTCTGCTTTATCTTTTCTTTCACAAATATCATAATTTTATATTAGTGTTTCTTAAACTCCAACAGATAATTTTTAAAATGTTCAACTAAAAATTTTGTGTCAGTCATTAATGCACATCAGTTTCAATCATTCTCATCAAAGTTTGCCAAAAATTATAAGATTCTTCTGACAATGATAATAAAGTAATTATTAAACTCTCCTACCATGACATTAAAAATTAGTGTTGTCAAGCTCAGAAGAGGATAAACTAGGTAAAATTGGCCTAAAATTAGTCTTCTTTCCCCTCTGTCCCACCATCCAGTATTTTACTTCATTGGTTCCCATTCTGATTGTCTGTGTCCTCTCCTGTAATAGGATAAAGTGAATTTTTAAGAATCTCCACTGTGATAATCTTGTAAAGGACCATAGGTAACAGTTTGTTACACCTGCACTTTATATCTAATTCATTTCTCTCTTATTTTCCTGAAGACAATTGCCATTTCCCTGGCAATTTTTAATTTTCCAGAATGACAAAAAGATTGGTGATTCCAGCTTAATGTACAACAAGGCAGATAGTTAAAAATTTAAGTACAGAAATAAGGTAATAGACTGGGCAAGGTGGCTCATGTCTGTAATCCCAGAACTTTGGGAAGCCAAGGCAGGCAGATTGGTTGAGGCCTAGAGTTCAAGATAAGCCTGGCCAACCTGCCGAAACAACTTCTCTACTAAAAACACAAAAATTAGCTGGGTATGGTGGCACATGCCTGTAATACTAGCTTCTTGGGAGGCTGAGGAATGAGAATTGCTTGAACTCGGGAGGTGAAGGCTTCAGTGAACCAAGATCGCACCATTGCTTTCCAGCCTGAGTGACAGAGCAAGACCCTGTCTCAAAAAAAATAAATAAATAAAATAAATAATGTGATAAACTGGTGGTAATAGCATAACACTGGATTTAACTTGCCTACAAAAATGTTCACTTTACATTGTTTCCTCAGTACATCAAATATCACCTGGTGATCCTGAAAAAAAGAAACACAAAATCCCAAGATTTGTTCCCAATCAGCATAGTTTCTAAGGTATTGGGAGAATAACTTTGGCCTCTCATCTTCATGTTGTTTTCTCCCCAACATTAAGGGGTTGAAGTGTAAGTATTGTCAAATGCCATTTATAGGAGAACTTACTAAAACAAAACAGAATAAGACATTATGACCCCAAGCCTACTGAATCATATTTACTAGAAGTAAAATCAAGAATAACTATTGTAAAAGGAAATCCCTGAAGTTTCAATGAACACCAGATTTGGGAAACACTGATTATTGATAATGTCTTATTTCTATTTCCTATTTAGAGATCTAACTCTAGTGCTATTAATTTTATACATGTAATAGCCTAATTAAGATGACAGCTTGGGGCAGCTGAGCATTTTGGAGTCTTTACATCCTATGGCATAAATATCCTATACATTGTCCTATGAGTAGAATTGGCTGTGTAAACAGGACATCTGTATTCCAGGACTAATTCCACTGCAGAAAAATGTTTTATATAGTAGTAGAATGTAAACTTTGGGATGGATAGGATTTGAATTACAGTGTAGGAGATAAATTTGGAGAGGTGCTCAGATAATAACAATCCTCTTCTCTTGACAGGCCCTTAGATAAACAGAATCCAGCCCTCTGAATTTAAACTGTGGTCTTTCTCAGCCACAAGAGATTAGCTACTGATCATTAGGCATACATGACAGTCTTAATGATTTCAACATATATGTTCTATTATTATTAGGCTACCAGATAAAATGCAGAGCACCCAGTTAAATTTAAATTTCAGATAAACAATTTATAATTTTTAATATGTGTGTCCCCAAATTATTAATACATTAATCTGGATAGTCCATGCAGTATTGGGGGGGAATATTTATACTAAAAAAGTCCATTGTTAATATGAAATTCAAATTTAATGGAATGCCTTGTAGTTTCGTTTGCTAAATCTAGCAATCCTAAATATGATAATTTTTTGTAAAAAGGACTCCAACAGAGTTTTCAGATAGATATGAAAAAAATTCAGAGATTAAGATCTAATATCTTAACACTTGAGTGGTAATATTTTGCCTGTAAAACCAAGAAAAAAATATAAATTTTAAATATGAAAGATTGTATAGATTTTATAAGTGAACAAAACTTAAACAAATGCTATTTTTCCTTGTGTGTTTGTGAGCATGAGCACATGTGTGTGCATATGTGTGATCTTAATATGCTCAATTTCACTTACTGAAAATATCAGTGCTCACATGAGATAAGCAAGCACTAAATGTTCAGTTCCGAAGACATTTCAAAATTAAAGCTATATCGCTTCTTAGAGGATACTAAGAAATCTATATTTTGAGGTTTAATAATAATAATTCACAGTTTTCAATAAGGAAAACTATATATAAATTATATTTTGACAACTGCTTGCCACTTCAATTTTTATAAATTGTTTCCCATGGAAAATAATTGTCTATTAATAGTATAAATGTCTTTGATTGGAAATGAAGAAAGTGAGAATGAAACAGATATCTGCAAAATAATCCCTACACAGTAGAATTGAAAATCAATATTCAAAAAGGAAATCTTGAAGTTTTTAAAAATATAATAGTCAAAAGAAATCTGGCTTACAAATTTTAAAATATAATATCTAGTATTTATCTCATAATATTAAATAAACTATTGATGTATACTTTTTAATGTAAATAGTCATAAATTATGTTCGCTTTAATGACATATGTCCTATTTCAAATTCATATTTGATTCCACTATATGGTAACTACATGAAATCTTCAATTAGCATATTAAAACAACAAAATAATCATACTATGCCAGCTGATTAATATTCTATAATTAATCAAATGTCAAACATTGCCAGAATTGTCTACTATATTACCTATATATTTTATGTAATTTATAGCTTGTGAATGTCTTTGAAAAAATGTAATGTGGAATGGGTAATATATATGAGTTTTACTTTGATCCCAAAATCATTTTCTTTGATCCCGAGAAGAAATCTGAGTAAAATTACCTCTTATTGAATGTTTATGTTTCTTTTATGTACCTATTTTATTTGGTCAAGTGTTCAAAGTATTGGCCAAGTATTTAAATGAACATGAGAAAACTATTGCTCTTCTAATTTATGGCATTGTATCCATGTGACAGCATCTAGAATTCTGCCACTAAATTGGGCCCATTTGACTTTTCACTGTTAAAGTTATATTTCCTATTTCTAGACTCAACACTTGCACATAATCCAGATTTTGTTATCACATGGGGAGATAATTCATATTTTTCAAGGAATCTAGAAATGAGGACACAATACACTCCCAGACAAAGTTCAAAATTTTTCTAGTCAGCCAGTTTCAAGGCTAATACTTTATTATCTTAAAACCTGGATAGGATTTGGATAAATGTCTTAAATAAGGTCTTTTCCAAGGTTGTATATTTTTAAAGTTAATTTAATTATTATAAATGTATTCTCCAACCTAGCAAGGCAGGTCAACATTCAAGTCCAGGAAATACAGAGAACACCACAAAGATATGCCTCAAGAGGAGCAATCCCAAGCCACATAATTGTCAGATTCACCAGGGTTGAAATGAGGAAAAAAATGCTAAAGGCAGCCAGAGAGAAAGGTTGGGTTACCCACAAAGGGAAGCCCATCAGACTCTCAGCAGATAGAAACCCTACAAACCAGAAGTGAGTCGGGGCCAATATTCAATATTGTTAAGGAAAAGAACTTGCAACCTAGAATTTCATATCCAGCCAAACTAAGCTTCATAAGTGAAGGAGAAATAAAATCCTTTATGAACAATCAATAGCTGAGATATTTCATCACCACCAGGCCTGCTTTACAAGAGCTCCAGAAAGGAGAACTAAACATGGAAATGAACAACCAGTACCAGCTACTCCAAAACCACATCAATGGTAAAGACCATTGACACAATGAAGAAATTGTGTCAACTAATGGGCAAAACAACCAGTTAGGATCAAAATGGCAGGATCCAATTCAGACATAACAATATTAACCTTAAATGTAAATGGACTAAATGCCCCAATCAAAAGACACAGACTGACAAATTGGATACAAAATCAAGACTCATTGGTGTGCTGTATTCAGGAAACCCATCTCATGTGCAAGGACACACACAGGCTCAAAGTAAAGGGATGTAGAAAGATTTACCAAGCAAATGGAGAGCAAAAAAAAAGCTGGAGTTGCAATCCTAGTCTCTGATAAAATGGACTTTAAACCAACAAAGGTCAAAAGAGACAAAGAAGGGCATTACATAGTGGTAAAAGGATCAATGCAGCAAGAAGAACTAATGATTCTAAATATATACACACCCAATACAGGAGCACCCAGATACATAAAGCAAGTTCTTAATGACCTACAAACAGACTTAGACTCCCACACAATAATAGTGGGAGACTTTAACACTCCACTGTCAATATTAGACAGATTAAGAAGACAGAAAATTAACAAGGATATTCAGGACTTGAACTCAGATTTGGATCAAGAGGATCTAATAGACATCTACAGAATGCTCCACTCTAAATCCACAGAATATACGTTCTTTTCAGCACCACATTGCAACTACTCTAAAACTGACCACATAATTGGAAGTAAATCACTCCTCAGCAAATGCAAAAGAATGGAAATCATAACAAACAGTCTCTCAGACCACAGTGCAATCAAATTGGAACTCAGGATTAAGAAGCTATCTCAGAGCTGCATAACTTCATGGAAAGTGAACAACTGGCTCTTGAATGTTGACTGGATAAACAATGAAATGAAGGCAGAAATAAAGATGTTCTTCAAAACCAATGAGAACAAATACACAAGGTACCAGAATCTCTGGGACATATTTAAAGCAGTGTATAGAGGGATATTTATAGCAATAAATGCCCACATGAGAAGCAAGGACAGAGCTAAAATCAGCACCCTATTATCAAAATTGAAAGAGCTAGAAAAGCAAGATCAGAAAAACTCAAAAGTGAGCAGAGGACAATAAATAACTAAGATCAGAGCAGAACTGAAGGAGGTAGAGACACAAAAAACCCTTTAAAAAATCAATAAATCCAGGAACTGGATTTTGAAAAGATTAACAAAACAGATAGACTGCTAGCCAGATTAATAAAGAAGAAAAGAGAGAAGAATGAAATAGATGCAATAAAAAATGATAAAAGAGATTCCTTAGTTATGCTTTTTATTTTTTATTTTTTTAGTAGTTGCCCTAGAGTTTGCCATATACATTTATGGCAAACCTCATCCAAGTATACTTTAAGTTACTCTATATTGCTTCACAGGTAGAATGAATGATTTAAAACAAAAATAATCCTAATTTCTCCCTTCTCTACCCTTTTATCATTACTGTCATTCATTTCAATTTGGTAAGCTTATGAACAATGCATATGATATGCAAATGATGTATACATATGCATACATAATCAAATACCCTTTTATTATTATTTTGGTCTGTTATCTGTTAAATTAAAAACAAAAAAAAGTTTTCAGTTTCACTTTACTTGTTTCTTCTTTGATGCTCTTCCTTTCTTTATGTAGATCATAGTTTCTCACCTATATTATTTTCCGTATCTCAAAGTAACTTCTACTCACATTATCTGCAAGGCAGATATAGTAGCAACAAATTTCCTCAATCTTTGTTTGTCTGAGGAATTATTTTTCCCACATTTTTAAAGAATAATTGCAGAAGTCACAGAATTCTAAGTTAGTGGGGTTTTCACTCAATACTTTTGAGTTTTTCACCCCATTCTCTTCTTCCTTGAATGGTTTCTAAAGAAAAGTCGTATATAATTCTTGTCTTTGTTACATTATAGATAAGGGTTTTTTTTGTTCACTCTGACTTCTTTTAGAAATTTTTATCTTGAAAATGCCATGTCTGGGTGCAGAAGTTCTTGTTTGTGTGTTTTATTTTGGTTAATTTATTCTGCTTGGTGTTTTCTGAACTTTCTGTATCTTTATTGATATTAATTTAGGTATATTCTCAGCCATTATTGTTTCAAATATTTCTTCTATTTTGCTGTTTTATTCCCCTTCTAGTATCTTTATTTTGTGTAAATTACCCTCAAATTTCTATTAAAAGAGGCTCAGTTTTGGAGATTCACTCCTTAGATTTTTTTCTGTTTACTAATTTTCTTCAAAGGCATTTTTTTTTAAAATTTCTGTTATAGTGTTTTTGATCTCAAGCATTTCTGTTTACTTCTTTTGTCTTCTAATTTTCCACCAGCTTGTTTTTTCTTAAGACTTTCTCCTTGGAAATGGATCACCAATTTTTATTAGATCAGTTTGTTTTTTGTCCAGCAAAATAATTGTTTTTAATACTAGCAAGAAAGCCTACGATTCATGGTAACTGCCTGAAACCAGGTAATTCCTTTTGTTTTCTTTCTTTTTTGTGGGTATTGTGTGTGTGTGTGTGTGTGTGTGTGTGTGTTTTAATATATACTTTAAGTTCTGGGGTACATGTGCAGATGGTGCAGGATTGTTACATAGGTATACACATGCCATGGTGGTTTGCTGCATCCATCCCTCCATCACCTACATTAGGTATTTCTCCTAATATTATCCATCTCCAATTCCCCTACCCTCCAAAAGGCCCTAGTTCATGATGTTCCCCTCTATTTTCCATGTGTTCTCATTGTTCAACATCCACTTATGAGTGAGAACATGAGATGTTTGCTTTTCTGTTCTTGTGTCAGTTTGCTGAGAATGATGGTTTTCAGCTTCATGCTTGTCCCAGCAAAGGACAGGAACTCATCCTTTTTAATGGATGCATAGTATTCCGTGATGTATATGTGCCACATTTTCTTTATCCAGTCTATCATTGATGGGCATTTGGGTTGATTCCAAGTCTTTGCTATTGTAAACAGTGCTGAAAGGAACATATATGTGTGTATGTGTCTTTATGTAGAATGATATATAATCCTATGGGTATATACCCAGTAATGGGATTGCTGAGTCAAATGGTATTTCTATTTCTAGATCCTTGAGAAATGGCCACACTGTCTTCCACAATGGTCAAACTAATTTACACTCTCTCCAGTAATGTTCAGGTGTTCCTATTTCTCCTCATTCTCCCAGCATCTGTTGTCTCCAGATTTTTTAATGATTGCCATTCTAACTGGCATGAGATGGTATCTCAATGTGGTTTTGATTTGCATTTCTCTAAGGACCAGTGATGATGAGCTTTTTTAAATGTTTTTGGCTGCATAAATGTCTTTTTTTGAAAAGTGTCTGTTTATATCCTTGGCACAATTTTCGATGTTTTTTTTTTTTCTTGTAATTTTGTTTAAGTTCTTTGTAGGTTCTGGATATTAGACCTTTGTCAGATGGGTAGGTTGCAAAATTTTTTTCCCATTATTTTGGTTGCCGATTCACTCTAATGATTGTTTCTTTTGCTGTGCAGGAGCTCTTTAGTTTAATTAGATCCCATTTGTCTATTTTGGCTTTCGTTGCCATTGCTTTTATGTTTTAGTGGTGAAGTCCTTGCCTATGCCTATGCCCTTAATGGTATTGCCTAGATTTTCTTCTAGGGTTTTTAGAGTGTTAGGTATTATGTTTAAATCTTTAATCCATCTGGAGTTAATTTTAGTGTAAGGTGTCATGAAGGTGCCAGTTTCTGTTTTCTGTATATGGCTAACCAGTTTTTCTAACACCACTTATTAAATAAGGAATCTTTTCACCATTGCTTGCTTTTTTCAGGTTTGTCAAAGATCAGATGGTAGCAGATGTGTGGTGTTGCCTCTGAGGCCTCTGTTCTGTTCCATTGGTCTATATCTCTGTTTTGGGACCAGATACTTTGAAGTCAGGAGTGTGATGCCTCCAGCTTTGTTTTTTTACTTAGGATTGCCTTGTCTATGTGAGCTCTTTTTTTTGGATCCATATGAAGTTAAGGTGTTTTTTTTTTTTTTTTTTTTCCTGTCCTGTGAAGAAGGTCAATGGTAGCTTGATGGGGATATCATTGAATCTATAAATTACTTTGGGCAGTATGGCCATTTTCACAATTTTTATTCTTCCTAACCATGAGCATGGAATCTTTTTCCATCTGTTTGCTTTCTTATGATTTTAATCTCTCTACTTATATTTTCTACCTGTTTTTGCATGCTGTCTATTTCATCCACTGGAGCCATTAGCATATTAATTATAGCTATTTTAAATTCTGCATCTGATGTCAACGTTTGCACCATATCTTGTCTGATGCTTGCCCTGTCTCTTCAAATTGTATGTTGTTTTCTCTTGTTGTATGCCTTGCAAATTTTTCCTGATAGCTGAATTTAATATACTGTGTAAAAGAAATTGCTGCTAGTATACCCCTAGTAATGTGATGGTAAGCTGTGCAATGAGTGGAGTCCTATGATTAGGTCCCAGTCTTTTGGTAAGCCTATGCCTCTTGACTATGAAGTACTTCACATGTCTTCTGGGTTTTCCTTATGAGGTGGAACAGGATGGTTAGTGTGGACTACAGTTGGATATTTTTCACTGCCAAGTGGAAGGCTAGCGTAGGCTGAAGTTGGGTGCCTCTTCTCCCACATAAAAGGTTATTGCTGGCTGGAGTAGGTATTTCTCTTCCCCCAAGTCAGGTTCTGATAAAAAGCCCCACAAGTTTGGCTCTGGTTAAACAGTTTCTCTTAATAGTAGGTCTTATTAAAAAGAACGGAATGATCTAGCATGTTTCAAAATGAAACCTCCTCCAACCCAATTCCTGCTGCCAGAAACAACTGGGGGTTTTTGTCCAGTATTTACTGTGAGAACCTGGTTGTGATCCTGAAGGTAGAACTCACAAAAGTGCAGTAGCCCCACTAAGAGTGGTTCTCTTAAAGGGTTTATCACTCAGATTCTCCAAAGATCCTCCAACAATATCTTAATTACAATTCAGGTTTTCCTACACTGGCACTAGTTCCTTTGGTTGCTTTTGCTTGTGATTCTCTACTCTCATTGGCCATGACTCTATTTGTTTGTCTGTCTTTTTCTTCAATCGTGGAAACAGCAGTTTGCCTTTTGTCTGTCTCTCTCTTGTAGATCCAAAAAGAAGTTGATTTTTCCAGTCTGTTCAGCTTCTTATTTGTTAGGATGAGAGTAGTAAACTTCAAGCTTCTTATATGCAGAATCTTCCAACAGATTTTTGTATATTTATCCTACGACTTTTAATCTTGATGAACTTGTTTAATAGTAAGCACTTTAGTGGATATCTTCAGATTTTTCATATATGGAATCATACCATCTGGAAATAAATATAGTTTTATTTTTTTTTCTAATCTGTATGCCTATTATTTCATTTTTATGCCTAATTTCCCTGAATATAACCTCCAGTAAAATGTTGACATAAAGTTTTTTTACTGATCACTTGGTAAGCTGTGAATGCTTCACCAGTAACTATATTAGTTAATAACTTTGCCTTTATTAGGTTGAACAAGTGTTTACTTATTGCTTGGTTTGCTGAGTGCTTTTGTCATAAAGGCATTGTAGATTTTTTAAATGCAAAAATAGGTAGAAAATACAAGTAGAGAGATAAAGATCTTAAGAAAGAAGTAAACAAAAATGCTAGAGATCAAAAACACTATAATAGAAGTAAAGAATGCCTTTGATGACCATATTAGTAAATGAGAAAAAACTCAAAAGTGAATCTCCAAAACTGTTGTCAGTGCAGCCACCTACGTCAGTTATTTTAGGTAGATCTAGATAACTTGCTGCAACATTAAGATAGGCACTTGCTGGTAAGGATATGGCTTCTTTATTTAAACTTCATAAATCAACCTCAACTAACTTCAAACTTTTCTGTTGTTTTTCTGTTGAGACATTCCAGAAAATTTTTTATTTCAGTTACTATATTTTCAGCTCCAGAATTTATGTTTCGTTATTTTTTATAATTCTATTTCTGTATTCATATTCTTTTTGAGTGAGAAATTATGGTTATACTTTTATTAATTTGCCTGATTGCTGTTTTAAGGCTGTTTTAAAATCTTTGTTTGGTTCATTCAACATTTGGGCTTCCTCAGGGATAATTCTCTTAACTGCTTTCTATAATGTGTATAAGACAAACTTTTCTATATTTTAATTTTTTGTTATTTTTTGTAAAAGTTGCCATTTTAATAATCTAATGAATAACTCTCTAAATCAAATTTCCTCACAGGGTTTCTTCTTGTGATTGATTATAGAGCTTTTTCGTTATTGTGTGTGTTTGTGGCTCAGTGAATTTATTGAGTTAATACTGTAATATCTACATAGTTTTTCAGGTGCAACCACTGATGTCTTTGCTTAATTTGCCTAGTAATTGTTAAATTATTGGACACAGATTCCTGTTAAATATTTTAAACCGATATGTTTTTTAGACAGCTGAGTGAGTGATACTGTATCTTTGCTGAGACTAGTCTCTGTACTCTAAAAGGCAGTTTATCACTCTGTTTTGGCCTCTATTTCCCACTTGAGAAATACTTTAAGGTCAGCCAGAATTGAGAAATTAAGGCCTTCTGCAGTATTTTCTTGGCTGTACACAACACTTCAAATGTTCATGGCCTTTTATGTTCCCAGGAATAGATTGAGTGTATAAAAATTTCCCAGGTACAGCCATTTCCAACCTTTTTTTCTGGTCAATGTCTTCTTCAATTAACTGGTAACAGTGTCACAGACAGTTCTTATATTAAATAATTCTTGTTTATTAGTTTTGACAAATTCCCCGACGATAAGGCTATTTGAACAAAGTGAACTCAAAGTTAGATAAAAGTAACAACAAGCTCTAAGAATAGTGATCTTCAACAAGTTGCAAAGTTAGAAAATGATAATTCTCTAAGAATGGGGTTCCTGGAGAGCTCGAAATCCATCTACCCCCTCCAGATGCTACTAAGATACTAGTTTTAATAGTTATCATACTTGTGAAATTCCTGGTTTGCAAGACTATGATTGAGTGATCAGAAGAAAATAGGATTAAGGCAAATTAAAACACTAAAAACTCTGTATTTATCAGTATTCAGTCATTTTTCTTTAATTCAATCATTTTGGATGACAGAAATTAATCTATCAAGTTCTGAAAAAGTTGATAATGACAACTCTCAAGGGGATCTCATAGTTTTTATTAAAAAGCTAGTTTTTCGGCATTCTTACAACACCATTATAGTAGCGGGAAACTTTATATCATAAAATTGTGCTCTACTAAGCAGTAAATACAACCCATAGCTGGAGAATGGGAAGCCAACTTAGTCTAACAATAAAATACTTAAAGACAGCTTTCAAAAGTTTAATGTTTTGACAAGCTTTTGGATTCACATTATTGCAGTTAAAAATTGGAATGCAGTCTTAATCCACAGATCAGGATTGAAAAGTTTATTTTTATGGGTTACTTGCTAAATAATGTTTAGTACATAGTATCATCTTTGTACAAATTAACTAACTTATTGCTTATAGCAGCTGCATAAGGAAATTGAAGCCGAAAGAGTAAAGTGAGGCACAAACAAAATAGATAATTTGAGCAAAGTCCATATTTACGAAGTGAGAGAGTCAAGGCTAGGATGGGGCAGTCTTATTGTGGAGTTCATGACCATGGTCATAATAATACTTATGTTCCTCATATGGAATATAATGCTTTAGACATCCCTGTCCCATGGATAAAGAAGCACTGCAGGTTCCTAGCCATCTGGAAGTCTAACTTAAAGGATGACACAGAGCTACTCAAAAAGCACTAATTGAACAAAACATTTTCCTACTTCACAATTTTGTCATTAATTAAATCTGATATAGACTAGAGCGTACATTTCTAAATGTTAAGTGTGTACCAATTTAAGATATAGGAATAAGAAATTAAGATCATTAACAAAAATTCCAAAGCAATTGGGCTAATAGTTGGGACATGAGTAGATTAATACTGAGAATAAGGCAGAGTTACCATTTATTTATACAAATTCATTGTAATTTCTCTTTAAACACAATTTATTGGCATCTATTTCGCCATTTAGGAGAATGTAGACAACATATATCTATTGACTAATGACTACAACTGAAATTTAGTGTACTAAACTGAAAATTGAATGATATTAAGGAGAGCTAGGTTCTAGTTCAGCTCTTCTTTCTTGAAAAATAATTTCACCATCCCAGGTCTCAAGTTTCTTAATGGGAAATGAAAATTTGGCTAGGTCATCCTTAACAGTCATTTCAGTCAACACAATTTGCTTGTCAAATATAAGGAAATTTATACTATAAATTTCTTTGAAACAAAAATATATAATTTCTGAAGTTTCTTGTTTATATGTGAAGATATAGCAATTATTCAAAAATATGAAAGGCACAATCCTAACCTCAAAGACAGATAACAAAATTATGATAGAAATATTCAGAACAGAGCAGATCAAGAATAGTTTGCTGCAGTATGAAATTTTATCATTAACTATGTAGACAGTTCTCATAGTTGATGAAAATGCAGTTGAAGTGGTGTTTAATTGGAAATTCCTTGATTAGCCACTGCAACTCTAATGAATGTAAATTTTAACACTTTCAAAATTATATCCTACTGTGTGAATCTTTTTTATGCAATCAACAACAAAACTAAGTGCTGATTTACTGAAATGATGCTAAAAGTTATTATTTTATTGTTAATCAAATTTCACTTTCTATCTTTTTAGAAACCAAATTTTTATATGCTTTTGTCTATGTAACATAGTGGGATTCTTTTGGAATCTTAACTAGTAAACTACTTACTTTTAACTCTAATCTAGCCAAGTAAAAATAAATCAGAAATAGTGCATTTAAAATTTTTATTTTAACAGAAACAAGTCATAAAGAAGCAATATAATTGCTTAGGTATCTTCTCCTACTTACTTAAACAGTATCTACCAAGGACAGTTTTTTGTACTGCTGGAAATTTGCTTCAGATGCAGACCTTCTCTTTAAAGTTCACAATGATATTATAAAGTAAGAAATGAAGAGGATATCTACTCATTTGCAGAAACAGAGGAATGTATTATTTTGCAAACATTCATTCATAAACATAAGAGAGAGTTGGAAACAAACCTTAGTTTTTCTGATTCAACTTTTTATCATTTCACAGGGGAGGAAAAATAATCCCACTTTCCTCTAACCCCCAATCACACACCCATTTGTGATTTATAAACTGTGCATGTAGTTTAAAATCTGGAAGATAAATCAGATTCTTGAGTACCTATTGAGTGTTTTCTGCTAAATGACATTATCTTTTGAAAAGTCAATTTATTTTGAACTAACAGAGGATAAATTAAATCTTGTCAAGAGCAGACTGATATAGGGGTTCTTCAATGTTAATCACAACTTTTACTGATTCATCTGCAAATAATAACTTGTGCTTCTTTACATTTAAATATTCAGTCCTGAACTACTTTACTTAGGGATTACACCATGGCCACTTAGTTGAACTAAGTAGTACTTACTAAGTGCTTAATAATATTGAGAAAGACTATAACAAATCAATGTGATATTGGTTGAAAATTGTGATTCAAGATAATTTTGATTAGCCTTTAATGCAACTTAAAAGCTATAGTATTGATTTGGATTTGATATGCATCCCTATATTTTCATGTCATTCACCTATTGAAACTCTCAGGATTTGTATAAAATGTAGAAGATTACATTCATTTCCAGCTCTGAGTTTGCCTGCAGCCAGTGTAGTTTTCATGCTTATAGTTAGTTTCCCACCACTCCGCTAAGGACTTTTTCCAGAAACATTGCAGCTTGCTTGTAAAAAAACAGATGTAAGAAGGAATTAATGACTTCAACGTAATCCTCAGCTCCTGAAGGACAAGATGTGACTAAGCCAGATTCACCATATTCTGGTGGGACAATTCTAAGCCCATTTAAGGAAAAACAACCCAATCATTAATGCACATTTTATTGGCTTTTTCCCTCCCTCTTTCATATCTCCCATTGCCTCTCATGTTCCTCCTGTGTCAACTCCCAAGACCTGCACATAAGACTTTCTCTTAAAGTTTGTTTTCATAAAAACTTAAATAAGACATTGGGTTGGCAGTATTCTTCATTGTTAATTATTGAAGTTATAAAAGTGAACCACCTTAATTTCTCACACTTGAATTTATAGAACTAATAACCTCTTGGAAGAGAGATGAATGAGAATTATATAAAATGGCATATGTAAACTAGTTAAGTACAGATTTTCATTTTATAGGACTTTAAAATGTACATGGCAACTTAGAATATGTAGTAGAACAGTTTAGGTCTGAATAAGAAAGGTGTATGAGATTACTTAGAAATTTGACATTTTAAGTTCAAGAAATGATATGGCAATAAACTCATGCTAAGGGACCTAAATTGCTGGTTGGAGACTCTTCAAAGATGTGAGTATCTTAAATGCAATATCTTATTTATTAAAATGTTTTAATAATGTATCTTTTTTCTTCTTTTTCAAGAATCTTTATGTGAGAATTTGTCATAATGGTTTGGTTTGACTATACTTCAATTAAACATGAACTTTCTGAACATAAATATTGAACATTTCATTCTAGCAGCCAAACAGTTTAGTGAAATATATGAGTCAGAATCACCTCATATAAAAAATACCAGGGTGTTTTAGAGGCAGAAAACACAGAAAAGTATGTCAGTCATTATATGACAAAGAAAACAGTCTCCAAGTTACTTTTAGAAGTCATTATACACCATGAAAATAATACCCAACAAGAAAACTGCAACTCTATACTATATTCCTCATAAATGCAAATATCCTTAATAATATTTAAAACCCTATTTTATATAATATATATATATATAATATATATAATGTATATGTTTGTGTGGGGAGGGGTTTACGTGTATTTCAAATATTATAGTATATTGAAGCAGACATAAACTTGGCTTTATCTACCAAGCTCTATCAAAAGCATTATGATCTTATTTACAAAATAATTTTTAAAAGGTAGTACACACTATATAATGAGAACTATGTGTACTTTAGTATACACGGACCATTAATTTAAGCATACCTGGAAATTCTTGCAAGTGTGAATGAATGTGTTTATAATTGAAAATATTTAAAATCAACTTATTTCCAATAATAAAAACTCTTTGCCAGTGGAATACTTCATTCCAATCCATGTTTTTCTCTCCCAGATAGTACTAATCTTTACATGTGAACACGCGTGCTCTACATTTTTCTTGAACCCACTCTGTAATATTAGGAATCTATAATGTAGTGAAATACTATCACACTTTCTCCTCTAATTGCTTTTTATATAAGCTTTATTATTATTACTCAACTTTTGAAGGGGATGCATCCGTTAAGTATGCTGCAAATACTGCTCCCTGCCCTTAACTTGCTAAGAAAGGCTTCTTTCCCTTTGTTTAGTGATTATTAATTAAGGAACCACTTGCTTTACTGTATCAGTCTGTTTTCACACTGCTACTGAAGACATACTAGAAACTTGGAAATGAAAGAGGTTTTATTGGATTTACAGTTCCACAGGGCTGGGGAGGTCTCAGAATCATGGAAGGAGGCAAAAGACACCTCTTACCTGTCAGCAGCAAGAGAAAATGAGGAAGATGCAAAAGCAGAAATCCCTGATAAAACCATCAGATCTCATGGGACTTATTCACTACTGTAAGAATAGTATAGGGGAAACTGCTCTCATGATTCAAATTATCTCTCACTGGCTCCCTCCTACAACATGTGGGAATTACAGAAGTACAATTCAAGATGAGATTTGGGTGGGGACACAGTGCTAAATCACATCATTTACCTAAAGCCATATTTTTCTCTCTGTTCCCTACGAAATCTAGAATCAATCAGTGCTTGGAACACAGTAGTTGCATAATAATTTTAAGAAGAGAAGACCAACATTCTGAAGTGATGTAAGAAGAACACTTATTTCTTAATTAATTTTCAGTTAAGAGCAACTTCTGGCCAGGCTCAGTGGCTCACTCCTCTAATCCTAGCATTTTGGGAGACCAAGAAGGGCAGATCCCTTGAAGTCAGGAGCTTGAGACCAGCCTGGACAATATAGTGAAACCCCGTCTCTACTAAAAATACAAAAATTAGCCAGATGTGGTGGCAGGTGCCTGTAATCCCAGCTGCTTAGGAGGCTGAGGCAGGATGAGCACTTGAATCTGGGAGGCAGAGGTTACAGTGAGGAGAGATCATGCCACTGCACTCCAGCATGGGAAACAAAGCAAGACTCTGTCTCAAAAAAAAAAAAAAAAAAGAAAGAAAGAAAAAAGGATCTTCTTCTTGAAGCAAATACAACATGATTCTCCTTTCCTGAATAAAACTACTTAAAATCTTCCCATCCCCTTTACGGCAGCATGCTTTGCCATTTAAATTTTTTTTTTCAGTAAAATTTTACTATACTTTTAATTATGTAAGGGCTCTCAGAGGTATATCTGAAAGCATCTTTGTTCATTTAGATAATTTTATTTCCATCTAATAATGGAATTTTGGTAAATGTTAGAGGAGGTTGACAGCCTAGTGTAGCACTAATTTGTAATATTATATTTTTATTCATTCAGCAATTTTGTTTAATGCTCTAAGTGTTTTAATCATTATTTCGTTTATGACTAGCTACAACCCTATGCTTGTTTAAGAGCTATTCACTAATCACCAAGCTCTATGCTAGTTTCTCAGAATCATAAATGCTTTGTGGCATAGAGTTCATGATTTCTTAGTGGAGTCAAGAAATGAAAAAATTGCAATATTGTGTAATTAGTGCAACAAAAGTTGCCTTAGTTCATTTCTGCTGCTGCAGGTAATACCATAGGCTTCATAATTTGTAAACAATAGAAATTTATTTCTCACAGTTCTGGAGGCTGAAATTAGAACACCAGAAGAATTGGTGTCTAGTGATGGTATCTTCTTGTCCTCCTCAAACAGCAAAAAAAGACAAACAAAGTAGGGACAAATGTTGTGTCCTTATGCGGTAGAAGAAATAGAAGAGAGAAGCAGTTCTCTGAAGCCTCTTTTATAAGGGCATAAACCCAATTCATGATGGTGGAAACCTAATGACTTAATCATTTCCCAAAAGGTTCCACCTCTTAATGCCATTAACTTGGGGTATATGAGGCAATATATGAATTTTGGTTGGACACATACATTCAAACAATAGCAATTGGGGCAAATATTCACTTTAGAGGAAATATAAGAAGTCACCTAGCCTATCCTGGGTGAGTAGGGAGACAGGAATAGCTTTGTCAAAGAGTAGCTTCAAAGTCATGACCTTAGATAAACAGTTAACTCTTGAACAACACAGGAATTAACTGCCCAAGTCCACGTATAAGGAAAGTTTCTGTCAACTCTGCCACCCCTGAAAAAGCAACACCAATCCCTACCTTTCTTCCACCTCCTCAACCTACTCAATATGAAGATGACATAATGAGGATGAAGAATTTTTGATAATCCACTTCCACTTAATTAAGGGTAAATATACTTTCTCTCCTTATGATTTTCATTTTTATTGTTATTATTACACTTTTAAGTTCTGGGGTACATGTGCAGATCATGCAGGATTGTTACATAATTATACACATGCCATGGTGGTTTGCTGTATCCATCCCAGCATCACCTACGTTAGTTATTTCTCCTAATCTTATCCCTCCCCAATCACTCCACCACCTGTTCACCCTCTCCTAGCTCCCTGATTCCCCAATAGACCCCAGTGTGTGATGTTCCCCTCCCTGTGTCCATGTGTGCTCATCATTCAACACCCTCTTAGTGAGAACATGCTGTGTTTGGTTTTCTGTTCTTGTGTCAGTTTGCTGAAAATGATGGTTTCCAGGTTCATCCATGTCCCTTCAAAGGGCATGAAATCATCCTTTTAATGGCTGCATAGTATTCCATGGTATATATGTGCCACATTTTCTTTATCCAGTCTATCACAGATGGGAATTTGGGTTGGTTCCAAGTCTTTGCTATTATAAACAGTGCCGAAAGGAACATGTATGTGTGAATGTGTCTTTATAGTAGAATGATTTAGAATCCTTTGGGTGTATACCCATTAATGGGATTGCTGAGTTAAATGGTATTTCTGTTTCTAGATCCTTGAGGAATTTTCACATTATCTTCCACAATGGTTGAACTAATTTACACTCCCACCAACAGAATTCCAATTTCTCCACATCATCTCTAGCATCTGTTGTCTCCAGATTTTTTAATATTTGCCATTCTAACTGGCATGAGATGTTATCTCAATGTGGTTTTGATTTGCATTGTGCTAATGACCAGTGATGATGAGCATTTTTTCATATTTGTTGGCTGCATAAATGTCTTCTTTTGATAAGTGTCTGTTCATATCCTTTGCCCACTTTTTGATGGGGTTGTTTGTTTTATTCTTGTAAATTTGTTTAAGTTCTTGGTAGATTCTGGATATAAGCTCTTTGTCAGATGGGTGGATTGCAAAAGTTTTTCCAATTCTGTTGATTGTCGGTTCAATCTAATGATAGTTTCTTTTACTAAGTGGTCCTTCACATCCCTTGTTAGTTGTATTCCTAGGAATTTTATTCTCTTTGTAGCAATTATCAATGGGTTTTCACTCATGATTTGGCTCTCTGTCTGTTATTGGTGTATAGGAATGCTTGTGATTTTGCAAGCTCTTAAGTTTAATTAGATTCCATTTGTCTATTTTGGCTTTTGTTGCCATTGCTTTTGTTATTTTAGTCATGAAGTCCTTGCCTATGCCTATGTCCTGAATGGTATTGCCTAGATTTTCTTCTAGGGTTTTTAGGGTGTTAGGTCTTATGTTTAAATCTTTAATTCACCTGGAGTTAATTTTTGTATAAGGTGTAAGGAAAGGGTCCAGTTTCAGCTTTCTGCACTTGGCTAGCCAGTTTTCCCAACCATTTATTAAATAGGGAATCCTTTCCCCATTCCTTGTTTTTGTCAGGTTTGCCAAAGATCAGATGGTTGTAGATATGTGGCATTACTTCCAAAGCCTCGGTTCTGCTCCATTGGTCTACATCTCTGTTTTGGTACCAGTACTATGCTGCTTTGGTTACTGTAGCCTTGTAGCATAGTTTGAAGTCAGGTATCATGATGCCTCCAGCTTTGTTGCTTTGGCTTAGGATTGTCTTGGCTATGCAAGCTCTCTTTTGGTTCCAAATAAAGGTTAAAGTGTTTTTTTCTAGTTCTGTGAAGTAGATGAATCATAGCTTGATGGGGATATCATTGAATCTATAAATTACTTTGGGGAGTGTGGCCTTTTTAATGATATTGATCCTTCCTAACAGTGAGCATGGAATGCTTTTCCATCTGTTTGTGTCCTCTCTTATTTCCTTGAGCAGTAGTTTGTAGTTCTCCTTGAAGTGGTCCTTCACATCCCTTGTTAGTTGTATTCCTAGGAATTTTATTCTCTTTGTAGCAATTATGAATGGGTTTTCACTCATGATTTGGCTCTCTGTCTGTTATTGGTGTATAGGAATGCATGTGATTTTTGCACATTGATTTTGTATCCTGAGACTTTGCTGAAGTTGCTTATCAGTTTCAGGAGATTTTGGGCTGAGACGATGGGGTCTTCTAAATATACAATCATGTCATCTGCAAATAGAGATAATTTGGCTTCCTCCTTTCCTAACTGAATACATTTTATTTCTTTTACTTGCCTGATTGCTGTGGCTGGAACTTCCAATACTATATTGAATAGGAGTGGTGACAGAGGGCATCCTTGTCTAGTGCCACATTTCAAAGGGAATGCTTCCAGTTTTTCCCCATTCAGTATGATATTGGCTGTGGGTTTCTCGTAAATAGCTTTTATTATTTTGAAATACGTTCTGTCAATATCAAGCTTATTGAGAGTTTTTAGCATAAAGGGCTATTAAATTATGTCGAAGGCCTTCTCTGCATCTATTGAGATAATCATGTGGTTTTTGTCTTTGGTTCTGCTTATGTATGTGATGGATTACGTTTATAGATTTGCAAATGTTGAACCAGCTTTACATCCCAGGGATGAAGCCGACTTGATCGTGATGGATAAGCTTTTTGATGTGTTGTTGGATATGATTTGCCAGTGTTTTACTGAAGATTTTTGCATCAATGTTCATCACGGATATTGGCCTGAAATTTCCTTTTCTGTTGTGTCTCTGCCAGGTTTTGGTATCAGGATGATGTTGGTCTCATAAAATGAGTTAGGGAGAATTCCCTCTTTTTATATTGTTTGGAATAATTTCAGAAGGAATGGTACCAGCTCCTCTTTGTATGTCTGCTGGGATTTGGCTGTGAACCCATCTTGTCCTGGACTTTTTTTGGGTTGGTAGGCTCTTAATTGCTGCCTCAACTTCAGACCTTGTTATTGGTATATTCAGAAATTCAACTTCTTCCTGGTTTAGTCTTGGGAGAGTGTAAGTGTCCAGGAATTTATCCATTTCTTCTAGATTTACCTATTTATGTGCATAGAGGTGTTTGTAGTAATCTCTGATGGTACTTGGCATTTCTGTGGAATCAGTGGTGATATCTCCTTAATAACATTTTATGTTCTCTTTTTTACTTTCTTGTAAGAATACAGTATATAATGCATATAACATATATAATATGTGTTAATCTACTGTATATGTTATTGACAAGGCTTTTGGTAAAAGTAGGTTATTTATAGTTAAGATTTGAGAAGTTAAAATTTATACATGGATTTTTAACTGTGTGGGAGTCAACACCCCAACCCCCATGTAGTTCAAGGGTCAATGCTAGTTAATGCATAGATAGTTAGCCAGATTACTGATGTGAGGATAAGGGCAAGATAAAGAAAAGGACATTCCAGTAAGAAATTGTCAAAGATAACGCTGAACATTAAAGTGGTAAGGAAGGACTGTAATCAGCAATATACTAGTGTAGTAGGACTAAGAGTCCAGCATGAACTGAATTCAACTTGATTTTCATACAAGTAACTAGGCATTTTAGAATATACGAGGGAATAAGGGGAATGGACATGGGCTAACTAGAGTCAGGGAAATAAAACCTTATTTAAAAAAGGAGTCGGGGTGTAGTCCATGCAAATCCCATATGGGTTTGTTTACTGAGTGTTATCAAAGTTAGGCTCCTACCTTCTCATACAGTCTGGGAGACAGGGTCTCTATCTTTAGGTGTTGACTGACAAACACTGAAGTGCATTGGCAGTCTCCAGTTTCCTCAGGCAGGCACTTTAAGGGGTCTGAGGGTCATTCTAGGGGTGTAGCCTTTAGCTGTCAGAAACAATGTTTGTGTTTTGTTCAGGTCTTTTCATGTCAAGGCTGAGGCCTAATTGAGAAGAAGGTTCAGAGGAGCCTGGCTAAAATGTGGTCAAAGAGAGAATTTTTGTAAAGCGTATTACATATATAACAACAGAAAGGCAGGAGAAATACACTGTTTTAAGTATTGAAAGTGGTTTTATTAGTAATTATATAGTAGGTTATGATGCAGTAACAAACTAAGAATTCCTAATGATTTAATACATCGGAGGTTTATTTTTCACATATGCCAAGTCAGTGGCGTTTTCAATAGTACTTGATGGCAACTCCCTCCCATGCAGCAACTCAGAGATATTATGGTTCAGACTTATCAACAATTCCTTCCAGGGTGCTGCAGCCTAGAAAGAGAGAACAGGAGGGTCATGTGGAGAATTTTCTTTGCCTAAGTCCAGAAGGTTTCATTGTCAGTTCTGCTCATAATTCATTAGCCAGAACAAACCACATTGTAATTGAGGGAAATTCAAATTAATTAAGGTTACACAGAAAATGGGAATTAAAGAGAATAAAACTGATACCTTTTAAAAAGTGAAAGAAGATAAAACATACAAATCTTGGTAAAAGAATGAACAAGATTCTCTTTATGGTACCAGCTCAATTGTATGACTCATCTCCCTGTATATTTCGATTTCTCTTTTTTCAGATATCACGTTCTGAAGAGAGAGAATCCAATTGTCTCAGCTCAGGTCTGTTTTCTCCTTTTGGATAATTCAGCTATGACAGGGGAGGCACTGTCAATATAGCTAGATATTGCTACAGTGCTTACCTCCATTGTACAGAGAACATTCTGAGAAAGAGGAAATCATGTCACCAATCTGCCACTGAAGGGAAATCTACTGAAAGAAGTAATAGGAATATTTTTGATAAAGAAAAGGTATGAATAGCAGGATATCCTATGAAATAACAATTTACTTCATTAAACTTCAATTACTTCAATAAACTAAAACATCCACTGGCAAGTTTCATATTTCAACGTAAGGCCAACCTCCTTCAATCACATGATAGTTGCCCTGCTTTTCAAGGCAATGAGCAAATATAAAGTTGAATTAGGAGAACTGGGAATAAATAGGCTATATCTTTTTTCTTGCCCAAGACTCTGAAGGCAGCCACAATGCTTTACATATAAATATGCTTATGCTGTCAATATAAATATGAAAATCAGTGGAAGTGGACTTCAGATGTATCCCAGCAGCAGAGGGCCAAAGAAATGGAAGATAAAGGACTCTTGAGGGTTAAAAAATATACTCTCAATGCTCTAAAGAGGATATTTAGTGGAGGGAAATGTGTCCTCAGCAAGACAGAGTGTGGCTGAAAGTAAACAATTCCAGTCTAATAGGGTGGAGCAGAGTTGGATACAGAGCATTTCCCAGCATGAGACAAAGTCACTGTAGAAGCTAGTAGGGAATAATCCCAAGCAGACATCAAATAGGAAGAATACCAAGCAGACATCAAATCCCAACGAGACCTCAGGGAATTAGCGCCAGCAAAAGCCAAGATAGAACTGAATTAACAGAAAAAGACTGTAAATGCTTGCTGGAGCAATAACTTCAGATTGTGCCAAACAACTGTAGATATATTTTTATCAGCATGAGCACAGACCAGTTGCATCCCTCCACAATGGCGCTAAACTTACCCTGAATCCAGACATAATCCCAATATATGAGGCAAATGGGCAGCTCCTTGAACTGATGAAATACTAAATTGAAGTGACTGATAAATCACCAGAATTGAGCTAATTTGGCCCAAAGCATCCAGATTAACATTTTAGCTTCAGACAGACTGGAGCTCAGAGTCAGACTTTTAAATCACTACAAGAAATAACACACTCTGTGGAAACTAATATTATCCCTTTTATGTGCTTCTAAACTTTGGCATTAAAAGCAAAAGTACTGTGAATATGTTCAATTTCAAAGGCATAATGCAAAGATACCTTAAGAAATGAATTCAATAGCTTGTTATAATAAAGAGGGCAAAGAGGAATTGATGTGAAGTCTCGACTTGAGACTCTAAAACCAACTGTGTCACACACAGAATATATGTTTTGTGTATGGAGGACAGAAATAGCTGATAGTTGCCTGGAACTTTGTGACCAAAAAAGATTATATTATCAGATGATCATATATACTATTATCATATATACTCATATATACTATTATATATAATATGCTATTATATATACTATATCAGATGATAATAATATATCATATATAATAGTATATATATTCCAAAAATGAATAGTATATTTTTGGATTTATATATGTGTGTACGTATGTGTGTGTATATTATAAATAATATATAGAATAAGTGAGGTGGTTATGATTCACTGCTTCATGCTAATTAAATTAATCCTAAAATATTTTATTCAGCTAGTGGCCAACATTTAATAATCTAGGAGAACCACAGAGTTAAAGACAAATTGAGAACTATTAATTACTAATAGTGATTGCTTCTTTTGAATATAAATAGTCTTATATATAGAATGGAGAAATGGTTGACAAATCTGGGCTTTAAAGTACTTTTCATTCTCAAAGACTTGATTTCTTTCAGTTGTTAATTTTTAGGACATATAATCAAAATTGATTAACTTAAACATTAAATTAACCCTATAATTGTCCAACTTTTCCAACCATGAAAATAAAGTCCTAGGCAACATTGACTTTGCATTTGCAAGGAGTTAGAAAATTAGAACAGTGGCTTTTTTTGTCTGGACAGTATTTTAGGTGAATTCAGATATTCTTATTTTTAACATATGATGAGAATAAGGATATGAAATTGTCTCTATTTTAAATTCAGCTAAAGTGAACATTTTTATTTCACTGACGTGTTGATTTTTCAGCAATTATAACTTCTACAATGACTTCAGGGACGTCTTGCCTTTATTTTATCACAATGTTATTTTAAACACAAACTGATACACTTAAAATTTATACACATTTAATTTGCACTCTAAACACCAGCTCCACATTTGTAAGAAAAAAAAAGTCTTAGTATTACCTAGTGCAGAACATCGTCTAGTATTGTGTGATTGTTAATTCTTGAGATATCTGAGACAACCTTTACAGAAAATTTGACTAAGCAAATATATATTAATATTACACCTGCGAGTTGATGTGTAACACAATAAAATTGATTGTATATTACAATAATGTCTTGCTGTATCTTATCAGGAGTATTATCAACTCGCAGCTGCTTAGATAAGTTAAAGAAATTTTGGAAATTATTAGAAATTTTTAAACAAGTCAATTATCAGGTGAAATATACATATTTTTTATACCAGTAACACTTGGCATAGTGTGTGGAAGACATTAGAGCAGTGGCAATTAATCACAAAATAAAAGTATTGTAAGTCCCCTATTTGGAAACAGGAATGGCAGGATTAAAACATAGATTAACCTTGATCTACACTAATTAAATAAGCCATATAAAATTTCCAGAATCAATATTTAAATTAAATGTAAATGGTTGCACTTTTCAACAATTATAGAGATTGAATGTAAGAAAAAAAAATCAGTAAACAGAGTAAAACTCAATTAATAATTTTTTTAAAAAGGGAGAAAAAAGCTTAGGATAATCATTAGAGAAAAAGCCATGAAGTAAGATGATTCTTAAAAATACCATATTTTCCAATCAGGATAATAAATGTTAAAGTACAAAATTTATCCACTGAAAGGAAGAGGTCATTAGTTTGAAATGAAACAAATTACCATAGGAATTATGTCATTTACAGGAGAAATATCTGTAATGTAAAAACTTGTAAAGCTTATATAAAACTATTTGGAAAAAAATACATTTAATGTATATTCACCAAAATAAAGCTAGAATAGCTATATAAATATCACAAAGTAGACATTAAACTCAATAATGTTTTCAGAAATAGATACTGGTATAGTCATCAGAAAGCTTCAATTATTCAGATAGATTTAATAATTTTACATTTAATTTCAGTTAATACTATGGTCTAGATATATAAAGACAAATGATTAGAATTATAAGAAGAAACTATATATCATAAAACAATTCAAGCTATCTCTCTAAAGTATTGGCCAACAAAGTAGAAATAATTGGGAAATGTATAAGAAATTTGAAAAACATAATTAATATATTATTTAAGAAGCAGATATAGAATCTGTGTACAATAATTTGAAGAAACATGTTCAAAACTTACATAAAATAATTACAAAATATAAACAATCACAAAGCCTTAAAGCAAGTCTCAAAAAATTTAAAAGATTCAGTATTATAAATACAATGTATTCTGTCCATTGTAGAATTTTGATTGGATTTAAACATAAAAGAAGGTTTAAAAAGCACAATATATTTCCATGTAACTCATGAGTCAAAGAAGTTATCAAAATGGACTTTTGAGTACACTTAGAATCAAATGATAATATAATCACCAAATATCAACTTCATGGGATATAATAAAATTAAAATTTACAATGTCAATTATTACAAAAATTTTTGAAAATTCAAGATAGACATCCAATTTAAGAAATAAAGATAATAAAACATGCACTCAGGTAAATTATGAGTAATGAAACAAATGGTTAAGATTAAAAGGAGGAGATTCTCAAAATGAAATTTGATTCAGTAAAAAGACCACATTAATCTTATTTTTTTCAAGTTGAATTGAAAGCCAAAATGTATTTTAACGGTCTTCTATTTTCCTTATTATTGAGAGAGATATTTCTGCCATAGTGCTGGGGGGATGACTTGGACACAAACCAGTGGACACTATACAGATGTGGACTGACAGTTTGTTGGTCACCTGCACTCAGAGCCTGGGAGAAAAAGACACTGCATACCACAGTGGGATGCATGGATGCTACACTCAGAAACAAGTGAACAACTAGAATATGTGGGAGGCAAGCTTTTACTATTAAGAGGGTTAGTTGGGATGTTTTCTGGTTCCTGGTAAGGATGAGATTATCTTGTTTAATAATTCTTCAGGCTTGGTGGGAACTGAACCTACTATTCAGGAATAGGCAAAAACTATGCCTGTTCCCTTTGAAAAGGTGGATTTTTTGAGTTTGGGAGCTTACCCACGGTAAAAAAAAAAAAAAAAAAAAAAAAAAGTAATAATAAGGAAGAGAACTGGCAATTAGGCAGTAATAAGTCTCCATTGATTTTATCAGATGTCAAAGCAGCTCAAAATATAGATCTTTAATTTTAGGTCTTACACACGGAACCAGTGCAAAAAAACCCACAAATAAATAAATGCATAAATAAATAATAAATAATATAAAAATAGTAAAAAATGCCATCATTTGTACACAGTTACCTACACAAATATTTAAGTGTGATTTATAGCAGTTAGAACCAATAATTTCTCCCATTTTCAGATATTAATAATTATATAACTAATAACAAATTATAATAAACTAGAAAATGTTATTTTAATTTTGTTCAATTTTAGAATAGAAACAAAACAGTAAAAAATGTAAGAAGGATAACTAACAAAAGATAACACATTTATAGAGATAATTAGAAAAGTCTTTGATAGAGTGTTGCAGAAAATTAGGTCAACCACCACTTTTTAAATTTTCTTCTAAATGTGCACTATTTTATTGCATCAATTAAAAAAAAAACAAAACTGAAAACCACATTTCTCACATTCCTTTGCAGTTTAGATTCCAGAAAATATTTAAGCTCTATCAATCAAATTTCGATTTGAGTATTGTCCCGAGCTGAACTTAGACTTGAATTTGGAGTCAAGTTCCATTGGGGATTTTGCCAATGTGCAAGGCATTTATTTTTGCTGTTGCATTTCTTTTAGACCCATTTTGGCTCTGGAGCCAATAATTCTTCAAAGAGCTTTCTGATCGCTGGAATCCAGTAAAGCTGGTGTTCTCCTGAAGCCAACATGTATGATATCATCTCACTGATCCAGGCAAAATGGCAAAAGTAGCGTGATCATAAAGCCAGCGGCTGGGATTGTACTTCCTCTGTACCAAGTTTTATGATTTTGGCAATGATAGAAGTTCACCAGGTCAGCAATGCAATTTTTGTCCAAGGAGCCATTTCTAGAGATCTAGCATAAACATTGCTCCTCCAACTCTTCCCATACTTTGTTAGCAATTAAATAGTGTTCTGTTTAAAATAGTTTGAATGTTTTATGTTTTCTAAAACTTTACTGTTAACATAACAAAGACGTAAATAAAGATTCAAATAAAGTAGGAAATATGCTCTTACAGAAAAAGTTCACTATTATAAGGATATAGGTGCTTTTAAAATGACTTGATATATTGTTTCCCCTTAAATTTTATTCTGATTCTAAAATGTATGTAGAAATGTTTTCTTAAACATTATTAACATAATATGAAATCATTATAGTAAACAACATTATATTGACATAGGGAAAGAAAATAAACCAAAGTAGCAGTAAATCAAATTCCTAAGAACTCAGACATAGGTCCTTGTTCACAATCACTCATTCAACAATATGTACTTATTCAACAAATATATAGGTACTGCTAAGTCAGAGACTGGTTTTTAGGCTATGAAAACATTAGGGAACGAAAGATCAAAAGCTGTCCTTATTTAGCTTATATTCTGAAGCAGGGAATAATAGAAGGCACTTTCTAAGCAATTATATTTTCTAATTAGTATAAAAGTATAACTTAGTTTCTGTCTCATACTATACACAGAACATATATCACTCAAAAAATTTTTGAAAAAAGACTTGATAAAATTATTTAGTATATATAATTATCATTAAAATAAAAAATTTAAAAATCATTTAGAGTTACAGTTCTGACATGCAAAGTGCTAGTAAGTCCTCACTCTATGGATTTCAATTAAAAGAAAAAGGTAGACACACTATACATCAGTGACTTTTGTGGGACTTGTGTTCTGTGAAAGATATCATTAATAGAATAAATAACTAAACCACAAATTGAAAAAGCAACATGTATCTGATAAAGAACCTTTATCATAATATACAGAGAGCTTTAAAAACTCAATTATAAGAAAACAATCCACTCAAAACACGGGCAAAAAATCTGAGGAAACATATCATCTAAGATATTCAGTGGTAATACATGAAAAGAAAGTAAATATCATTTGAGACTAAGAAATTGTAAGCTAACACAAGAATGGCATATTACAATTAGAATGGGAAAAATTTTAAAAAAATAACAAAAAAAACCTGACAATGAAAATATTTGGCAAGAATATGGAGAAAAGGAACTCTCAATAACTACTAGTAGGAATACAAAATTATACATCTACTTTGGAAGACAAGTTATCAGTTTCTTTCAAAGCATAGTTTTATCATATTATTCAGCAATTCCCTCCTAGGTATTTACCCAGCTGATTCGAAAGAATGTTCATACAAAAACCAACATTTAAAAGTTTGTAGAACTTTATTCATAGTCAACAAAACCTAGAAGCAATCAAGTTGTCCTTTAAATATATGAATGAATAAACAAGCTGTGATACTTCTAATATGATGGAATACTATTTAGATATTAAAAGGAATGAGCCATGTCAAAACATTGATGAATTTTACATACATATTGCTAAGTAAACAAAACAAGTTTGAAAATATTACATAATGTATGATTCCATTTACATGACATTTTTGAAATGGCAAAACTGTACACACAGTAAGAGTTCCCTGGTGTTAATGGTGGGGAAAGTGTGCGGGAACTAAAACATAGGGGATTTTTTAGGGAGGATATTTTTACTGATATGTTAACAGTGGATACATGACACTGAATTTGTCAAAACTCATGGACCTTTCCAACATAAATAATAAACCTTAATTTATGCAAAATAAATCATTTAGGATACCTGAGTATCCCTAGTTGGAAGACAAGCTGTGAAAAAAGTACAAATGCATTACAAATGTATGAAATAATCTCAATAAGAGGAATGAGAATAAAAGGCTCCGAACTTGATAATTTTGGAAATAACTGGGGAGTACAATGTTAAAGGGAAAAAAAGTACTCTACTTGATAAAGCTGTTTGTTTCCTATGATAACAATGCTGAAACCATAACACATGTGTAACAGAATCAGATAGTTAAGTACATAAATGGCAGGTGGCAGAGGCCTTGTTTTCACTTTTGGATTGTGGTTACAGATAAATAAAGAAGAAGTCTTGAATGATCTTTGTGCAATATATTAAACTTGACAACATCAGTGCAAACTCATTTTTAGCTTGAAATATGTAGTGTTATATACATATAGAAATATTTATACTTGTCTGTATATATGCTGATTAATATGTACAAATGCATTGTCTTGTTCTACAGCTTAGTGATCCTCAAAACAATGCCACCACCGGAGTTGTAACAGGCCTAGTGCCCAGATCTTGGTTTCCAAAATCATTCTTCAATAAAAGTAACAAGGTCTCTTTGAAGAAATATCTGCATCTAGGTTCAGGACAAAAAATATCGAAGTGGAGCTTCTTATACTACCATAAAGGAAAAAGGTACTAAAATAGCTACAATGATGGGGTATATCAAAGGAACACAGGAGCCAACTAAATGAGTTACCAATGACCAAGCAGGAATACTTTGAGCAACTTGATAAATAAGTTGCATTGAGTTATAAACCAAAGTATAAAGTGAATATTCATGAGTTTATACTGATTTGAAAAAGTAATTAAATAAATAAATAATTGTAGAAAATGAGGCAAATATCCCATGCAGACGAATTCCACATAATTTATGTAGATGCTTAGTCCTCAAGCAGGGAAAATATACCTTTTTTTTTTTTTTTTTTTTTTTTTGGTGTGACATGCAGTATGTGACTTCTTTTCCAAAACTAGTGTATAGAGAGAGGAGACAAGAGTAACTTAACAGTTGGAAATCTGATCACTACTACTTCAGCCAGGTATCAAAGTTAACAGCAGTTATATATTATGTTGATAGTATGTATCTTTCAAATGACTTGGTAAGAATGGCATTTTACCTCTTTGGTGTTCTGCTAAAAAGTTCATTGTCCCAGCTCCATCATAGATTAAAATTAGATAAACCTCAATCTAGGAAAACTTTACAAAATATCTGAGCAGTATTGCTCAAATCTATCAAGGTTATAAAAAGCAAGAAATGTCTGCGAAACTGCTGCAGCCAAAAAGACCCTAAGGAGCCATAAATAAATGTAACTTTATATTCCGAAAATTTTATATTCTGAAAAGGAACTTAACTACATAAAAAACTAAGAAAATCTGAATACAATAAAAAAATAGCAAGTGGCAACCTTAGTTATGATTTTGCCAATTGAAAGTTGAAATGGCAAAAAAAAAAAAAAAAAAAAAAATCCTCGGGAAAATCACCGTAAGAAAAGAATTGAGCAATTCTTAAAAAATTAAAAAGCTCTCAAAGCAAAGGAAAAAAAGAAAATCTGAATAAAGTATAGACATGAAATACTCATAACATATTAAACATATTAATTCATTAATGGTGACAAATATTCCAGCATAATATGGCAGTTGTAGGAGAAACTGGGCATGATATATGTGGAAACTCTGTAGAATCATTGTGACATAACCGCATATCTCAGCCTCAGAAGACACTTAGGTGGTTTTTTCCTCTCTGTATCTCAGCCTTGAAACATACTTCAAAACTCTTTGTTCCCCTCTTTTCTCCAGCCATCTCTGTGAATAATGATCACTTAGCTAATTATGTGCTTTCTTAGAAAATTCCAGGGGCCTATTTTGAAACAAGCTAGGCAGAGAGACCCAGCTGCAGAATCCTGCAGGCTGAAGGATGTTAGGAAGAGTTAGCCCACCACTGCTGGACTGAAGCCAGAATGATGCAAACTGGGCCTCAAAACAGGGAATTTCTCAGGATAATTATGGAAACAAGACACACAGACCTGCACCTTCCTATACTGCGTCCATGTTTCCCACACCAAGTTTTTCTTCTGAAACTCCACTCAGCCCAAAGGTTGATATGGTGCTTTAAAGGAAAGAGCCTGAGATTCCCCAACTGCTAGCATTTGAATAAAATCTCTTTCCTTTTACTCACACCTCACTTCTGATGTTTTCCATCTCTGAGGGGCAAAAAGCCAGACTTGAGCTGGTTATTGTGACATTTCTTTACATCTAAAACCAACCCAAAATAAAAAGTTTATTTAAGAACATTGAAAGATTTGACAATATTTCAAAAATCTATTTAACAAAATATATCCCATAGAAAGTTACAACATTTGGAAAAGATATTTATCGCATTTGTAACTAGGAAAGATTGCTATGCAAATTACTTAAATCCTATTTTGAAAGGGAATTTGAATAAGCAATTTTGAGAAAAGAATGCTCTAATACCTAATAAAATATTAAAAGGCTCAAATTCACTGCTAATCAGAGAAATGCATGTTAAAATAGAGTCCATTGCATATCCATAGGCTTAGCAAATTAAGCAATTAGCAAATGTTGATGGGAATGTGGAAGCTCTTGGATCCTGAGAATGAACCAATAAATAAGTCATACCACATTGGAGAGATTTTGGCAGTATATAACCAAATTAAAACTGCATGTAGCTCTTGCAAAAATGTAAAACCATGTCATTTTCTTAGAAAAATAGTAACATTTTAAACAGGATTTTATTTTATCATAAAATAAATATTTTGTTATGTTTGAAATAAACTACTATTTTATACCATTCTCAGTTTTGATTTTTAATATATTCAATGCTTAATAGTTATAATCCCCATAAACAGATGATCTTTGGGAGGCTCAATACTTTTTAAGAATGTAAATGGGTCTAGAGACCAAACGTTTGAGAACTGATTCCCTAAAGGAATCCCTTCACATGCATTCTGATAAGGGAACATTTATTAGAAGTTACATGTACTACATGACAATAGTGGAAAGCTGAAATAACCTATCTGGAGTTGATAAAAAGAAATTCATTGTTTAATATTTTTAATAAAACATATTTTTAAATTCAGTGATTAGGGTAATTATATTGGTATGAATATGAATGAATTTTCAAAACATAAAGTGTTCAAAAAGTAGCTTATTGAGTGTAAGAATATAAAGTGCTCAAAAAATGGTTTATTGAGTGTAAGACATTAAAAGAACACCACATAAAAACCACTCTGTAAACTCTGTATAGATTTTTATATAACTGATACTGTTTGGCTGTGTCCCCTCCCAAATCTCACCTGGAATTGTAGTAATCCCCAAATGTCAAGGGCAGGACCAGGTGGAGATAATTGAATGGAAACAGTTTATCCCATACTGTTCTCCTGGTAGTGAATAAGTCTCATGAGGTCTGATGGCTTTATAAAAGGAAGTTTCCCTTCATAGGCTCTCTTGCCGTTTGCCATGTAAGATGTGTCTTGCTTCCCCTTTGCTTTATGCCGTGATTTTGAGGCCTCCATAGTCATGTGGAACTGTGAGTCAATTAAACCTCTTTCCTTTATAAACAACCCAGTCTCACTTATGTCTTTAGTAGTAGTGTGAGAACCGACTAATACAATAATATTCCAGTATAATAATGTCTATGGAAAGAATATACATTAATTGTAGGCTAATGATGATCTTGGAGTTGGGTGGAACTATGAGGAAGAAATTCACTCACATTTTAAACATTTCTTGTGTTTTATATTGAGGAAATAAATTTTTCAAATGTAAATATTCATTAAGTGCAATGTCCTCTATATTTTGAAATGTTAAAACATGCAAAAATATAAGTCAGTGTGTGTGAGGTATATGTGTATGAGAGAGAGAGAGAAAAAAAAAAAGAAGGAAGGAGAGAGACTTAGAATCCTATATTAAAATTAGGATAATTTTTAACATCTTGAGAATTCCTATGGATGTTACAAAATTCAGAATTGATAAAGATATTGTCATCTCAATTGAGAATAAACATTGATCAATTTGTGGAATCGCTGGTAAAAAACAGTTAATCTGCTAAAAATAAGTGAGCAAATTTGGGCAAAATCATAACAAAGTGTGTTTGAAAAATCTAGGAACTTTTCAAGGTTGTAAGGATAAGCAGTGCTGCTTTTAAGAAATGCCTTGAAATCCTTTCAAGAACAGAAACATAAAATGAGCTCAGCATTATTTCACCTTCAAGGAATTACAAGTATCTATATGCAGCAGTTGAAAGGCTGAGAAGTAGAAAAAAAATTTAATGCAGTCATGAAGGCAGAGAGAAAAAATGTATTTTGTTTCTTGTAATGTAAGTTCCCTAATTTGTTAGGATATCCAATCTATATTCTAACAAATTAGGAAACTTACATTACTAGATAGAATAATGTCTCCCAGCTATAGATTGGAGCACTAAACAACTACATTTGCAAAGTAAGAGTAAACCAATCAGGGCCCAGTACTCACAAAGGGGAAAAAAAAAAAAAAAAAAAAACAGCTATTTATTTATTTATTTATTTATTTATTTGTGTTTGAGACACTAACTGACTCTGTCATCTAGGTTGAATTGCCCTGGCTCAATCTCAGCTCATTGCAACCTCAGCCTCCTGGGCTCCAGAAATCCTCCTAAACAAAACAGCATGGTACTAGTATCAAAACAGAGAGATAGATCAATGGAACAGAACAGAGGCCTCAGAGGCAATGCCACACACCTACAACCATCTGATCTTTCACAAACCTAACAAAAACAAGCAATAGGGAAAGCATTCCCTGTTTAATAAATGGTGTTGCTAAAACAAGCCAGCAGTGTCCAGAAAGCAGAAACTGGACCCCTTCCTTACACCTTATACAAAAGTTAACTCCAGATGGATTAAAGGCTTAAACATAAGACCTAACATCCTAAAAACCCTAGAAGAAAACCTAGGCAATACCATTCAGGACATAGGCACAGGCAAGGACTTCATGACTAAAACACCAAAAGCATTGGCAACAAAAGCCAAAATAGACAAATGGGAATCTAATTAAACTCCAGAGCTTCTGTACAGCAAAAGAAACTATAATTAGAGTGAACCTGCAACCAACAGAATGGGAAAAAAAATTTGCAATCTACCCATCTGACAAAGGGCTAATATCCAGAATCTACAAAGAACTAAAACAGATTTACAAAAAAACAAAAAACAAACAAACAAGAAACCCCCAAAAACACATTCAAAAGTGGGTGAAAGATATGAACAGACACTTTTCAAAAGAAGAGATATACGAGGTCAACAAACATATGAAAAAATGCTCATCATCACTGGTCATTAGAGAAATGCAAATCAAAACCACACTGAGATACCATCTCATGCCGGTTAGAATGGCAATCATTAAAAAATCTGGAGACAACAGATGCTGTAGAGTATGTGGAGCAATAGGAACATTTTACACTGTTGGTGAGAGTGTAAATTAGTTCGACCATTGTGGAAGACAGTGTGGTAATTCCTCAAGGACCTAGAAATAGAAATTCCATTTGACTGAGCAATCCCATTACTGGGTATATATCCAAAGGATTATAAATCATTCTATTCTAAAGACACATGAACACATATGTCATTGCAGCACTGTTTACATTAGCAAAGGCCTGGAACCAACCCAAATGCACATCAATGATAGACTGGACAAGGAAAATGTGGCACATATACACCATGGAATACTATGCAGCCATAAAAAACAATGAGTTTGTGTCCTTTTAGGACATTGATGAATCTGGAAACCATCATTCTCAGCAAACTGACACAGGAACAGAACATCAAACACAGCATGTTGTCACTCATAGGTGCGTGTTGAACAATAAGGACACATGGACACAGGGAGGGGAAAATCACACACTTGGGTCAGGTGGAGGAGGCTAGGTGAGGGACAGCATGGGGGTGGGGAGGTTGGTGAGGGATAGATAACATGGGGAGAAATGACAGATGTAGGTGACGGGAGATGGAGGCAGCAAACCACCTTGCCATGTATGTCCCTATGCAACAATCCTGCATGATCTGCACATGTACCCCAGAACCTAAAGTATAATAAAAAAGTAAAATTTAAAAAAAAAAAGAAGAAATCCTCCTACCTTACCCTGCCCAGCAGCTGGGACTAGCTAATTTTATATATATGTATGTATGTTTGTTTGTTTGTTTTAATGTAGAGACAGGGTTTCACCATGATTCCCTGGTTGGTCATAAGTTCCTAGGCTCAAGTGATCCTTCTTCTTGAATTCCCAAATAGTTGGATTATGCCCAGCCACACACAGTTTCAAAACTTTGTAAATCCAGATAGAATTTACGAATTTTGGAGTGCTCATGTTCAGCTACTAGCCAGAGAAAATATTAACCAAACTGTATCCAGTGTTACAAAGAATTTATGTACTTTTGTCCTATAAAATATCAAGCAATTAAATAAAAATAGACATACACATAGCAATATAACAAAAATAAATTAAAAATAGAAATTGAAAGCTAATTAAGAGTTATCAGATACAAACTTCAAGATGTGTATACTTTGTATGTGCAGTAATAGAAAAGCACACATTTTAATTTTCAGAAAACTAGAAACTTTTAAATAGAAATTGTAGAACCAAAATTATAATTAAAATTAAAGACTCCAGATGGAATTAAGAACTGATTAGACATGAATGATAAGAAGATAGGTAGAAAGTGGGAAGTAGGGAAAAATATATCCTAAATATATCACCAAAAGACAAAAGAATATAAAACACAGCAAAGTGTTTCAAAAAAAGAATGGACAAAAGCTGCATTTAGAAATAAAATTATTCAAAAATGATGAAAGACATTTAATAACATAGCTAAAGAAACTGAATATAAAGGACAAATAAGATCAATTTAAAAAGTAACTAGGCACAATGTATTTCAAAAAGTTAACAAATGCAAACCTTAAAAGAAATCATAGTAAAAGATGTATCATGCTTTAAAGAAAAACAAGACTGATAGCTATTTTCCCCAAAGAAGTAATAAAAAACAGTAGATAATGAAAGGACTTTTTTATGATGCTAAAAGAAAATGACTTCCAGTAATATAATTGTATGCCTAGCTAAGCTATTATTTTGAAATGAAAGTGAAATAAAGATATTTTTGAAAAAAAAAAAAAGAAAAGAATTGGTAATCAGCATATCTACAATAGTAGAATAAAACAATTACTGGAAAGAAACGAAAATGTAATTCTTTAGAGACCCATGATTTAGTACATTGAAAATTTAATAAATCATTCTATATACTATTGGAATTAATCAATCAACTTAGAAGGGGTGTTTTATATAAGGTCAACATAAAAATATATGTATCTATCTGGTAGAAACAAATGAAAAGAAAATTTAAAATATTCTCAGTAACATTTAAAACATCAAATATTTAAGAATTTTAAGAAAAGATAGCCAGTAATTTTAGCCAGAAAACAATATAGTATTTTTGAGAGAAAGAAGATTTGAATAAAAGATAAGAAACATAGAGACTGAAATATTAAATATTGAAGTAATCACCATTTTTCCCCAAGTAAGCCCCATAACATTTTAACAAATACAGTTGTTTTGCTATGAAACTCATTTTTTCTACAGAATTTACAGGAATTGACTTTTTTACTTTTCATAGTAACAAAATGATATCGTTATTATGGTTATTTTCATTTTATTTGAGAAACCTGAGGCCCAGAGACTAAAAGAAAAAAAAAAAAATCATGCTCATCACACTGAGGTAAACAGTAGGATTGGTAATCAAACTCAGGCAGTTGGATCCAGAATCCCTAACATTAATTAGTTTATTATGCTGTCTATCTAGAGATAGATGAAAAGTTACAGATAAACATATATCTATAGAAATATTTATAGCTTTACATAGAAACATAAGCACATATAAATGAATATATATATCTGTGTTTATATATACATAATTAGTTTAATTTAATAATGTTTTATAATTGATTTTAAGAGCAACCTTACAGTGATCAAATCAGTTAGTCCTTCACTTCACCAATTTTTTTTCTGCTCCCATTAAAAAAATATATAAACATATATATATATATATATGTGTGTGTGTGTGTGTTATATACATTTTTATATGTATGTATGTGCATATCCATGTATATGTATTTTTCTTTGTTTAGACCAAAAATAAAATATCATGATAAGATTTTTTTTAGATCAATAAAAACACGTTACTTAAAGTGAAATTACCAGGATATTTGGTGATATATCAATCTAAAATAATTAAATTTGTTTATAATAATAAAAAATTACAATTGGAGGACTGAAATTCAAAGGAAAGCAATTTACAATGCCAGAAGGATAAATAATGAATGAATGTTTTTATTGCTTTTCCTGGTACTTACAATCAATTAACTCCATAAACAATTTCTTAGACATTATTCTGACAATATGTTTTCTAGCTCCAATTCTCTCAGTAGAAACTAGAATGAGTCTTCATAGGACCTAAGAAGTACGGGTCTTAATGATGTGATACAATGATGCAATGATGTGATAGAAAGATACATAATAAAATAGATAAGTGTAATGAGGATATTATATTTGTACTCATGACAATTATTTAAGATTCTCTGAAAAATTGAACTGGCTTATAAAACTCAACTTGTAAAACAAACAAAAAATACTTCCTTTTCCCTGTACATATTTTGTCTGTGGGCACCAACTATATGTACCACTAAAAATTACACTGTAACATAATATATGATTCAGTGATTGTACAATGTAAACCCTAACATGTCAAAATAAGTGTCAAGATTATAAAACAAAAAACTATTCCACGCAGCAAATAAGGTAAAATCTCCCAGCTCATCTCTCTTAGGACACATATTTAGGAGTAAATCAATATTATGTGTCATTGTGCTGTTAAATGAGAAAAACACACAAAAAAATAGCAAAATCCATGGAAAAGATAAAAGATGTTTGTTAAAATCTTTTTAACAAAATGTTAAGTAATTAAGAAATTATAATCAAACTTTGCATTAATTTTTTACAGCATTCACACATCATTAATTTTGTGGAAATAATTCTAAACTTGAAGAGCCTACTAATTAATAACATAGATGTATTGTTAAAAAAATTAAAACAGTCTATCATATAGATTGTACTCATTACAATTGGTACTATTACAGTGTTTGTACTCATTATAATTCTTTAAGATCCTCTAAAACATTGATCTAACTTACCAGTCTTAAAACATTTTTCATCTGCGGCCAATTTCTTAATCTCTTAGTATTACTATGCAACATTTTCAGATGTGAAAAAAAAAAAGACAAATAGAACCATATGACTTTCATAAGTCATCTTGGAAACATTCATGATGAAGTAAAAAAATAGCAGTATTTCCCAAACACTTTGTGTTTATATATTGAAAGCATTAGCCTTCAATATATAAAGAAACTTCTTTATTGATTTATCTTTATTCGAACACAGAAATAGAGTACCTTCAGTAAAAGAGAAAAAAATTCTATGAAATTAAAGACAGGGTTTAACTCTTTAAATTGATTGTAAACTTTAGTGTTTTGTATTCCAGTAAAAGTGCTGATTACTAGGCAATTTGAAAACGGTTTCATTATTTCATAGGCTATTTCTGGAGCTAGCTTTTTGTTTAATGGAGATTAAGTAGAAATGGGGAAAATATACAATTCACATTTATAAGAATTAAAAAACATCCCAAGGATTACAAATTTGATTGCAAACTAAACTGCATAGCGATTTATTACACATACCTAGGATAAGGACTGGATTATAGTGAGATACAGCACTGGATCTAAATTGTCACTCTTACAATATTTTTAATCCGGGGTCAATTTCTTAACCTCAGTTTCTTCCCTGACAATCTGACAATAGTGATAAATATTGTGTCATATTTTCAAGGATTTTGTATGCTTGTTTACTTTGTTGAGATTTTTAAATGTTAATGTTCTATAGATGAGAATGCATGGAATATGCAAAGCTTTGGTCATAGAAGTTAGTAAGCATGTCATACATACATGTTTTAATTTATAAGGGCTACTTAGACAAGGTAGGTTTGAGAGTACATTAGTTTCCTTGGGCTGCCATAGCAAAATATTACAAATTGGGTGGCTTAAAGCAACAGAAATACGTTATGTCACAGTTCTGAAAGGTAAAAACTCAAAATAAAAGTGTTAGCAGGGCAGTGCTTCCTCTAAAGCCTGTAAAAGTGAATCTGTCTTTGCCTATTGTTAGCTTCTAGTGGTTACCAGCAATCCTTTGCAGCTGCCTCACTTCAGTTTCTTTCTCCATTGTGACACGGTATTCACCTCTTGTTTGTCTGTGTCTTCTCTACACATCTTACAAGAACACCAGTCATATTGGGCTAAGTGCTCATCCTACTACAGTAGGATGAGCACTTAGCCCAAAATTCCATACAAAATCACATCTGCAGAGACCCTATTTCCAAGCAAGGTCTTTTACTGAGATACTGGAATTTCTATTTAAACATACCTTTATAGAGGACACTATTTAATCCCTAACAAAAAGCATGGTGACCATTCACCTTAATTAAAATAATACTTTGGAAGCAATTAACAGGGTTTTTAGGATCAATATATAGAAATAAACTGAAGATACCAGTACCATGCTATTTTGATTGTAGCCTTGTAGCATAGTTTGAAGTCAGTTAGTGTGATGCCTCCAGCTTTTTTTTTTTTTTTTTTTTCTTCCTTAGGATTGTCTTGGCTCTGTGGACTTCTTTTTGGTTCCATACAAAATTTAAGGTCGTTTTTTTCAATTCTGTGAAGAAAGTCAATGGTAGCTTGATGGGGATACCAGTGAATCTATAAATTACTTTGGGAAGTATGCCCATTTTTATGATATTGATTCTTCCTAATCATGAGCATGGAAGGTTTTTCCATCTGTTTGTGTCCTCTCTTATTTCTTTGAGCAGTGGCTTGTAGTTCTCCTTGAAGAGGTTCTTCACATCCCTCGTTAATTGTATTCCTAGGTATTTTGTTTGGTGTTGGGAAAACTGGCTAGCCATATGCAGAAAGCTGAAACTGGATCCCTTCCTTACACCTTATATAAAAATTGACTCCAGATGGATTAAAAATTTAAACATAAGAACTAACACTATAAAAACCCTAGAAGAAAATCTAAGCAATACCCTCAAGACATAGGCATGGGCAAGGATTTCATGCCTAAAACACAAAATGAAATGGCAACAAAAGCCAGAAAAGACAAAATGGAATCTACTTAAAGAGCTTCTGCACAGCAAAAGAAACTATCATTAGAGTGAACGGGCAACCAACAGATTTGGAAAAAATTTTTGCAATATACCCATCTGACAAAAGGCTAATATCCAGAAACTTCAAAGAACTTAAACAAATTTACAAGAAAAAAACAACCACATCAAAATGTGGGCAAAGGATATAAACAGACACTTTTCAAAAGAAGACTTTAATGAAGCCAATAAACATGAATAATCTGGAGACAACGGAAGCTGAAGTAGATGTGGAGCCATAGGAATGCTTCTACACTGTTGGTGGGAGTGTATATTAGTTCAACCATTGTGGAAGACAGTGTCGTGATTCCTCAAGGATATAGAAATAGGAATATCATTTGACCCAGCAATCCCATTACTGGGTATACACCCAAAAGATTATAAATTTTTCTTTTATAAAGACACATGCACATGTATATTTATTGCTGCACTGTTCACAATAGCAAAGACTTGGAACCAACCCAAATGCCCAACAATGATAGACTGGATAAAGAAAATATGGCACATATACACCATGAAATACTATGCAGCCATAAAAAAGATGAATTCATGTCTTTTGCATGGACATGGATAAAGCTGGAAATCATCATTCTCAGCAAAATGACACAAGAACAGAAAGCTAAATACCACATGTTCTCACTCATAAGTGGATGTTGAACAATGAGAACACATGGACACAGGGAGGGGATTATCACACACCAGGGCCAGTCAGGGGGTGAGGGGCTAGGGGAGGGACAACGTTAGCAGAAATACCTAATGTAGATAAGGAGGTGATGAATGCAGCAAACCACCATGGTATATGTATACCTATGTAACAAACCTGCACGTTCTGTGCATGTAGCCCAGAACTTAAAGTATTTTTAAAGAAAGAAACTTAAAATTATGATGAAACTACAGCAAAGGAACATTAAATTGCATGCCTAAATGTACCTGACTAGTAAACTGAGAATGAATAACCTAGTTTCCTGAATTTGTGGCAAGTGTTCTTTTCGGAGATCTTCCCAGGTTATTCAGTTTATCAACAGTGATATCAGTAATGATAAGTAGAATAGCTGGAAAAACTTCATGCAGATGATTTCCATTGTTTTCAATTATTTAATGTATCAGTTGTGTTTCTCAGGCTAATGCATCTTTAGTGGATATTTTTTATTAAAGTATGCTTTAGAACTTCAGCTGTCCTTAAAATTACTTATTTTGCTTTATGTTACACCTCAAATTTAAGAAAAATAACACAAATCTTAGCTTTTCTACCTGAGAAATGAAGGAAATCATAATATATTCCCAATTTATAGACATGGGAAGGCTTAATAAAATTATACAGACAACTCAGTTAATAGAAAGTGTTCAAGTATGTTAGATATAATTTATATAACATACAATTTATCCATTTAAAGTATACAACACAATGGATTTTAGTACATCCACAGAATTTTGCAACCATCATTGGATCAATTTGAGAACATTTTAATTACCACAACAAGAAACCCAGCATGTAGAAGCAATTACTTCCCATTTTTTTCCCCAACCTCCCTAGTCCTAGGAAGCCAATGATCTATTTTAGATCTCTTTAAACTTGCTATTCTGTGCACTTTATATAAATGGAATCAATAATATGTATTCTTTTTTAACTGGCTTTTTTCACTTACACTGTTTTCAAGGTTTATCCTGGTATTACATATGCATCAATATGCCATTCCCTTTTATAATTGAAAAATATGATGCTGTATAGATCAACCTCATCTTTAAAATCCTTTTACAATCAATGGACATTTTTCTTGTTTCTACTTTTTAGCTATTATAAAATATTCTGCTATGAATAATATTTTGTGGACATGTTTTCATTTCTCTTAGGTGTATTCCTTGGAATATAACTGAAGGGTTACTTGGTAATTATATGTTTAACTTTCTGTGGAGCTTCTGGACTATCTTCCAAAGCACTGTACCATTGTCCATTTTCACCAGCCATGTATGAGAGTCATGTTCTCTCCACATTCTTGCCAAAACCTGTTATCATTTTTCAAATAAAAGATAGTCTAGTGCGTGTCTGAAGTGATGTCTCATTGCGGTTTTTACTTGCATTCTCCTGATGACTAGCGATGTTGAAAATTATTTCATGTGCTTATTCCTCATTAATACTTTTTATTTGGAGAAACATCTATTTTCATTAACCATTGTAATTGATTTGTCTTGTTGTTATTGATTTGTACTTTTTCTTTATGTAGTTTAGATATGTCCCTTATGAGCTATATGATTTGCAATATGTTCTCTGTTTCTGTATGCTGTCTTTTCACTTCCTTGTTGATATCTTTTAAAGAACAAATGTTTTCATGTTGATGATGTACTATTTATACACTTTTTTATTTTGTCACTTCTGCTTTTAGTTTCATATCTAGACTGGCTTTGCCTAATTCAAAGTTACCAAAATTAACTTCTATGTTTTATCAAAATGTTTTATAGATTTAGCTCTCAGATGTAAGTCTACAATCAGTTTCAAGTTAATATTTGTGTATGGTACGATGAATAGCTCTGTTACAGGTCCTCAAAAAAGCTATATTGAAGCCTTAACCCAAGTACTTAAGAATGTGATCTTTCCTGAAAAGAGGGTCATTTCAAAAGCAATTAGTTAGAGCAAATCCTAAATCCAATAAATCAGAGTCCTTATAAAACAAAGAAAATCTCATTTGAAGCTAAAGACACCCAGAGAGCATGACATGTGATGACAGAAACAGAGAACAGAGTGATGCAGTTTCAAGCCAAATATTTCAAAATATTCTTTGCCATTACCAGAAGGTAGTAATATGCAAAGAATAATTTAATTCATAATCTCAGAGGAAGTATGGATGTGCTAGCACCTTGATTTCTGATTTCTTGCTTTCAGAACTTGTAGACAACACATTTTATATTGTTTTAAGCTAAACAATTTGTGGTACATTTTTAGAGCAGCCATCGAAGTTGGATACATATTTTGGTACTGGATTTGAAGTTCTAGTGTCATTAATAGCTAAAAATGAGGAAGTGTCTTTGGAACTGGATATTGGATAGAGGCTGAAAGAATTTGGGGATGTTTGATAGAAAAGCCTTGAAGCTATTGCTGGAAGAAATATGGTCTTTATAGTTAATTCTGGTGATGGCTCAGAAAGAAGTAGGAAGTAGGGCAGTTGCAGAGAAAGCTTCTATCATCTTAGAGAATACAGGAACAGACTAGCTTTAATTATGAATGTCAAAGGTACTTCTGAAGAAGTCTCAGATGGAAATGAGGAACATGTTGCATGAAAATGAAAGAGCTATTCTTATTATAAAGTAGCATAGAACTTGACTAAATTGTGTTTCCTGTTCAGTGATGCAAAGTAGAACTTCTAAGTCATAAGCTTAAATAATTAACTGAGGAGGTTTCCAATCTAAAAGTGGAAGGCATGGCCTGGTTTCTCTTTGTTGCTTACAATAAAATGTGACAGGAAAGAGATAAAGTGAGAAAAAAAAGGAAAAATAAACCAGAACCATTTATCCTCTTCAATTTCTCTCAACAATGTTTTATTTTTGTTGTTTTTATTTACCATCTTTTACATTTTAGATTCAGGGGGTATATGTGATTTTTGGTTGTTGTTACATAGGGATTACATGTGTAATGATAGGGATTGGGTTTCTACTGTACCCATCAACCAAATATTGAACATTGTACCCAATAGGTACATTTTTAAACTCTTATTTCCCCTCCCACTTTCCCCCAGTTTTAGTCTCCAGAGTCTACTCTCTCCATCTTTATGTCCACGTGTAACCATTGCTTAGCTCCTACCTATAAATGAGAACATGCAATATTTGATTTCTGTTTCTGAATTAACTCACTTAGGATAATGGCATCCAGCTCCATCCATATTGCTGCAAAGGATATGATTTCATTCTTTTTATGGCTACATAGTATTCTGTGGTGTGGATATACACTAACATTTCTTTATCCAATTACCTACTTGTGGGCACTTAGGTTGGTTTCACAACTTTGCTATTATAAACAGCGCTTCAATAAGCATGCCAATCCAAGTAACTTTTTAATAGAATTTTTTCTTTTCTTTTTTATTTTTTTAAGACAGCGTCTCACCCTGTTACCTAGGCTAGAGTGCAGTGGCATGATCATCAAGCTGCAGCCTCAATCCCAGGGTGTAAGCTAACCTCTTGCAGCTGAAACTACAGGAGGATGCCACCACATCCTGCTAACAGGTGTCTTTTTTATACATAATGATTTATTTTTCTTTGGGTGCAAACCCAGTAATGAGAATGCTAGGTTGAATGGAAATTCTGTTTTTAGTTCTTTGAGATATCTTTATGCTATTTGCCACCAGCATTGAACTAATTTACATTCTCACCAACAGCTTATGAGCATTCTATTTACTCCACATCCATGCCAATATCTGTTGTTTTTTGCCTTTTTAATAAAAGCCATTCTGACTGCTGTAAAATGCTATCTCATTGTGGTTTACATTTGCATTTCTGTAATGATTAGTTATGGTGAGCATTTTTGTTTACATTTTTTCCTGGCCACATGTATTTCTTTTACTGAGAAAAAAAAAAATCTGATTATGTCCTTTCCCCAATTTTTAATGGAGTTGCTCATTTTTTTCCTGTTAGTTTGAGCTCCTTCTGAATATCTGTCAACTGTTGGAGGCATAATTTGAAAATATTTTCTCTCCTTCTTTACGTTGTTTGCTTATTCTTTTGATTATTCCTTTTGCTGTCATTTTTATTTTAATTAAGTCTCATTTATCTATTTTTGGTTTTGTTGCATTTGCTTTTGGGGTGTTTGTTATAAATTATTTGCCTAGGTCAAAATCCAGAAGTGTTTTCCTTAGGTTTTCTCCTAGGACTTTTACAGTTTCAGCTCTGATTTTTAGGCTTTTATTTATCTTCAGGTAATTTTGGTATGTGGTGAGGGGCAGAGGTCCAGTTTCATTCTTCTTGATAGGGTTAGCCAGTTTTCTGGGCACCATTTATAGAATAGGGTGTTCTTTCCACATTTTTTAACTTTATTAAAGATTGACTGGTGGCTGTATGTATGTGGTTTTATTTCTGGGTTCTCTATTCTATTCCATTGATGTATTTGTCTATTTTTGTACCAGTACCATGTTGTTTTAATTACTATAAATTTGTAGTAAAATTTGAAGTCAGGCAATGTGATGTCACTGAATTGGTTCTTTTTGCTTATGAGTGCTTTGGCTGTCTGGTCTATTATTTTTTTCTTTTGGTTCCATATGAATTTCAGAATTTTTTTTTCTAATCTATAAAAAATGATGCTGGTTGATTAAAACAGCATGGTACTGGTACAACCATTTGGTCTTAGGCAAACCTGACAAAAACAAGCAATGGGAAAAGGATTCCCTATTTAATAAATGGTGTTGGAAAACTAGCTAGCAATGTCCAGAAAGCAGAAACTGGACCCCTTCCTTACACCTTATACAAAAATTAACTCAAGATGGATTAAAGATTTAAACATAAGACCTAAAACCATAAAAACCCTGGAAGAAAACCTAGGCAATACCATTCAGCACATGGGCATGGGCAAAGACTTCATGACTAAAACACCAAAAGCAATGACAACAAAAGCCAAAATTGACAAATGGGATCTAATTAAACTAAAGAGCTTTTGCACAGCAAAAGAAACTATCATCAGAGTGAACAGGCAACCTACAGAATGGGAGAAAATGTCTGCAATCTACCCATTTGACAAAGGGCTAATATCCAGAATCTACAAATAACTTAGACAAATTATTTAAGATTAATATTGTTATGTGTGAATTTGATCCTGCCAGTTTGATGCTAGCTGGTTGTTTTGGCCATTAGTTGACACAGTTTCTTCATTGTGTCAATGGTCTTTACCACTTGGTATGTTTTTGGAGTGGCTGGTACTGGTTGTTTCTTTCTATGTTTAGTGCTTCTTTCAGAAGCTCTTATAACGTAGGCCTGGTGGTGATGAAATATCTCAGCAAATGCTTGTTTGTAAAGGATTTTCTTTCTCCTTCACTTATGAGGCTTAGTTTGGCTGGATACGAAATTCTGGATTGAAAGTTCTTTTCTTTTAGGATATTGATCATTGGCCCCCACCCTCTTCTGACTTGTAGGGTTTCTGCCAAGAGGTCCACTGTGAGTCTGATGGGTTTCCCTTTGTGGGTAACTCCACCTTTCTCTCTGTCTGCCCTTAGCATTTTTTCCTTCATTTCAACGCTGGTGAAATCTCACGATTATGTGTCTTAGGTTTGGCCTTCTGGAGGAATATCTTTGTGGTGTTCTTTGTATTTTCTGTAGTTGAATGTTGGCGTGCCTTGCTAGATTGGGGAAGTTTTCCTGGATAATATCCTGAAGAGTGTTTTCCAGCTTGAATTCATTATCTCTATCATATTTAGCCACAGCTATCAAACGTAGATTAGGTCTTTTCATGTAATCCTATATTTCTTGGAGGCTTTGTTCATTTCTTTTCACTCTTTTTTCTCTATTCTTCCCTTCTCATTTTATTTCATTGAGTTGATCATCAATCTCTGATATCCTCTCTTCTGCTTGGTTGATTTGGCTATTGAAACTTGTATATGCTTCACAAAGTTTTCGTGTTGTGTTTTTCAGCTCTGTCAAGTCATTTATATTCTTCTTTAAGCTGTTTATTCTCATTACTATTTTGTCTAACCTTTTTTCAAGGTTCTTAGTTTCTTTGCATTGGGTTAGAACATGTTCTTTTAGCTCAGGGAAGTTTGTTATTACCTGCTTTCTGAAGCCTGTTTCTGTCAATTCATCAGACTTATTCTCCATCCAGCTTTGTTATCTTGCTGGTGTGGAGTTGTGATTCTTTCAGGAGGAGAGGGGTTCTGGTTTTAGATGTTTTTATCCTTTTTGTGCTGGTTTCTTCCCATTTTTGTGGATTTATCTACCTGTGGTCTTTGTAGTTGGGGACTTTCAGATGGGGTCTCTGAGTAGACATCCTTTTTGTTGATGTTGAAATTATTTCTTTCTGTTTTTTAGTTTTCCTTCTAACAGTCTGGATCCTCTGCTATAGGACTGCTGGAGGTCCACTCCAGACCCTGCTTGCCTGGGGATCACCTCTGGCTTCTGCAGAACAATAAGTGTTGTACTAGTTTAAGGGTTTCACTAGTTTAGATTTGTGTGCTTGAGTAATCCTTACCCTTTGAATGTGACTGGGACTTGGGACTATGATTTGATTTCTCTCCAGTGATTAGGTTACATCAAATGGTAACAGTAAAGTCTTTTTAAAATGAAATTAATGTTCCTAATAGATTGTGTTTGAATTCATCAAAAAGGAGATTATACTGGGTAAACTTAATCAGATGAGCCCTTTAAAACAAAATCCAGACATTTCCTGTAGAGAAAGATTTGAAAGTAGAGTTTCTTCAGATGCCCTAGAAGAAACAAGTAACAATATTGTGAACTCCCTATGACAGAGGCCATGGTAAAAGGACCTGAAGGAGGCCTCCAGAAAGTAAGAGTGATATCCATTGGTCAGCCAGTCAATAAACATAACTTTAGTCCTACAAACACATGAAAGGTGACTCTGATCTGCAGATGGAATTCAGTATGATTAAAATCTTGATTGTAGCCTGGTGAGATTGACAGTAGCAGATCAAAGTATATCCAAACTCCAAACATACAGTGATTATGAGATCATAAACTTGTCTTACTTAACATCAATTAGTTTATTGTAATTTATTGCACAGAAATAAAAAAATGGATACAGAAAGTTAGGATGATGGTTACATTTGGTGAGTGGAAGGGATTACTGGAAAAGAAATTTAGTGGGGCTTTTGAAATGCTGATAATGTTCTATTTCTTGAGCTGGGTATTATGTAAATAAATGTTGACTTTGTAGAAATATATCAACTAAAAACTTTTAATGTATACATCCTTAGGTATGCTCCACATTAGTCCCTAAAAAGAGATACATAAAGAAAAAATGAAAACAGAATGAATCATCAATATGCATTGTTTTAAGTGCAGAATAATTTTAATACATATACGGTTAAAACTGTATATTCAATAATGCCATAATCTTAGTTTTAATGGTTCTGAAATGACTATATTCTCAATTACTCTTTTCCTGAAGGTTTTCAGTCCTGTTATATTTTTTCTTTTTTCAGTCCTGTTTCAATTTGTATCCCATTTCTTTTTCTAAATACAGTGAAAAATCAGAAAAAAATGTAGTAAAACTGCAGCTAAATTTTTAACAAAACACCACTTCTGTGATTAAAATACACTCTTATTTATATATTTTTAAGTGCCAATTAACACTATTGCCTTTCCATTTCAACTTTGCCAACAATATCGATGATTTTGGAAAAGGCTCAAGGAAACTTTATGTGATAAAGAGTTGCTCTACGTGGTTGGCTCTGAATAAATTTTTCCCACTCCCTTTTGAAAGCTTCACTAACAAGATATAAATTCTCTATTTTCGACATCTTACTGGCTAGTCTTGTGTTTTTGTTACTGAATATACTACATTTTATACACGATATAACACATTCAGTACTAGTGTTAATTTTCTAATATTGAGTATTTTCCCTTCGCTTTCCTGTGTTTTAAATAAATGTACTGTATTCTGGGAATCAATATTTTTATGCTCTCTTACAATCTATGATGATCACAAATCTGAAATTTAAATAGACGTCTTTTAGATTTTGGCCATTTAAAGACAATAAAGCATGTTAGCAATCATTTGTCTATACAAACTATTTTGTCTATAGCAAAATTGAGATCAAATAAATGGTAGGAAACCTGCTTAAAAATGTCCTGCTCATGCCTGTAATCCCAGCACTTTGGGAGGTTGAGGTGGGTGGATCACGAGGTCAAGAGATTGAGACCATCCTGGTCAACACGGTGAAACCCTGTCTCTACTAAAAATAGAAAAATTAGCTGGGCATGGTGGCTTACACCTTTGGTCCCAGCTACTCAGGAGGTTGAGGCAGGAGAATTGCTTGAACCCAGGAGGTGCAGGTTGTGGTGAGCAAAGATCATGGCACTGCACTCTAGCCTGGGTAACAAGAGCAAAATTCCATCTAAAAAAAAAAAAAAAAAAAAGTCCTGCTCTTCACACTAATTTGAATATACCATCAGTTTTTACTAACAGATTTAATGTGATGGTAAAGAAAGATATTAAAAGAAAGTCTAAATTGAAATGTGTACATTAGCAGATGTTTATCAAATTGCCAATAATTTCTAAAATTAAATTACTTTATTTTTAAATAATTCCAAGTGATGCATATTATTTCTTTTAAATAATTAGAAATAATATTTTTTGGCAGGGTGTGGTATCTCATGCCTGTAATCCCAGCACTCTGGGAGGCTGAGACCGGCATATCACCTGAGGTCAGGAGTTTGAGACCAGCCTGACCAACATGGAGAAACCCCATCTCTACTAAAAATACAAAAAATTAGCTGGGAGTGGTGGCACCTGCCTGTAATCCCAGCTGCTAAGAGGCTAAGGTAGGAGAATCCCTTGACCCCGGGAGGCGGAGATTGTGGTGAGCCAAGATCGTGCCATTACACTCCAGCCTGGGCAACAAGAGCAAAACTCTGTCTCAAAAAAAATTGTTTTTGACTGACAAATTATGATTATATACATTAATGGGATAAAATGTGATTTTACTACATGTATGCAACATGGAATGAATAAATCAAGCTAGCCAACACATATGTCACTTTGTTTACCTTTGACTTATTTATGGTGAGACATTTGAAATTTACTCTGGGTTATTTTGAAATATATAGTACATTATTATAGTACACTATAGTACTCTGCTGTGAAATGTATCTCAAAATCTGTTTCACCTGTTACACCTTTTTTTCAACAACTTCTCTTCCTTTATCGATAATCCCCCAGCCTTGGCTAACAATCATTCTACTTTATACTTGTATGAGTTTAACTTGATTCCACAAATAAATGAGTTTATGCAATATTTGTCTTTCTCTTCTTATCTTACACTTAGCATAATGTCCTCTAGATTCTTTCATTTCATCCCAAATGTTAGAATATTTCCCTTTCTTAAGGCTGAATAGTATCCTAGCATGTATATGCATCATGTATTTTTTTTTTTTTTTTTTTGAGACAGTCTTGGTCTGTCGCCAGGCACCAGGCTGGAGTGCAGTGGTGCAATCTCGGCTCACTGCAACCTCCGCTTCCTGGGTTCAAGCAATTCTCCTGCCTCAGCCTCCTGAGTAGCTGGAACTACAGGCATGCGCCACCACATCCAGCTAATTTCTGTATTTTAGTAGTGACGGGGTTTCACCGTGTTGGTCAGGATGGTCTCCATCTCTTGACCTCGTGATCTGCCTGCCTCGGCCTCCCAAAGTGCTGGGATTACAGGTGTGAGCCACTGCATCTGATCCATGCATCACATTTTTAATCCATTTATTCATTGATGGACACTTAAGTTGATTCTATATTTTGTGTCATGTGAATAATTCTGTAATGAACATGGGAAATCAGATATACCTTCAATGTAAGATTTCAGTTCCTTTAGATAGGTGTTCAAAAATGGGATTACTGGGTCTTAGGGTACTTTTGTTTTCACTTTTTTTAGAATGCTTCATATCATTTTTCATAATGACTGTATTCATTTATATTGTCACCAACAATATATGAGAGTTTTTCTCATATCCTCTCCAATATTTGTTATCTTTCATCTTTTGGATAACCGCCATTCTAACAGGTATGAAGTTATATCTTGTGAATTTAGTTTGCATTTCCCGAATGATTACTGATGCAGAGCACTTTTTTATGTAACTATTTGCCTTCTTTTGAAAAATGTCTGTTCAGATTTTTTGCCATTTTTCAAATTTTTTTCTTGCTATTGAGATTTTTCAGTTCCTATGATAGGCTGTTCTTGTGTTGCTATAAAGAAATAACTGAAACTCAGTAATTTATATTAAAAATAGTTTAATTGGTTCACTGGTCTGCAGACTAGACAGGAAATATAGTAGTATAAATTTAACAAAATATAAATATGAATTTATATAATATAAATTTATCTAGTTTTAGCATATATATCTTTAGGAACAGAGAGGTTCCCATTCTTAGTAATTTCATGAAAGAAACTTGGATTGGTGGAATGTAGAAGAATTCAGGATCTAATCCAGTTGGCAGGCAGATAACAGGTGTTATAACTTTTCTTTAGAAACATATTTTTTTCTCCATAGTCGTCCTGATTGCTACCAGAGATAATCAGAGTAAGACAAATTTGTTTGTAAAATTAGTTTAGTCTCATCAGTTTTTTTCCTATTATTTACATAAGTGCAGCCAGAATAGCAATTCGCCACATCATAATTTTAGTTAAAATCTCCTGGAGGATAGGCAGCAACACCAAGACAGGATTCAGATTTTGCCCACCATTGTGGGGATTCTGTACCTGCTAGGAAGTGATAATTGCTTACTATAAGGCTGTGAAATATAAAAGTGTTTCTATGAACATTCTCAAATGTGATATACGTATCGAAGCTTTGGTAATATAACCAATGTTTTCAATTTTATTCTATCATAAAGAAAGGTAAATTTTTATTGAACATATGCAAACAACTAAATTGCCATTAAAATAAAGAATACTCATGAATAGTTTCCAGATTGGGGAGAAATAAAGTAAAATGTACATGTTTTCCCATTTGCTCATAAAAGTTTAGTTTACCAAATTGCTAAGCTATGGAAAGCTTAAAAGAAAATGTCTCTTATTTCCTAAATGTGGAAAATAAAGCATCTAAGTGAACAACCATAATTTTTCTAATGAAAGTCATGAAACATTGTTTTTATTAGATACTTAATATCTTGTGATTAATTTTTGCCCTGTTCTATCTTGATTAGTAATTTAATGAATTCATCGGTTTCATCATTAGAGTCCTGAAACATGTTTATTTAGTTCATTAATATTAAAGTTGTAGAAACCTGCATTTTTAAGAGCACTTCTTAGAGTCTTTTTCCATGAATTTGGTTGCAAGTGCTTTAAAAGAACTATCAAAAGAGTATGTGACAGAGACAGAATAGTCATAGTTAAGAATGCGATAAAAGTTTATTATATCCAAAAACTGACAAGGAAATTTGACTATTTTTGTGCCATAAAAAATAGTGAACAAAACTATGACTGGTAACTATAAGATTTTTAGAAATTTTATGCAATTTTTGAACATTCATTTTTAACTTACCCATAAATGTAAGTGAAAGACCTAACATCATCTATTACTTGACAATGATTTACATATTACTCAACATCTAAAATAAGCCATTTTTGTTTTGTTTTGTTTTGTTTTTCTGAAGGGAGTCTTGCTCTGTCACCAGGCTGGAGTGTAGTTGCAAGATCTCAGCTCACTGCAACCTCCGCCTCCCAGGTGCAAGCTATTCTCCTACCTCAGCCTCCTGAGTAGCTGAGATTACAGGTGCCCACCACCATACTGGGCTAAGTTTTGTATTTTTAGGAGGGATGGGTTTTCACCCTGTTGGCCAGGCTCATCTTGAACTCCTGACCTCGTAATCCGCCTGCTTTGGCCTCACAAAGTGCTGAGATTAAAGGTGTGAGCCACCACGCCAGCCTAAAATAAGCCTATTTTAGCAGAGTAGCTCTATTTTAGAAAACTTTGAGAAGGTCCAAGGCTTCCTGGATTTTCCTTTTGGGAAAAAAATCCCAAAGTTACTTTAAGGTCAAGAATACTTAATTGAGAATTTTATTCTGAGGAATTTCACTAAATATGTCAAAGAGTTCAAAACACATGATCAAAATAGGATCACAGGTCACTGTGATATAATAGTTATACTGTTAACCAGAGTGATAATCAAAGACTTCAAAAAGAATAATATGCTACATAGATGTAACAAACAAACAAAAAAACACAAAAGTTTAATTCTTTTTTTTTAAGGATTTATAGGTTTTTTTTCTTTTTCTTTTTAATTGCATTTTAGGTTTGTGGGTACATGAGAAGAACATGCAAGATTATTGCATAGGTATACACATGGCAGTGCGATTTGCTGCCTTCCTTCCCATCACCTATATCTGGCATTTCTCTCCATGCTATCTCTCCCCAACTCCCCACCCCCTGCTGTCCCTCCCTTATATCCCCCGAACAGACTGCAGTGTGTGATGCTCCCCTCCCTGTGTCCATATGTTCTAACTGTTCAACACCCACCTATGAGTGAGAATATGTGGTGTTTGATTTTCTGTTCTTGTGTCAGTTTGCTGAGAATGATGGTTTCCAGGTTCATCCATGTCCCTACAAAGTTTACTTCTTTAAAAGCTTATTTTTTTTCTAAGTAATCAAAAATTCTAATAAAGAAAAGAAGAAATTACCTGTATAAAATGTAAAATATCTGTATCCTTGACTAGTTACAAAAAATGTAAAGGAAAACTTTCGGAAGTGTAATTGTTTCTCCTAATGAAAAGTCCATTTAGATCACCTGGAAGTCAAACTTGACGAAATGTACTTGAATTTAATCAAGACCCAGGAACAGTTTGTGTCCAACATTATGAGTGTCCATAATATAATAGAAGAATGAATGTAAACACAAAAACTAGTACCTTGAACAGAGGAATACATAGCTTTTATAACACCAGAGGAAGATTTCTAGTTACATGGAACAACAAATCAAGAAAAGTCAAGAGTAAAAAATTAAATTATCCTGAAGGAAAAATTTTTTCCAGTACATTGAAAAAGAACATTTTAGTGTCAGGTCCTAACTACAGAGTTGGAACTAAAGAAAATAGTTACAGTAGCTGACAATAAAACAAAAACCAAAAAGTTAAAACATCACTCCAAATGAAGAAAATATGTATACCCTTGAGGAGAGGAGGACTTGAGACAATGATGACTGACAAGTTACATGCTGTGAGACATGACAAAGGTTGAACTTCTAAGATATGAAGCTGAGAAGTTTCAAGAGCAAAACCTTACCTTGATAAACAAAATCATCATTCTAAATGAAGAAAATAACACTTCTGACCAGGAATTGGGGAGACTAAATGGAGACTGTAAAAGAGAAGAAAAAATAATGCTGGTTTAGAAGATGGTTGAACAATTAAAGAAACTGATTTCAGAATTAAATCAAAACCTCTTGCAAAATTTACTAAGAGCAAATCTATAACTCAAGGAAACCTTGTTGTTCTAACACAAAACTCCAGTTTTATATTAGCGTATTCCTAACATTAAAGCTCAATATTTAAAAAAAAACTTATAGACTTCCCTTCTAATCATATTCAACTTGATCAAACACAACATTTTTTCCGAAATTTATCCTTTCACAACATACTTGGATCTTATGCTTTGTCCTATATTTCCTCTTTCTTTAATAACCAGTCATTTTGCATTTGAACAAAATGTACTTTCTTTTTCCCTTATCATTTCAAGAAAAAAGGAAAATAGATTTTACTTTTTACTTTTTGCTCTTTCCTTTTTAACTTTCATTAAACCAAATGCATCTTCATACTTATAACTTTCTCTCGAGAGAGAGAGAGAGAGAGAGAGAGAGAAAGTTATATATAAAGTAAGTTATTTCTATCTTGTTTCTATTTATTTTATAAGTTTACTTTTTGAAATGGCTTTTAAATAATGATATGCTTTAGGTGTGTCCCCACTGAAATTTCATCTTGATTTTCTCTCATGTTGTGGTAGGGACCCAGTGGGAGGTAACTGAATCATGGGGGCAGGCCTCTCCCATGCTATTCTTGTGATAGTGAATAAGTCTCAGGAGACATAATGGTTATAAAAAAGGGAGTTTGCCTGCACAAGTGCTTCTCTTTTTGCCTGCTGCCATCCATGTAAGATGTGACTTTCTCCTCCTTGCCTTCTACCATGATTTTGAGGCTTCCCCATCCAAGTGAAGCTGTAAGTCCAATTAAATTTCTTCCTTTTGCAAATTGCCCAAGCTCAGGTGTGTTGTTATCAGCAGCATGAAAATGGACCAGTGAAATAAATTGTTACCAATACAGTGGGGCACTGCTGAAAAGATACCCAAATATGTGAAGGTAATTTTAGAAGTGGGTAGCAAGCAGAGGTTGGAACATTTTGGAGGGCTCAGAAGAAGATAGGAAAATATGGGAAAGTTTGGAACTTCCTAGAGACTTGTTGAATGGCTTTAACCAAAAGCCTGATAGCAATATGGACAATAAAGTCCAGGTTGAGGTTGTCTTAGATGGAAATGAAGGACTTGCTGGGAACTGAAACACAGGTGACTCTTGTTATATTTTGCCAAAGAGGCTGGAGGCATTTTGCTCTTTCTCTAGAGATTTGTGGAACTTTGAACTTGAGAGAGATGATTTAGGATATCTGGCAGAAGAAATTTCTAAGCAGCAAAGTATTCAAGAGGTGACTTTTGTACTGTTAAAGGAATTCAGATTTAGAGGGAAGCATCGCGTAAAAGTTTGGAAAATTTGCAGCCTGACAATGGAATTGAAAAAAAATCCCATTTTCTGAGAAATTCAAGCCAGTGACAGAAATTTGCATAAGTAATGGGGAACTGAATGTTAATACCAAAGACAATGGGAAAAATGTCTCCAAGACACCTCAAAGGTCTTCATGGTAGCCCCTCCCATCACAGGCACAGACACCTAGGAGGAAAACGTATTTTTGTAGGTCAGGCCCAGGGCCCCCCTGCTGTGTGCACCCTAGGGACTTGGTGCTCTGCCTCCCAGCCACTCCAGCCATGTCTGAAAGGGGGCAACATAGAGCTTGAGCCATGACTTCAGAGGATACAAGCCTCAAGCCTCAAAAGCTTCCAAATGTGATTGAATCTGAAGGTATACAGAGTCAATAATTGAGGTTTGGGAACCTCTGCCAAGATTTCAGAGGACGTATGGAAATGCCTGGATGTCCAGGCAGAAGTTTGCTGCAAGGGTGGGCTCTCATGGAGAACCTCTGCTACGGCAGAGGGAAATATAGGGTCAGAACCCCAAAAGAGTCCCTACTGGGGCATGATGTAGTGAAGCTGTGAGAAGAGAGCCATCATCCTCCAGACTTCCAAATGGTAGATCCACTGACACGTTGCACCATGCACCTGGAAAAGTCACAGACACTAAACGCCAGCCTGTGAAAGCAGCCAGGAGGGAGGCTCTACTCTGCAAACCCATAGGGGCATAGCTGTCCAAGACCATGGGAAACTATCTCTTGTATCAGCATGACCTGGATTTGAGACATGGAGTCAAAGGAGATCATTTTGGAACTTTAGGATATGACTGCCCTGTTAGACTTTAGACTTGGACGGGGCCTGTAAGCCCCTTTGTTTTGGCCAAATTTTCCCATATGGAATGGCTGTATTTACCCAATGCCTATACCTGAACTGTATCTACAAAGTAACTAACCTGCTTTTGATCAGGCTTATAGGCAAAAGGGACTTGCCATGTCTTGAATGAGACTTTGGACTGTTGACTTTTGAGTTAATGCTAAATGAGTAAGTCAGCTAAGACATTGGGGGACTTTTGGGAACACATAACTGGTTATGAAATGTGAGGACATGAGATTTTGAGGGGTCCAGGGGATGCATGACATGGTTTGACTCTGTGTCCCCACCCAAATCTGATCTTGAATTCCCATGTGTTGTGAGAGGGACCTGGGGTAGGTAATTGAATCATGGGGGCAGGTATTTCACATGCTGTTCTCGTGACAGTGAATAAGTCTCATGAGATATGATGATTATAAAAAGTGGAGGTGGCCTGCGCAAGTGGTCCTCTCTTTTCCTGCCACCGTTCATGAAAATGTTACTGCTCTTCCTTGCCTTCCACAATGATCAATGGGCTTCCTCAGCCACATGGCACTGTAGGTGCAATTAAACCTCTTTCTTTTGTAAATTGCCCAGTCTTGGGTATGCTTTTATCAGCAGCATGAAAATAGACTAATACAAATAATCTCAAATTTAGAATTTTTAAAAAATTATTTTAATAGAGAACACATTTTTATGCCTTTCTTATAGTTTTTCTTATTAAAGTATATCTTAATTTTTGGTACTCTTCTAATACAGAATTATATGCTTTTTAACTCTTAGTAACCTTACTTTCTAGTGATAACCTAGAAAAAAAGAAATTTTAAACTGATTTACCACAAACTGGTATTTTCTACATGGTAATCTTGTAGGTGTTTTTAATTTTTAGAAACATCATTTGCCCTACCATGATTTATGTGTGTCAATAGACCCAAACATATTTACTCTTCTGTAAAACTTAAGAAGCCAAAAACAAACATATGTTCATATTCATTAGTGTTTCAATGTTTTTTCTTATCTGAAAATAACCCAGACATTTTAGTATCTACCACTTACATAACTTTAAAATTTCAAATTGCATGCAAAGCTTATTTATAAAATTTATCTCATTTATATTAACCTAATGTATTTACTTTTATCAATTATACCAAGATTACTTATAAAAACTGAGATAGAAAAAGCTAGTCATTATTTCAAGTTATTTCCTTGTTACCCACTTTTAGAGCATGTGAATATCAGACGTTCACTCATGTTTCTAAATATGTGAGTATTTTGTCTATAACTGAGAAGATGTAGCTGTTTTCAGTAAACCAAAAATGTTCATCTTATTATTCAAATAGTTACACAAACAAATATCACTTTTTTTAAGTACTAATTCATGATACTGGCAAACCTGGTATTTCATTTCAAATGGAAGAGGAATTTAACTACATGCTTCTCAAAATTTACAGAAACATATCCTAAATGTGAGTTTTTAAATAAATTAAGACTGATATAAAAAAACAGCATATTTTCTTTGTAAGTATAAATTAAATGAAACATAGGAAACCATCTTGGCTTCAGGATGGAATTTGCTTTTTATAAAAGTACATGAAGAAAAAAATCAAAAGAAAAATATAATCATGTATTCAATTAATATTTATTAAACTCCTACTAAGAGACAGGCACAGAACTAGACACTGAGGAAAAAGTTTGAGAAAACATATGCAAAGTATCTGCTTCATGCTTCCGTACTTAAAGGAAAATGAAAAGTTTAATTAAGTTACTATAGCACATACGTCTCAATATCTATATCTGGATAGACAGTCAAAAATTACACTTTAATAGTACATTTAAAAAATAAAAGAAAGAAAGAAAAGAACAAGTCTTTAAATATCAATATTGGGGGCCGAGTGGAAAGTAGCAATGGCTGACTGTTACCACTGGTCAGGAGTCATAGGGAAAGCTAGCCTTCAGGAAAATTTAAGGCAACTACCAACTAAATTAAAGCCTCTAAGGTTATAATTTTTGGTAATCATATAAAAAATGGACAAATTTTAGAAGTATTAAAAAATCCAAATAAAGAAAAAATTGATTTTTGCATACAAGTAAAAGCAATTTATAAGTCTTGAAGAAAAATTATCCCAAATCATCTTTGTATTAGCCTGAAAAAACATAGGGCAAACCCACAACTTGCTTATTTCATTGATTTTCTTCCGAATAAATTGTTGTGAAATGCCTAGACTTTATAATTGAAATACAGTTGATGATTACTCTTGATAGGACTGCTGTTTTCTTCAGCCCTGACTTAAACAATTTCAGTATTACAAGCTTCAAGCCATTTTACAATGAGTCAAAAGATAACACCTAAACATGTAGAACACAGGCAGAGGTCTTGGTGTTTTATAATAAATTTGAGTTACCACAGACCTGACCTCATTTTCTTAAAATTGCTTGATATGTGAGAAAAAGAAAAAGAAAAAACTTGTAAAAGTTTACAGCTTTTTTCATTATGGCTTCTAACCAATTGCATCACTGATTGAAACACTGTGCAAGAATAGCATCATGTGTGGTTGTTATGTTCCATTTTAGAGATATCTTTTTCACCCTTCTTACATGTGAAGTGATACAAGCTCTCTCTAATATCCCAGGAAACATTGGTATGAAAATTTGCCAGTTGAGCAAATTTGCTTTAACCTTGGTTCATGAAAAATATATGGAAAGATAAATGCCTATTTATTTAGTTCATGAGCAGAGAATCCACTACATTGGATGATTGAATTCATGATATAATAGCAGAATAGATGATTGAGTAAATAATATGTAAATATATGAGAAAGAAAGATATCAAAATATTATATAGATCTTTTATTACATAAATTTTTTAGAATGGTACTTGTAACATCCAGTGCATGTACATTTTAGTTCCATGCACTGGGTGGTACAATACAGCATGTAGGTTTTGTATCCTGGCTGCCTTTTTTGTATTCTGGCTGGCCATGTATTAAGTAGTACCTGCATGGAATGGTACAATGCAGTATGTAGGTTTTGTATCCTGGCTGGCCTTTTTGCATCGTGGCTGGCCATGTACTAAATAATACGTGCACTGAATGGAACAATGTAGTGCATAGGTAGCATTATGTCCTGGCTGGCCTAGTTTGCAATCTTTCATCAATTGTCTACTTGAAAAGTTTTATCTACCTCCTTTTCTCATTTGTAAAATGAGGTAAGTCCTGTTTCAGAAGCGGAACATACAAAAAACATGTAACAGAAAATTACCGTCATTTTAACTTAGAACCTAGTAAATGTTTGTACTGGATTTTTCCCTTCATAAAAAAATAAATTCTCACAAAATAAAATTATAAATCATAACTATTATGAAGATTCACTGAAGAAAATTTCATGCATTGTATATTTTAGATCAATAAACCACATTCTCTATCACCCCAGAATCTTTCTGTACCTGTTAAAGCCCTGTAAAGAGCAGACATGTAAGGACTTATACTTATACATGTAAGGGCTAGATACACAGAATATGGAGCAAATCAAATATATATAAATAGTAAATTACCATATTGTTATAAGTAAGAATTTACATTGCATTTCCTTTTAGCATGTTACTTGAATATATATTTTTCAACATTTACAAATGCTGATGCTTCATATACTTAAAAACCGCATAATTGTTTTTATTTGAATTTCAATATCTTGAGATTGAGTGTGAAGACTTTAATATTAATTAGTCAGAGATTAAGCTGAATATGTGTTAAGTCTCAATGTTCTATCTTTCTAACCATGTCAGTCATGGTCTTGTGATGTTACACAGAAAATCTCTTTAAGCAGAAAAGCCAAGTGGAATTCAATAAGAGAAACTGTGGCAACAAACGCAATAAAAATTTTGATTCTCTTTGTTCAGGATGTTCAGCGAAGGCTCAGACCAATGTACACAATGTTGGGTTTGAAGTACTGGGTACACAAAGACCTACAAAAAGTTGACTTATTTGTAGTTGTATGGGATGGGATAGATACAAGGAGACAAACTAAAAGAGATATTATAATTTCATTCACTGTCACTTAAAAGTAGAATGATTTGCATCTGTTCTTGTGGTTGATATGTATAAAAACTATTATACATCATATCAAACTAGGTAAAAAAAATAAGTACAGATACAGATTAGATTCTCAACATGTATTTAGTGACATAGCTACAGAGGATGAAATGTGGGGTAAAACAAAATACAGCTTGCTATCAGGTTCCAAAGGAAATGAAGACTTACTCATATCCAGAGTGATTATGGAAGGCTTTGCAGAGGACATTGAATTTGTTTTATAGCGAAGACTGGCTACTCTTTTAAAAGTTGGAGGAGAAAAATATAACTCTTCCTGATTATATTTTATATTTTCAGAGAAAGATACATTTCCCTGTTGGTCTCTTCTAGAAACTTCTTATTTCACATTGTGGTTTGAAAATCACACACACACCCACACACAGGCACGCATGTACAAACACACACATGCACTTATGGCACCAGGGTGTATTCTGCATAACTGAAGTGCCTTATTTTTTTCAAGAGTTAAAAACAAAGCATATTTAACTGATGATTTTTTTAAAGAGACTTTTAGTCTCATGTTTAAGATGCAGATTCTGTGACCCCATAGAACTCATTTGAATATAGGCTTCAGGCTTTGTAACACAGTAAGTATGAGACATTGAACTAGTTCTGTAATTGTTATGTAAAACAGTTTCCTCATCTGTATTATGGGATTGTTTTAAGGGTTATATGGAAAAAGAATATAAAACTTTTAGTGCTGCACTTGGCACATGGGTAACAGTATATAAATCTGAGTTCATGCTATTATTTTTTGTTATTATATCAGAAGAAAAACATCTTTCTATGTTTTCCAAACCATGTTTGGAATGTTTCCTTAATGTTTGGAATTTTATTTGGTTAGTAATATTCCATGCTAAAAGTATGAAGCAAGCATTGTAAAATGGAAGCAGGTATCAAGAAGGAGATAATTCTATATCCTCTGTGAAAGAGCTGATTAAAATTAGGATTGAAAGACGTGCATGCACACGCATGTGTGTGTGAGTGTGTGTGTGTGTGTGTGTGTGTGTGTGTGCAGAAAGAGGGAGGGAAAGAGAGAGATACAATGATAACCAAATTTTATGTTATTAAAACCTGAACATACTGAATATTAGTTTCTTTATTCCTTCCTTCAAAAAATAATCATAGGTCCTATTATTATGCAAATTAGTACCTTAATCTAAACAACATCTCTTAGATATTTTATTCAGTTATAAAGTACAAAAATACCCAAAGAACATCATAAAATATGGGTAGTACTTTTAAAACCTAGTTTTTTTAAAAAAAAATAAAATGATTTCTATTGTAGTAGAAACATCTAGGCAACTGCATTTGATCTACTGAAACAAGTCAAAGTCTCATGATAAGTGAATTATTTTTTAGGCCTTAGAATGGATTTATGACTATTTTCTTGGACCTAAATTTTTAAGGGAAGATCTATTTGCCCTCATTGTATCTAGAATTAAGCAAAAAACTTAGTAAGTTTTCAAGAAATATGGGAACAAAATTAAGGTGTAAAGAAAACAATATTTCAAACATGAATCTTATAGATTTTCATTTCTGTAGTGCAAGTCACATTTCTGGCAACCATTTTTATATTATGACTCTATAAAGAGACAGGAGGGCTAACACTATCACACAAAAAATAGAGATAATATAGGCAGTATTTTCCAGACAGTTAAAGAAAGACTTTCTGATCGATGAAGAGTTGTAGAAAGAAGAGCTGGTTTTAAAAGTGAAAATGATCCAACTCTTTGACTTGCTTCTGCATCTAACCTTCAAGTACTTCAGGGTGATGGAAGAGAAGGGACAGAAGAAGAGAGCAGAACATCTGTTGTCTGGCTTTCTACTTGGTAATATTTGACAGAGATTTTTTTTTAATTTTAAATGTTGCATTTTTTTACATTCAATGGAATTACTTGGGCATTTGTTTTTTAAAAAAGAAATTTCTAGGTTCTGTTCTAGGTTCTATTAATACTAGATCAGAAGATATTACCTTTAGTAGATCTGTAGATGATTCTGTTGCACTGTCTGTGTTTGGGAACAACCAGTCAAATAAGATATTAAATAATGTGTGAAAGGATTGCTCTCTTTGAATCTTTGCTGATCACTGTCAGTTAAATGGATTATGGGCATGGATATCAGAAACCATCGTACTTCTAAACACATTCACTTTGTTTTTTCTAAAAAAATAAGAGAACGTGAATATTTAATTTTTAAAATAATAAATGCAACAATTGACAAATGCAACTTTATTTCTTATAACTTTATGTTAGAACGTACTCTAAATGAAATATATATTTGGTACCTTACAAATATTTTACATGATATTTATCAATCTTTAGTTTAAGCTGTGTTCTGACAGTCATTTGTGTAAAATAGATGTAATTTTGATGAAATAATTCTATGGCAAAAGATTTTGAGGAAATACCACAGACCCAAATCACCTTCTGCATAGTCCTATTGCAAATGAGCATAGCACAGTCTCTGTGATTTCCTTCACTTAACAAAACAAACAAAAACTTAAAAAATATGTCTGAATTTCTTTTTTATCTTCATGCCAATAAAATTTTATTTTAAGTAGTCTCAAATTTTGCCCACAGCACGCTTTCAGATATACTGGCTTAGAACAATCATTTTCAAACCATGTTCGAAAGAACATTAGGACTCTGTGAGGCATTTCTTTGGTTTTCAGGGAAGAAAGTGTGATCACCATCTTCATATTTAATTTATTTCTGATCTGTCACCTTAGACTATGTCTCAATACCACCACAAAAGTTGAAGTTCTAAGGCATAAAAAATTTCCCAGCACGGTTTCCAAATTCCAAGTTTAAAAAGCACTGGTGCAAAAGATGAAAGCTAGAAATCTGAGTGCTAATTCAGCTCTGTCGCCAACTGTGCAATCTCCAATAACTAACTTATTTTCCTTGTGATTTTGTATATTTATAAGTAAGCTAAGAAAAGGACTGTGATTCCACTATCTTACAAATAAAGCTTGTTGACATGTACTGAGTAAATGATTGTGTATGTTAAAGAAACATTACATTTAAAATAAATGATTGCACAACACTTGATAAAGGAAAACCCTTATAAATACACATATTAGGTCATTATATACAAGGAGAGAAATGAGCATGGAAGCATTTTATGATAAGAAAAGACAAGTAAAAATCTGAGGTGTTCACATATTTCATAGTTAAAAAAAATATGTATGAGCAACTTTATTTCATGCCTGCCTAAGTAAAACATTAAACGACTTTTTAAAGAGTCATTCATTTACCTAGCTTTTAGATAAAGTACATTTGGCCTTCTAATGGAAAACAATAAAGCTAAAGGTAATCATATGCTATATTTACATAATACATTTATTCTGCTGTGCTGGAAGTATTTTACAACACTGATAGTATTCATCTTTTGATGACATTCTTGTGTGTTATACAAGTACCTGTAACAGTAATAGATGTAAAATATAGACAAGGGAGCAAGGCAGATAATCAAAAGAGAAGAAAGATATTTATCAATACAAAAAAGGACTAACATAGTTATCTTACTTTAGAAATACAGTAAAAAATTATTTTACAAATTTAAGGTGGCAGATTTTTTTTCCAGCACTGAACTGTGTGTTTAATTTTTGTTTATGTACCTCTTGCTCTATTATATAAATATATATTTTCCATAATACATTGCTTTTGTAGTCAGCATTTTACATGTTTATAATTATGTATAAATTTCATACTATAATCATTGATATCTGGGCTTCTCAAGTCTTTATAAATAAATCGTATTCATTATTTCTGATCATGATAGATATCCTAAGTTTATACTGTGACTATCCCTCTGATCTGTAAACACACAGCACAAATAAAAAAAAATAATGAGATGTTCACATTCAAAAACCAGGCAAAGGTTTTTATGGGACATTGCAGAATAGAAAAATATGCTAGTAGCAGGTGATGCTGCTTCCAACTTTTGAGACTCCAGATGTGTCTAGTATACAGTCATATATCCTTTGAGAAGCAAAGTACCAGAACCACATTTATTGACTGACATCAGAAAATTTTGTAAGGTTCTACTGTCATAAAAATAATTTGATTAAAACTGGCGAAACACTCTCAGGAGGAGATAAGGTTTTGTTGTTGTTGTTGTTGTTGTTTGTTTTTTTGAGATGGAATTTCACCCTGTTGCCCAGGCTGGACAGCAATGGCATGACTGTGGCTCACTGCAACTTCCACCTCCTAGGTTCAAATGATTCTCCTGCCTCAGCCTCCTGAATAGATGAGATTACAGGCGACTGTCACCATGCCGAGCAATTTTTGTATTTTTAGTGGAGACGGGCTTTATCATGTTGACCAGTGGTCTTCAACTGCTGACCTTGTGATCTGTCCACCTCAGCCTCCCAAAGTGCTGGGATTACAGGTTTGAGCCACTGTGCCTGGTCTTAAGAGCTTAGTTTTAATAAAGCTTTATACTCGGAGAAGGTGGATCAGTATTTTTCAAACTACAAGTTGCAACCATTATCAGATTTGAAATCACCTAGAATGACACAACAAGTATTTTTTATAAAAATAAATTAGAATGTAATAAAGAATATTACAGTGCATCACAAGTAAACCTGCACGTGTTTTGTTCTTAAAGGTTTCTTTTCCTAATATATACATATGCATATTAGGAAATGAAAAAAATGAATTTTTTTCTGTTGGTACACATACAATTATTTGAAAAGAAGTAAACAACAGTAAGTAGAAAACATTTGAAAGAAATCCAGAAAATACCACTTTTTCTTAGGAGGGATATCTATGAGATCAACAGTATCACTGTAGGATAAGAATTTTAGTTGCTGTCACATATTTGGTTCTGGACTGGGAGACAGGGGAGCCTCAAGGACAGAACATTCACCTTGAAAGTAGCATGGGGGAGTGTAGAGAAGGAGAACAAGAAGAAACAAACAAAAATAACAAAAATAACACAAGCTCCCACTGAACATTACACTATTAATGAATTAAAATTCAAATTGCAAGAGACAAGCCAAAACTAAGAAGGATGACAACAAAAAACTTTAAGATGTAATCTGATTTCAGTCTAATCAGCACAATAGAAGAAGATAAGAATGGTCTTAAAATAAGGATGTTGTAGAAATGGTGTGCGCTAGAAACGTGTCAATCCAAACACAGCTCCCAGTTCCTATCACAACTCCAAGCTAACAGTCTTTATGAGCCAAGTAGGATATGAGACAATAGGCATGTAAGTTCAAGAGAGTTGCTAATCCCTAATGGGTTTCCAATAGAAAAATATAATTAAGGTTTTTGTCTCCAGATTTTCCCGTTTGGCCCTCCTACCCTCTTATTCCCTACTTAATTCTACCACCTCCAACCACTCCGAGGGAGACTACAGTCCAGCTTAGTTAGTTATGAGCCTAGGAGAAGATCAGAAAGTATCAAGTCCTCGAGGACTTGGTACCCAGAGGTGTTTGGAGCTCTGGAATAATATGTGAATGAACTTTACATCTCCCTAGACTTCTAGAGTCTAAGAAAGAGCTAGAAAGATACATTGAGTCTTCCATGCAACTGAAGCTTGAAAAATACAATTTTGGAGCAGAGTTGCTTGTTTTAAGGGCCAGGCACTATGTCCCAGCCTGTGATAGCAGATATTGTTTTGCTTTTCATCATTTGTTATACTTTAATAACCAATCTGGATCCAAAAAAGCACAAAGCCTGCAATCATAGAGAAGAGCAAAGATGAAAGAGAGAGAGAAAAAGAGAAATTGGAAATTGTGAAATAAAGCTGCAGAGGAATGGAAAAGACATTATGAACAAATAATAATAGTATGTGTATTTTCTGAAATTCAGGAGAAAAATTCACAAAAATAATTATAGAAGAATTAAAGGAAGAGAACTGTTGCTATTGAGGCTCGGTTTTGTAACCTATAAAATCTCTGGTGAATGAGAATCACTTTGAAATACAGGATAACATAAATATAGGAGAATCAAAGGCAAAAGATAATAGATTTTGAAGAGTGATCAAGAGACCAATTACATAAACAACAGCTATTCCAGGGAGAAATGAAATAGAAGGAAAAGTGGTAATACTTTAACCCTGATAGAACATACCTTGTTGATTTGGAGACAAAGTATGCAGAGGGAAAAATAACTAATTTATCATGTGTCATATGAGATAAAACTAATGCCTACCCTTCTGTGCTCACACATCGGTGAATTATTGAACTCTTCTGACAAACAAAAAGTTCTTATATGTTTCCAGCCAAAAGGAACAAGTTATCTCTCAGATTATAATCAAATTGATAATGGACTTTTCATCTGTGCCACTGGAAGCTAGAAGATGGTGGAATACCTTCGGCAGAACACTAAACAGCAACACAAAAACCACACTCAGTCAAGAATTCATTCCTTGCTAAGAACAAGGAAAACTATTTTAGATTATGTAAGAATTTAGAGAATAGATTATTAGTTATTTATTATTATGGAAATCACTTGAGTGCCTACATGAAAGTCATTCACACCCATTCTTATTTTTCTGCCTGAAACATAGAGGCTATAAGAGCAAAGAACTCAATTCATTAGTTTCTCTAGTAGGTAATGATGTTTGTATTACATGGTTCTAATTAATAAGATTTAGCAGAAATATGCTGGTGCTGTGTATCAAAAACAATTTTTTCTCTTGATTCAGGCTTACAATATAAACTGAAATCTTGAAGAAGTGACCATCTTGGCATCAAGACTTTATTCTAAGGATAACGAAGATAAATTATATAAGGATCTTGGTTTCTTAATGGCATTTTTGAGCCCTAAACTACTAGCAGATATTTTATTGCATGAAATAAATAACCTTTAGGTGTTTAAAATATTTTTCAGTGTTTCTATTTTGGTAGGCAAGTATACTGTTAACTTATACAATGCACAGTTTTATAAGTTATGTGGACCTGGAATTGTGCACAAAACAGAACCTAAAAGGTAGAATTGGAAATGTAAGGGGTAGGGTATATTAGGAAATGAGAACACTGCCGCTATAGGCTAGAAAGTTGATGAGTCTTGTTTTACAATAGCGGGGCAGGCATTCCATTTGACATATGCTGTATCTTGGGATGCAAATCACATGCCTTGTGCAGTAAGTAGTGGGATGACTTCAGAATGTTGGAATGTTCTGTTTACTCAAGGAGATGATCATCTGATATAGTAGTGCCTTTGGATTGTGGAAAGCCAAAGCATACAATAGTAGAGGGCCAGGCAACAAAAGGAAGTTTTTCTTAAAAATCTAGTTTCCATGTAAGTGATTGTTTCATTGGAACTTAATACATCATCAAATTACAAACAACTACAGTGAGATAACAGAAAATATTTTATTATTATACCAGACTCATAAGAATGGGATATTTTACTCAGTATCAAACATTACTAAATTTTTAATAATTTAATTTTTATCACAAAACACCTGTAAAAAAAATCCAAATACCTTTCAACTGCTTATTGAATAAATGAACTGTTCTATCTATACAATACTATTCAATGATAAAAAGGAAAAATATACAGATGCATGAAGCAAAATGGATGAATGTTCATAGCATTGTGATAGATGAAAGGAGCCAAACTCAAGAGATCACATACTTTATGATTCTCATAAATGACATCCTGAAAAAGACAAAACCTTAAGGAAAGGAAAGAAATCAATAGTTAGAAAGGGCTGGAGGTTGTAAAGGGTATTGGCTACACAGTAGCAGTACAAGGAAATTTTTTAATTTAACAGATGTTATAGATTTAATTGTGCCCCTCTTACTAAAAAAAATCATATGTCAAGTCTTAATCCTCAGTACTTATATTGTGACCTTATTTGGAGATGGGGTCTTTTGATTATAGAAGTAATCAAGTTAAAGTATGGTCCTTAAGTTGGGCTCTAATACAATCGTATTAGTCTGTTCTCACATTGCTAATAAAGACATACCCAAGACTGGGTAATTTATAAATGAAAGAGGTTTAATTGACTCACAGTTACACACGGCTGGGGAGGCCTCACTCTCATGGCAGAAAGTGAATGAGGAGCACAGTCATATCCTACAGGGCGGCAGACAAGAGAGCATGTATAGTGGAACTTTCCTTTGTAAAACCATCAGAGCTCATGAGACTTAATCACTATCACAGGAACAGCATTGGAAAGACTTGCCCCCATGATTCAGTTACCCCCCATCAGGTCTCCCTCTCCCATGACATGTGGGAATTGTGGGAGCTACAATTCAATGTGAGATTTGGGTAGAGACACAGCCAAACCATATTAACAACATAACTGCGGATCTAATCTGATAAAAAGAGAAATTTGGTCAGTGGAATATGCAGAGAGGGAAGACAAGATACAGAGACACAGGGAGGAGATGGCCAGATACAAGCCAGCGAGAGAGGCCTGGAACATATTATTCCTGGGGCTTCAGAAGGAATCAATCCTGCTGTCACTTTGATTCTGAACTTCTATTTTCAAAAGCCATGATATAATACATTTTTGTTGTATTAGGGTTAGGATTAGGGTTAACCACCTAGTATGTGGTTCTTGATTAGGGTAGTCCAAGCAAATTAATACAATAGGACTTTTCCATACCTTGATTGTGATAATTATTTGAGTGCATGCATTAGAAAAAATTTAAATAACTGTACACAAAAGTGTGCATTTACTGTGTGTTTGGTTAAACATGAATGAAAAACACAGTTTATGAAAAATAATGTTATCTCAAAAACATGACATTACGATATAAAAAAGATGGGAGATTTAAAACAATACTTCATGACGATATACAGATCGTCAGCAAGTGCATGAAAAGATGGTCAACATTGTTAGTCATCAAGGAGATTCTAAGTAAAATCACAAGAAGATATCATTGCATATTCATTATAATGGTTAAAATTTAAAAGTTTCACCATACTGAAGTATTGATGGGAATGTGGAGTAATTGAACTCTCTTTCAGCTGTGTGGCTCTTGGGAATGTAAAGTGGTACAACCAATTTGCAAAAGTTTGACAATTTCTTAAAGTCTTTAACGTCTGATTACTATAAAATATGAGAAATACACTTTTATTTACCAAAAAGCTACGTAACAATCGTACACATTTTGCACATTTACCCTAGAACTTAAAGTATAATGAAAAAAAAAGGAAAGTGGGTAAACAAATGTGATATATTCATACAACAAAGTTCTATTTCACAATAAAAAGTGATGAATTATAGATGCATATGATAACATGAATGCATCTCAAACCATTATGCTAAGTGAAAGAATCCAAACAAAACAGAGAATATGTGATATGATTTCAGATGTATATGTAATCCAATATGATATACATGTAACCTAATAACAGACCATAAGGACAACATATAGCAAATATATATTGACATAAAGCAAAGCAGTGATTGTCTGGTTCTGGGTGTTATGGTTATTGAGAAGGAAAACTTTTGGAGTGGTGGAAATATTCTATATCTCCTTTGTAGTGTTAGGTGTACAGGTGTATATATGTATACAATTGTTAAATTCACATATAATGAAAATGTGTTTTACAGCATATAAATTATACCTTACTGAATTTTATAAAACATTTATTACATATAGTGTCATTTCTTCAAATTCAAATTTGTCAGCTTTCTAATTGTAATGGAAATTAATATGTTTCCATCATATAGTCAAAGATGTCATAACACAATGTATAATAGTTTGTAAAGGGGAAGAATTTGCCAGGATCATCCACTTGGTAAATTGTCACGTGCTAATTAATAAGCTTGTTCTAGACTTCAGATTACTTTTCACAGGCAATTTCTGTAAAGGCCAGTATTGAGTTGTTAAGTAGTCAAGCTTAATATTAGACAAAAATGTATTCAAAGTTTACCTCTAGCACATATCATGTTGGGGGAGGGTGGTTTGGAGGAATTGCCTAACCTTTCTAAACCTATAAATTCATTATTCTTCATTTGGGTTATTTTATGATATATTAAGAAATATATGGAGCATTTTCTCACAATGATTGGCACATTAGTGCTAAATAAATACATACTGTATAGATAAGTCAATGAATGAATAAAATAAAAAATGAATAGTAAACTAATAAATTGCTCCGATTGCCCCAGTATTTATTTAGCTGGCAGTCTGTGTTAAGTGAATAATACAGGAGGATGAATGACTCCATGAATATAGGAAGATACTCAGCGGTAGAGGGCACAGGGGTTATCACATGCTTGACTTTAAACAGATAGATAAAGTCAGGTAAAAAAACTCTTGTCTCTCTCATTTTCCATCTGATATTGATGGATACAATTTTATCTCTTTCACTATGAGCTTGAATATTTTTATTTATTACATCTTAACTGTGTGAGAAAACATTTTAAATGATCTATCTTCAAGGCATGATAAATCTCAGCACTGGCAGCCAGCTAACCTGCAGATGTAACAAACCACAGGGCTCAGGCTCCTAGAAAGTCATGATAAGTGAACAGAATGTAGAGGAGGGCTCAGTCCATAAAAGGGAAGAAATTTTTTTTAATTGGGAAATCGAAACTTAAGCAGGGAAGGGGGCGGGGTATAACCTTATAAGGCAGATAATGAAACTTAGGCAACATCCGGGAAGATTGTAACCACATAGTACTCAACCAATGAGGAACTGGGGGAGGGGCTTGTGTGATAGGAAGTAAATTAGCTGCTGTAACTGCCACACGTGTGCCTGCCTACCAGACACTTGATCTTGCAAGACTGCCATTAAAAGTCTCCCTTCCTCTGTTCTTTGTGTCTCCCAGTCCATTCTTTGGGTTTGGCTAGGTGAATGTGTGTTTCTCACAACTAGAAACAAGTTGTTTCCTTCTCTCTCTCTAAAATGTAAAATAAGACCTTAGAAGGACAAAGGACAATTTCTTGTTATTCTCCTGTACATTTTGTCATGCTGAAGAACTATAGTATTGTTTTGTGCAGCTTAGAGACCTTTGGTCATTCTTTTTCAAATCCATACCATCTACTATTGTACACTCCCCTGTATAACATGAGTAAAGCTTAAGTAGACATTTGTGAGAGTCCTATCATTAGGGCAGAGCAGAGTATTCACCCAAAAAAGTCATGTTTTAATGTTTTCCATGTGCATTTATCTTACATCCTAAGTAAGTGACTTTCATTTCTACATAGATTGAACATCTAAAATGCTCTATACTTTTACCTTAAAAAATAGTTTGATTTCATTAGAAATCAAACTACATTATACTATTGAGCAAATCTAAAGCCAAAATCAATATCTACATCAAAAATTATTAAGAAAAGTTAGAGGATTTTGGCTTTTGAAAAAGATGAAATAACAGGAACAATTTTTCCAGTCCCCCTAAACAGCTAAAGTATAAAGCATGAAAAATGAAACCACAGTTTTAAAGATGTTAGACAACAAGTAGTGAAGGACATTGATACCTGAGAAATTGAAAATGAAAGAGGCAAGTTCTATAGTTTTCTTAGCTACCACCAGGTTAGAGTTCTCAGAATGTGGTGTGGAGAATGGGAATCTTGACAGAACCCAGAAGTTTCTCTAAGTGGAGAAAATGAGGCTGAGAGTCTAGGAGAGAAAGGCCAAGTTGGCTAGGGTTTATAGGAAATTCACCAGAGACATTAGTGCTACCAAGGGAAACAGAGAGAGACCGAGAAAGAGACAGAGAGGGAGAGTGAGATTGAGTGAGAGAGAAAAAGAGACAGAGATAATACCCAGTGTCATGCAGAAAGTAGTCCTGAAGCCTTCAGCTGAGTTCTGTTCAGTGTATTTATGTGAGGAAACTACCATGTCTACGAACAAAAACACAGAGAAAAATTGTGAAAACAATTCTTAGAACTCACACAGGGCTAGGAGAAGTAATTCCTGATCTCAACAGCCAGAATGGAAAACCACTTAAGTCATGACATATGAAGTAAGGTACTCTGAATTATTTTGCCTCAGTAATGGAAGAAAATCCTCCATAGACTAAAGGCTGCTATGAACTCTCCTGAGAAAATTTAAAAGCAAGAACTGAAAGTATCAATGTTTTCAATCAACAGACTGCTCAAGAAAATAACTAAAGAGTATTTATAAAAATTAAAAAAAAAAATCAACAGGAACCAAGCATGGCTATATCTAATAAAAAGTTACCACTTATGGGAAAAAAAGCTGAAAAATATACCCCATATAAGGATGAAAAACAACCAATCAAAACTGAACCAGAAATGACACCAGTGAGGCAATTAGTAAGAGCAGCCATTATTAGGTACTCAATAGGCTAAAAAAGTAGAAGAAATATGGAGCATGGTTAGTAGACACATGGAGGATATTTTAAAAGAGGCACAATTTAACTTCCATAGATGATAACTGCAATGTCTGAGATAAAAAATACACTGGATGGGATTAACAGCAGATTCATCAATGAAAAGTAAAGGTTGGCGAAGAGCTAGAAGAGAATCTCTAAAACGAATGAGAGAAAAGACGTATAGAGGATCAATGAGTGTGCAGTATTATAATACATAAAGTGCAAAGAAAAGAATTGCATGAAAAAATAGATGAATTCACATGAAATTTCAAAATTTACCTCTTAATAATTGATAGAAAAGTAGCAAATATTTTTTTAAATGATAGAACTCATAAGGGAAGTGAATTATACTACCAACCAAATTGATCTAATTGATGTTTATAGAATATTCTGCCCAATAGCAGGTTTTTTATTTTTTGTCTCAGTGTGTTTATTTCAGATACATGTAAAACATTTAGCAAAAATTGATCATCATCTTGGCCATGAAACAAGTCTCTATGTTACCTGAGAAAATTAGAATTAATGAGAAATTAATACTACAAGATCTCTGGAAATCAATTACAGAAAATCTCAGCCTGACGCTGTGGCTCACACCTGTAATCCAGCATTTTGGGAGACTGAAGTGGGGAGATTACAAGGTCAAAAAATCCAGAACATCCTGGCTACCATGGTGAAACTCTGTCTCTACTAAAAATACAAAAAATTAGCTGGGTGTGGTGGCTTACCTCTTGTCCCAGCTACTCGGGATGCTGAAGCAGGAGAATCACTTGAACCCAGGAGACAGAGGTGGCAGTGAGCCAAGATCACGCCACTGCCACTGCACTCCAGTCTGGTGACAAAGGGAGACTCTGTCTCAAAAAAAAAAAAAAAAAAAAAAACCCTCTGGAAAATTTCCAAATATTTTTTAGTTTATCAAGAATGCAGAATTCAAGATAGACAAAAAAGGATCAAAGTATTTCCATGTATCAGCGCCAATTCTCATAAACTAACATTTTAAATTTTAAATTAAAATATGATTTATAATGACATTAAAAATAAAAAAAGTTAGAAATAAATCTGACATGAAGATATTTTTGTATTCAATATAATACCAATCAAAAGCTCATATGCTTTTTGGTAGAATTTATCAAGTCTTAGTCTAAAATTATTATGGCAATAAGAGGACCTAGAATCACCAAAAACAACTTTGAAGAAAAAAAACAAGCTTGGATACCAATAATTACTATAAAGCTAAGCCATCATGCATCATGAAGTAGGGATAGACTACTAGGCTCATGGAAAAAAACTGAGAGTCTAGTAATAGACAGACACATATATGGTAATTTGATTTTTAACAAAGGAGTTGTGATGGTTAATTTTACCTTTCAACTTGGCTGTTGCCACTGAGGGCCCAAGTTGGTCAAATATTATTTTGGTCAAAATATTTGACTAAACTATATTTGATCAAGCATTCTTCTGGATGTTTCTGCAAGGGTGTTTTGGGATAAGATTAACACTTAAATTGATGAACATTGAGTAAAGCAGTTTCCTCTCACTGATGCAGATGGGTCTCATTCAAGCAGTTGAAGACGTGAATAGAACAAAAAGACCAGTCTTCCTTGAGGAAGAGAGAATTCTGCAGCAGAGCATTATCAGACTCAAACTAAAACTTTGGCTTTCCTGGGTCTCTCGCCTGCTGGCTTACCCTAAACATTTTGAACTTACTGGCCTTCATAATTACATGAACCAATTCTTTATAGTAAATCTACATACACACATACACACAGACACAAACACACACACACACACACACACACACACACACACTATTGTTTTTGTTTCTTGGAAAACTCTGGAGAATTCTGATTAATATAGGTGCTAAGTCAGTGGAAGCATGATAATCTTTTAAACAGATGGTGATTGAGTTGAATATCCAGCAATATAAGACTTAATCTATGCTTCGCACCATATAAGAATATTAACAAAAAATACATCATAGACCTAAATGTAAAACCTAAAACCACAAAAATTCTAGAAAAAATATAAAATAAGTTATCTATAACCTGAGTTAGGCAAAGCTCTCTTTGATATGATGCAAAGAGCAAAATAAAACAAAAAATTGATAAATTAGAATTTGTTAAAATTAATATTTTATGATCTGCAAAAGATACTGTTAAAAGAGTGAAAAGACAAGCTTACAATTGAAAAAATATTGAAAAACTAAGAGTTTAATAAATAATTTCTATCTGGAATATATATAAAACACTCAAGACTCAGTTATTTAAAAAATCCAGCTCCCCAAAATGAACAAACTATTTTAATGGATGCTTCACCAAGAAGATATATAGACGGCAAATAAGCAATGAACATATGCTAAACATCATGATTCATTAGAGTAATGCAAATTATAACTACAAAGTTATACAACTACATGCTTATTAGTTTGTCTAAAATTTAAAAACAAGTGTTGCAAGGATGTGGAAGAACTGCTTGTGGGCTTATAAAATGCTATGGTTTGAAAACTCTTATATTCTTAAAATATTAAATATGTAGCTACCATATGACCCAATAATTCTGCTTCTAGGTTTTTACTGCATAAGGGAACTGAAAGCAAATATGCATACAAAATGTTGCACATTAAGGTTCATCGCAGGTTTACATGCAATAGCACAAAATTAGAAACAACTTAAATATTAGTCAAGAGGTGAATGCATGAACAAATTTTAGTATAGATCTATAATCTGTAATGGAACGTTGCCCAGCAATAAGTTTTCTTATTCGTTATTGTAACCCTGTCCAACCCACTTAACCCCTCATCCTCAGGACAACCACTGATTTTCTTTCCTGCCAGTTTATATTAGTGTCTTGATATGAGCAACAACATGGATAAATCTCAAATTAATTATACTGAAAATGCAGTAGGTACATTTCTGGGAGATCTAGCTTTTTTTGCTCAAATGATTAATTTAAGATTTATCCACATTATTGCTCATATCAAGAATTCGTCTATTTTTTCTCTTCTTTCCTTTTTTCTTTACTTCTTTCCTTCTCCATTTTTTCTGCTTTACTTTCTTGCTTTATTTCTTTTTCCCTCCCTCCCTCCCTCTCTCTCTCTTTCTTTCTTTCTTTCCTTATGTGTGTTACTTAACTTTTTTCTTTTAATTTAGTCTTCCTGCTTTTCTTTCCGTTTGGCTTGCTCTGTCTTTTTCGATTTGGTTCAATAGTGAGTAAATGAAAGCCTGCGTATAGTAAGTGCTCCCTTGTTACCTATCTTGCTAGGATTTAAAATGGAATGTTTACTAATATATACTAAATCATTTTTATGCTTCCATTATGTTGATTGCCATTGCCATGACTATATGGTTTTTAATTGGTTAATACATGAATTATATTAATAAATTATGTTTGTTTTCACCATACATTACCTGGGAAAATCTTCATTCTTTTGCTATATTATTATTTTGCTTTTGTTTCTTTTCTTTTTTTTTTTTTTTTTTTTTTTTTTTTTTTTTTTGAGATGGAGTTTCGCTCTTGTTCCGCAGGCTGGAGTGCAATGGCGCGATCTCGGCTCACCGCAACCTCCACCTCCTGGGTCCCGGCAATTCTCCTGCCTCAGCCTCCTGAGTAGCTGGGATTACAGGCATGCGCCACCATGCCCAGCTAATTTTTGTATTTTTAGTAGAGACGGGGTTCCACCATGTTGACCAGGATGGTCTCGATCTCTTGACCTCGTGATCCACCCGCCTCGGCCTCCCAAAGTGCTGGGATTACAGGCGTGAGCCACCGCGCCCGGCTGCTTTTGTTTCTTTTAAATTACATTTTACATAGAAATAAAATTATGCAAAGTGAAGCACAGAGTGAAATATGGCTAAAAAAGAAAAAGAAAAAAAAACTTGGCCTTATTGAACAGAGTGACAGCATCAAGCAATTTATACATAGTTATGTTTGAAATTCCAGGAAGAGAGAAAGAAGAGGAATAGAAACAAATATGAAAAATGGATACAGATTTATCAAGTGAAAACTATACATCTGCAAAAGCAAGAACCTCAAGAATCTTTCTGTTGTCTTTACTGAGTATCTTCTGGCCTCAATTAGGTCTTTTTACTCTGGGAAGCTTGATGAGTCAAGATTGTTTTTGCCTGGCCTCCTGGATATTCACTTCATGTTTATGCAGATTGGTATTTGGTCAGAGACCTTAGGAAAAATCTAAAAATCTATGCAAATTTCTAGGGCTCTTTCTCTGTATGCTCCTTTAGTTTAGTCTGCCCTACAAAATCTAGGTGCCTTCGTCTCCCTAAACTCTGATCTGTGTCTCCTCAAGCCATGAACTGTTCTTGGTTCCATTTGCAGTCTCTTCCCTGAACTGTGGTCCAGAAATTGCTCCTAGGCAGAAAGCCTGGAAGATTTTAGGACTCCCCCTCAGGAATCACAGTCCTGTTCTGCCTATTTTCTAATGTTTGAAAATTCTTATTTTAGGTATCTTGTCAACTTGTCCAACTGTTTATAGTGGGAGGATAATTCTAAACCATCTTATTTCCTCATGACTGGAAGAGATATTTAAAATAAAAGTTTTTTAGACCCTCAGTTTTATAGAATAAATAAGTCTCATGAAATAAACCATAATATTGCAGCTTTCATCATATATTACCACCAATAAGTAACAAATTGAGTTTTTCATTTTTAAAATAACAAATTTCATTGCTCAGTATATTTTAGGAGATTGACTACAATAACAAATAGAAGAATGCATTTTAATATAAAACCATTAGATGGCAATGTATTTTGTAAACATTTATTTATGCTACCTCTGAACACATACAATCGTGCAGCTTCATCTAGATATAGCTTCCAAAGCCAATGTACATAAATAACAGAACTGGCCACATAAATGAGAAATACTGCAGGTTGCAAATATTATTATTTTAGACTTCTACTTTTAATTGCAAATAATTAAAATAACACTTAAAATGTAAGTAATTTTAATGGCATCTGTATCACCTATGCATTATCATCAATTAAGAGTTTTATCGTATTCTGGGACATACACCTGATACATAAAGAGTAGCATGTAATGATCAGTCTTTGAGTCCTAAAAATCTGCATGAATAATGAAACATAATGCGGAAATTCTGTCTCAAAATAACCCAATTACTGGGCTTTGCAAATTATGTCCTTATGTGAAAACATTCCAGAAAAGATTTTAAGAAGACACTATTAATACAAGTGTGGAGTTCTTTTTGATCTGTGAGAATGGTCAATCATAATTTTGCCCCTTCTATTATACTTCCAACTTACTGCTGAATGGCTCACTCCACAGTTCTGTTATCACCAATTCTGGTGTTAGAAATGTTAAAAAGACTTAAAATCTCAGTGATGGATTAGATGGAGAAGCTTGGAGGAAAGAAATGCATAATGAACGTAAGAACTTTAATAAAAACATTAGCATCTGGAAATCAATGCTTTTATCAGTATACGTATTTGAAAGCATGAAGATAATGCTAATATCTACTGGATTTTACTATGGCACCGATGCCATTGGAAGTGCTGTATACACAACAACACGTTTATTCTTTGCAACAGACAACCCAATAGCAAGACAATTTTATTATCTCCACTTTACACTAGAGTAAACTGAAGAACTAGGATGTTAAGTAATTCACCAAACATCTCAGCTGGTAACTGAAGAACTGGGATGTTAAGTAGCTCAGCAAACATCTCCAGGGCCATAAATTCAGCCTCACAACTTAACAGTTATCCTCTATTGAAAGTATAATAGAAGCATTATTAACTACTGTTACAACTCAGGAGTCATAAAATTATTCTGCCCAGCTCTATCCAATAACACATGAGGGCATGTTAGCAACACAGAATATTATAACTGGTCTTACCACCATTTTCAGATGAAAGTCCTGGGCATAGGCCAAAGCTGTTACTGGTAGGCAAATAAGGTCCTGGAGCCAAGGTCACACCCTGGAACTTCCAACTGACCCTGATTTACTGGGGTTTCTTCTTCCTTGACTCCAATATTCCTTTCATTTACATTTTTCTACCCCAGGTTTTTTTCCTTGACCCCTCAGAGGTTCTATTCTCATTTTCTTTCACTATAAAAAATCCCAAACATTAGCACCTGAAAAACAGGTGATTCTGTTATGCTGAATCTTCAAACTCCTCCTTGGGGTAATGAGAGATAATGATACAATCCATGCTGGAAATGTAATCTATGTGAGAAGATGTCCCTTCTACAATGAGTTTAACTGTTCATTTAATTATAATGCCTATTACAATGAATCCTCAGTGCCTAGAAGTTTCTGACAGGTAGTAGTAACTCAATAAATATTTGTTGAATTTATGAATGAATGAATGATTATACAATACAGGTAAAGGTGGAAAGAGAACATAGTTAAATTTCCATATTAAAACATGTTGAATGTTCATTTCTTGGCTAGACAGGTTGTAATCTATGTATTTGAAACTTCTTTCACTTTCTTTCCTTACATAAGTATCTTCCATAACAAATTAGTTCCTTAACCCACCTTCTCAATCCATTACTTTGTATAGAACCTAAATACTCAATTGATTTTTCTTATACTGTAGCTTTAAGGTAGTGTTTACTGAAAATAAAGAGGAAAGATCAACCATGTGTTTTATACTATCTTTGAAAAGATAAAATTACAAATGTTAATAGCATCAACTTAATCATATCTTAATAGCATCACACTTAATTCCAAGTAAAACATGAGAAACTCCAGAGGAAAATTAAGATATCACATGACCAAATTTCCCTAACATACCAATTGCAACACTTGCATAACTCTTTGAAGACAACTAAGATTTGGTTTCCCTGACATTTGTAGTCACTTAACTGAAGAATAACTCTTAAATATTTTGTGGCTAAAGACAGATGATGCGAAATCATTGCTCTCAGCCGAACTGTGTCCACCTTTGAACACCGAAGTTTATGGAAGTCTGATTGCCAGACTTTAAGAATATGCATTCACTAAAAATAAATATAGATTCCAGTATCCTGGTAGAAATAATCCATCATATTTTACTTCAATCACACTTTGAGACCTGCAGTTTTACATTCTTTTATAGCCTTTTACTGCCAAGCCTGTAAAATAACAATACTGTTTGAGTGAATGCTATCTGTATTTTAAACATTGTACTCTCTGAAAGATATATGGTTAAACTTACCTTACCGTTTTCTCTTGAGATTTTTATTTTACACTAGAACTTACGTGCCACCTCTGACAACTTGTTAAAAATTGCAAGCCTCCACAACAGAAAGGAACACAAAATAAGAAGAATCTAAAGATCATTTGCCCTCTTTAAATCTTTCCTTTTATTTATTTATTTATTTCATTTTAAGGCCATTTTCTCACTAGAAAACAGGATGACTAACACTTAAATTAAAAGTTAAAGGTTATGTAAGAAAGGGAACATGGTCATTGGCTTGGCATTTCTCTCTGTAGGCAGAGTGTACTCTTTTGGGAAGACTGCCATTTTGGCAATATTAAACCTGCTTTTGTAGATAATGCAACAGCATATAGTCATAGCTGACCTATTGAAATTGAGATGATTCATTGATATAGTTTTCGATAGTGAGACTATTAACTTTTAACATTTACCAAGGACCACGAACCTAGAAAAGAGGATTGAGGACCTACATATAAATAGGTACTTGTTTCACCAGAGGAGGGTAGGGCAATTATAATGGACTATGTAGAGATTACCATGCAATTAACTATGTTACAAACTCCTATCTTAACACTTGCATTCTTCTCTGCTTCACTACATGAAAAATTTTGGCAGGAAGCAAGCCATTTGAGTGGTTTAAGTTAAGATACATGGACTTGATGGTGCCCTAGCAATAGTCTGACTGTATTTCCTCATAGGTAAAAGGTAGGTATGGAGAAATTTTTAACAAACCAGGTGTTTAACTAAATAGCAAGAGCACATATGAAGGACCCAGTGGTGCTGCTGAAATAAGGATATCCAATAAATCACTCGACTATTATTTATTGTATCCAAATATTTGTTTGAAAACGATTTAAATATTAAAAGGATGAATTCTGTCAGAAACACTAGGATACTTAAAATGTCTTAGTTTAGTCATGCTAGTTTAAGTTTAGGTATGTTACTGGAAGCAAAAATATTTTTGTTTTTCAGTGATTACTTAACTGTATTCTACTAGAGCTGAAATCATTTTAAGTGGTATAGAAATCTTAATCTAAAAAATGTGACAGCTGTCAACTATAGCGCGTTCTCCATATTTATGTCCAATGAGAAGTTAACATTAGAAATGCTTCATTAGTGTGTCCTTGTAGTCATTGTATTAGTTTGCAATCTTTCAATTTGCAGTTATTTGCAGATGTATCATGTGTAATGGGCTCTATTCAGCAAGCTATTTTCTTTATTGGTTGCTTCTCACATGGTCAAGGGCATACTAAACATGTTCTTGGAATGATTCCCTTTTTCAATCACTATGCCAATAATCATTTAGAATACAAGTGGATTCTTTTCATTTAGAACAACCAGGTGGCTGAAGAGAGCCAGTTAATAAGCAATCAGCAAAATCAAAAGCAATAATGAAGCCCTTCAAGGTTTTGTGCTGCATTGCCTGGTACATAATCTCTATTTTGTAAGAAGATATACAGTATGCCTAGCAGTTGAATGACTTTGCTGATGCCACATTCCACTCTTTGTGAGTTTATTCAGTTTTGAAGTTCTCACAACCAGGAGAGATCTAACATCTGTGTGAAGATGTTACCTTCTGTTGTAGAAGACTCTCACTGTTGCAAAGTTGGTTTCTCTATTGATATTACAGTTTTCAGTAGTGCCTGTAAATATGTGTTTTTATCTATAAAAAGAAGTAAAAAATATTAACTATAAAAAGTATATTAAATCTATTCATCTAATTTACAAAAAAATTCATTCTGTAATTAGAGGAATTTGACCTGAAATCTATGTTAAGATTTTAGATGTTAACTTACAAAATTTTTGTTGCTCATCACAATCTACTTTGACTAAAAAAAACACAAACAAAAAGAAAATCTTGATTATGTTCTGTATTACTTTTACATAAATTGGAACACTACTTTTCTGATTACATAAGTCAATATTTCTTTTCTGTCCTTAATATTACTCTCTTTTGTATGCCACATCCAGTGTCAATCTGAGTAAAATTCAAAGTTTAAATCAGAAAGGATATTCGAAAGCCTTGAAACAATCTTCATTTCTCAAATGTGTGTTTGATGACTTTAGTTTTATTAGATTATGATTATATTCCAGATTGAACAGTGGTATATTTAATGGAAGGGAGAGTGGGTCCTATCAGGCCCAGATAACATTCTAAATAAGAAAAGTTTGTTGCCTCTGCTGCTTTATCTTCTTTCATTCCTGTCTCTTTATTTTCCCACCACTCGCTCAATATAGAGAGGCAATCAGTGTTCTCATTTTCATTTTATATTAAGCGTTCCAAATCGCTTGATTACTGTTAGTTCTATTTCAAAAGGAACACTTCAACAACTGTAGCTTTCTTCTTATTATTTGGACATCGTGTTCTACTATGTGTATATTTCTTTGGCATCATTGTATAACTTGGCATCAATGTATAACTTTAATGTATTTCCAGAAAATATGCCAGAGCCTCATCTAATAGGAACATGTCAATCTCTGATAATTTCAAAGAATTAGGTTCTTAAAAGTTTAAAGTAAGAGGAGAGCAAGACACTACTGTGTTGGTTCACAAATACAGTCTTTGTTTTCCAGGAAGACTTTATGAAGTGCAGTGGGAGATGAACCCAGTTCTACTGCCTGCTTCCCCTGTGTCACATGATATCACGTATTATAAAAATGTTACCAAATGTAATGCCTATATGACATAGCTGAACTTCTACCCACTCGAATTCTGCTTATCTTTAAGAAATAAAATGCCTGCTATAAGAACTTCCCTTTATAGTCAGACCAGCTGAGACTGGTTAGAACGAAGATAGCCAACATAAAGCTTAATAAAAACCTCAGGCTTCATTAGAATCTCATTTCCACACTAGAGGACACTCCCATGAGCACCATGACAGTTAAGAATTGCCCTGATACTGACTGGAAGAAATCATTAAAGAACAAAAAGGAAGGGGGCACTATCAGTTGAGAGGAGTTCACCACTCATTTCCAGAAAAGACTTGAAGAATTCCTCCCCTCACTTTTAATGTCCAATCCCTTCATTAGAGAAACCCTGTATTTTAACTCTCTGACCTCTCACTAGTCAAAAAGTTGATTTGCAAGTCATGCTCCCACTCTCCAACCCCTGGTCACGGAGCAGAACTTGCTGTGCTTGATGCTCCCTTTCAGTTTCATGTACTGGCTCTGCAGCACTGAAGAGGGAAAGGTGCTATTTTGGGGTGCCACCAAGTTTATTGGTAAAAAAAACACTTCACATCTTCTCTATATTTTCTGCCTCATGTTTTATATTTGACAAGTTCTAGATGGGACAATTCAATTTGTTATTTTTGTCTATTTTCATCACAAATGGCAAAGCCCTAGTATTGTTTTGGTTTTAGCTATAAAGTTTACTCCATTTAGTCTTTAAAGATTCTTATAATGCATTAACTTCCTCAAAAGCTTTTAAAAATATTTCCTTTTCCATAGCTATATAGTTGAATAGCACTCTAATTTAGATTGACAACTTTGATTCTATGGATTGTGTGTAAATGATGACTATATGTTTTGCTTCCAGTTTAGGCCATTTAAATATGAACAGATAGTTAAGATACTGTTAAGATAGATAGAAAGTTCTAAACTTAAAATATTTAACTGGTCCTATAAAATTGGCAATTTTATATCAGCAACTGTAATATGTAGCCAAAAATCTCCTATTCATAAATATATATATATATATATATATATATATATATATATGTATGAAAAAGAAAGTCTAATTAGCTTGAGTAGGCCTTAGTTAACAAATCAAATAAGTTTCTTTCCTAAAAAGCTTATTGGTAACTTTAATCTATTTCTAAGACTTGTGAATTTCCCAGATAGGGACATGGCATAAAGCAAATCCCAAAGAACTGAGAAATTGAACTTTTTAAAACTTAAAAAAAAAACAAACCTTTTATGTTTTTTGTGTCCTCCATTGAATTCATTAGAATAATATGATTTTGCTAGAAGAAATGAAAAAAAAAAAACTTCTCAGGTATTTCGAATAAAAATTTGGGGTTTTGTATTAACAATTCATCTTTCATATGATGAACTTATTTCATTTAGCAACTATTTAAATAGCAACAATATTCCAAGTAGCCATGAACTAAAGTGCATGGCAGATAGCATTAATTTTCAGTGACGTTATCTTGTTTTCACAGTCATACCTTTTTTTATTTGAACAAATTTTTATGAAACAAAAGTTTTCTTAACCTGTTTTATATTCAGATAAATATAAGTACTATATTGCTGTATTAGTCATTACTCTTCCAAGGCAATTGAAGGGGTGTGGTCCAGGGAATAGACAGAAAGTTAATTCCATCTGGAAGTTCCAGATTTGGTTTGCCTGCATCCTAGTGGCAGTGATTGATTTCTGTATACTGCAATGTCAGAACAATGACAAAACTAGTACAGAGTGATGGTATTGAAGATTGGCACCACTATTTTCTATTGCTTATAACTCCTGAAAAGTGGCAATTTTGTTGTTAGAACAGGAACAGTGATATAACCAGGGAGGGGGAATTTTATGAGTTTCATACAATGAATCTACTAGGGGGGTGAGAATGGACTGGGCAAACTAAGTTATTTTACTTTTAAATAAGCACAGTTAGGACCCAGATAATCCCTGAAGTAGCCTCAGGAATGATTTAAGACCCAAACTACACATGGAAATGATAGACACTTTTCTTAACAGTAAAATATTTAAAAACACAACACTCATCTATTTGAAGATTTTAAGAAAGAGTATATCAAAAAAGGGGGACTTGTCTACATGGGTACATAATGGTATGGTAATAGTAGTCATTAAAAGGAGAGTATTTAATGTATTACTTTCTGTTCATTTTACTGAAAAACAAAAGAAACTAGAAATTACATGAACTTGTTCACAGGCTTCTCTACCAATAAATCCACCAATTTATCTGTGTATCTATGGCCACATTCTCTGCTTCCTCTCATATTTCAATGAGTGAACTGGTCCCCTCATTTCTAAGATTATAAAAATTCACAGGACATAGTCATTGTGTGAAATATAGTACTTTTACTTAAATGCCTTTTTTCTGTTTCTACCCCCCAGTCTATTATTTTATAAACTAGTTGATACATAAGTGGTTCCTTGGGGGATGATATATTACTTACACATTTTCGATGTAGTATACATGTATGTGTATGTGTGAGGGTGTGTATTTAACTACTTTGTTGGAGTGATTCCTGTGGTTTGGAATTGCTGGGGCCAAGTTTATGCAAAAATCTATATTTTTGAGTAAACTTCCCATGACTAGAGTAAGTTTCCTGTGTATTTGCAAATTCTTCATATCCTAAAGCTGTACAAACAACAGGTAATCAATATTTGTAAGGATCGATAATGTAATTTATAATGACATTACTTTCTCAGCTGTTTTGTTAACTGTATCATCTTCATATAGCCTATAACTCATTTGTGCTATTCCATTTTCCTCTGTTGCTTTTATTTTCACTTCCCTTGTAATGTTAGTCTCTTTATACTGATATCCGAAGAGTTCATTTATGATTAACAGTGTTAATATTTTGTCTAGAATTGCAAATATGTTTTTTCTCATTCATTTTACTGTGGTGGTTTATTTTTTGGTTATGCAGAAGTCTTATATTGAAATATGAAATATAATCTTGTTCTGTTTTATGGAAAAAAAAATCAAACTCTCTACTTATGTATAGATCCTATTTCCTGCTGACTTTGTTTTCAGAATCTCCTCAAAATTTTATCTAATTTACTGTATTTCTCTCTTTCTACTATAACATCCCTATCAGCGTATGAGCATAATACAATGTCTTCCATCTTAAACTAAACAACAACAAAACTTTCTTCAATCCCATTCAACTTACAATCTCTTTCCTAAGCATTTTTGTCAATTTAATAAAAGAAAAAAATTCAGGTGTGTTGACTATCCTTTGCCTTTCTGGACTGCCTTCTTAAATTAATCCTTAACCAGGACTTTCTTTTTTTTCAGTTATTATACAAACTTACTTTTATTGAAACTCACCAGTGGTCACCCCATTGCTATTCTAATGTCACCTCTTAGGCTTCAGCTCACTTGACTTTTGATGAGATCTGACACGGGTGATCATTCCCTTCTCTCTGAAATAATCCCACCAATTGGGTTTCATCATGTTCTCCTAGTTATGTTCCTGTCTCACAGGCTGCTCCATTCTAGTCTCTCTGCTGGATACCTCCCATCTTTCTCAATGGTAAAATTTGTAGTATTCTAGGGAATGACAGATCTCTACTCTTTATTCCTGCTCATTTCCTAAGTAATTTCATCTAATTTTATAGTTTTACAGCAATCTTTATGTTCACTATTCTCAAGTAGTATCTGCAGTTCTAATCTTTCATATGAAACCAAAACACTATCCATAAATGAACAGGTTAAACAATTAGACTTCCTCACAATTTAAAACTTTTGGTCTTTGATAGATCACATAAGAGAGAACGAAACGATAACCTATAAAATAGAAGATAAAGCAACATCACATTTGTTTATTTATGACAATGAATTTGCATTCTAAATATATTAAGGACTCTCAAACAGAAGTCAGTATCAGAAATAAAAAGCAATAAAACATAGGCAACATATTTGGGCAGACATTTTACCAAATAATATATTATATCTGGATAATAAACACATAAAAATACACTCAATTATATTAGTTATTAGGTAACAGAATACTAAAACCGTTGTGAAGTACCACTTCATGCCTATTACAATGACAAAACAATTAAAAAAAAATAAAAAGCTGAATATTACCAAGTGCTACAAATAATGTTGAACAATTAGAACCCTTATATTTTGCTGGTGAGACTATAAAATAATGCAGCCCCACCGGGCGCGATGGCTCACGCCTGTGATCCCAGCACTTTGGGAGGCCAAGGAGGGTGGATCATGAGCTCAGGAGTTCAAGACCAGCCTGGAAAAGATGTTGAAACCCCTTCTCTACTAAAAATACAATAATTAGCTGGACGCTGTGGCATGCACCTGCAATCCCAGCTACTCAGGAGGCTGAAGCAAGAGAATAGGCTTGAACCTGGGAGGTGGAGGTTGCAGTGAGCCAAGATGGCACCATTGCACTCCAGTCTGGGTGGGAGAGTGAGACTCAGTCTCAAAAAAAAAAAAAAATGCAGCTCTATTTGAAATATGGCAATTTCTTATAGAGTTAAAAGTATACTTACTATATAACCCAGCAATTTCACTCCTAATTTACCAATAAAATTTTTTTAAAAATTTACAAAAATTATGTGACTGGTTATAGCAGCATTAATCATAATCACCAAAAATTTGAAATAGCCTAAATGTCTATAAACAAATTGGTATATTCATAGGCCTTTGCACTTCCATGCTTCAAGCTAAAATCTTGGTTGACACCATTTTTTCTTGGGCATTATGCATTTGACTTCTAAACAAAGGCCATAGTTTTACATTGAAAATACATCTAGGCTCTTCTTCCCATCTCTAGTTTATTCTACCATCATCTCTTATCTGGACTATAGCAATTAATCCAATCCTGAAAATTTATCAGGCAATGGTAAGAGTAGAAATGGAAGCCATTTACCAAATATCTGAATATGAAAAAATGTAAACATTCCAAAAATGGTTAAAATTTGGCAGCAAAGAAAGAGCCAGGTGTTGACCTTGGGCACCAGGTGTCTGTTTGTAGCCTGTGTCCTTCTCTTACCAACTACTCCCTACCCCCATCATACATCAGGTTTCTCATACAATTACATGCCATTTAGCTTGCACATTCAAGTTTAGTTCCAAACCTCTGACAACAACCTGTTTTTGACCACGCCTTGGACTTCGCTACACACACCCAGAGGTGGTTAAATAATTTGTGGAGCCCAGTGCAAAATTAAAACAGAATGCTTTGTTTAAAAGACAAAGTAAAAAAGAATACCTATAAAGTTACTAAATATAAACACATTTCCTTTCTTCTGTGGTCTTTTTCCTTGTCATGATGTTTTTTATTGGCTATTTAATGCCATTCTACACACTTATCAGAATGACAAATATATTTAAATAAATATATGTGTGTGTGCATGCGCGCATGCGTGTGTGTGTGTGTATGAAATTCTATGTTCATGGGCATCACAAACTACTTTTCTATGAGTACCAAGAAGTGATTTACACACATCTTGCCTATATCTCCTCTGCTTATGCATAAGTTTGATTGGACTTCACTGAACTTCATCACAAGGCAGAAGTTCAAATATAAAATTATTAAAATGATGATGAATGCATTAAGCCAACTGGGTTAGCTTCTCAGTTTGGGGTCCTATGTGACTACAAGGATGTGTGCCCATAAAGCCAGCCTGGTATATACTACATGTATTCTGCTCTTGGAGAGGCAAACCTGGAGCTGAGTCATGATGGATCAAGATCCAGGGCTCAAGCTTACTAGAGAATGGAAGAGGAGTGGTGGGACCTGGGTTGGTGGGGGTGTATCTTTTATGCTTCACGGATTTCTCATGGAGAAAGGAGCAAGAGTAGAATTCAGCGCAGAAGTTTCTTTTCCAGGCTTAAGGGCAATAGCTTCCTAGGTGGCTTTTGTCTTTCCTTAATTGATATGGTCAGGCTGTGTCCCCACCCATATCTTAACTTGAATTGTAGCTCCCACAATTTCCACATGTCCTGGGAGAGACCTGGGGGTGGCAATTGAATCATGGGGGTGGGTCTTTTTTATGCTGTTCTCGAGATGGTGAGTGAGTCTCACAAGATCTGATGGTTTTTAAAAAGGGCAGATCCTCTGCACAAGTTCTCTCTCTTCTCTTGTCTGCTGCCATGTGAGATGTGACTTTCACCTTCCATCCTGATTGTGAGGCCTTCCCAGAAACATGGAAGTGTAAGTCTACTAAGCCTCTTTTTTTTTTTTTTTTTGTAACTTGCCCATTCTCGACTATGTCTTTATCAGCAGCATGAAAATGGACTAATATATTAACCCTACGAACTTTTATCCTCATATCATACCTAGTAATCCTCTTTAAATATATGTCAGATCATAACACTCTTCCACAGAAAACCATCGATCACATTCCATGTTACAAACAAAACAAAAACCTTATATTAGCCTACATTGCCCTAGATAACCTGCTCCTCCCCTATTTCTTTTCTCACATTACATCCTACTATGATCCTCTCTCTAACTCTCTCTACCACAGTTACATTTGCCTCTTCTCTATTCTTTTTTTTTTTTTTTTCGAGACGGAGTTTTGCTCTTGTTGCGTAGGCTGGAGTGCAATAGCCCCATCTCGGCTCACTGCAACCTCCACCTCCTGGGTTTAAGCGATTCTCCTGCCTCAGCCTCCCGAGTTGCTGGGATTGCAGGCATGCACCTCCATGTCCGGCTAATTTTTTGTATTTTTAGTAGAGACTGGGTTTCTCCCTGTTGGTCATCCTGGTCTCCAACTCCCAATCTCAGGTGATCCACCCACCTCAGCCTCCCAAAGTGCTAGGATTACAGGGGTGAGCCACCACACCTGGCTTGAAATATTAAATTAGTCAGATGGTCAGTTCAAATTTATGATTTTAGGAAGATAATTTTTCAGTATGAACATTAAATTATTGGAGAACATAGGCAAATTGGAGAGATCAAGAAGTCTACTGTCAATACTGACAAAGAAAGAGGTGGCAGGAATTTAGTTATGTATTTAAATAACCTCTTTCTTTGTTAGTATTGACAGCAATCTTCTTGATCTCTCCCAATTTGCCTTTGTTCTCCAATCATCTAATGTCCATATTGAAAAATTATCTTCTTAAAATCATAAATTTGAACTGATCATCTCACTAACTTCATATTTTAAATGGCTTTCCACTGGGTGCAGGGAAAAGTCTAAGTCTCTTAAGATAAGAAACAAATATTATTCATAGTTGAGTATCTGGCACATATTAAGTATTAAATTAGCAAACTATGATAATATTCATAGTTGAATATCTGGCACATATTAAGTGTTAAATTAGCAAACATTAAAACAATATTGTTATAGAGAAAACATTTAGTGATGCACCCAAACACTTTCCTCCATGGAACTTGGTGTTATTTACTCTACTTATTGTAATAAATTAATGTCTTCCTTCACCTCAAATAATACTGCTTTCCCTATATCTTCTCCTTATTGCTCCTCTGCTCCTTTCTCTCTGATTTTCCTCTCTTTCACCTTTTCACTCACTTTCTCTTAACCCTATCTTTACTCATTTACTGGTGTTTGCATAATTGTTTAATAGAAAACTATTCACAGATATGGTAGAGAGCACTATTGAGTAACAAATGCTAAGTGCTAATAACGCTCAATTGGAATTAAAGGGACTGATAATCAGCATGCAGATTAGTAGAAACCTGCAGCCTCTGGATGTGAAAGAAATTGAGCTAGGTGTAAAATCAATCAGATGGTAAGTAACCTGTCACTATTAATGACAGAAATGGTAACCTTTAGGATTAAGCCCATACTTTCTTGGACTTTTGTTACATTTTGCTGCCAAATGCTTTGGCTTTGGCCAGTGTATGTGGGCATTAATGGTGGACTAGTTGGAGTGACTACAATTATGTAGCTTTCCACTAGAGATTATGCTTTTTCATGTTGCTTTTATCACATTTCACAAATCTCAAAGTTTATCTAAATTGGCAATTAAGATGCATATTTATAATATTTGATAATTGTTCCCGGGCAGAAGAGCCAAAAATACTCTTCATTTGAAGACCTTGCTAGAAAGTTTTTTCAAATCCTTAACTTTTAAAAATAACATCAAAAGATTATTGTCTCAATTACTAGTGTTTTAAACTGTCAATTTTATGAGAATAATTGAGATTCATTTTGATAAATATCCCTTAATGACAAATAAATTGCCCTCTACTATGTATTGAAAAGCAGCTTGTTTCCTTTATATTAAATTTTTACAGTAAAATGTAAATAATTTTTATTTCTTTTAATTTATGGTATCATTAACATATCTTGTTACATAAAATGACAAGATAAAACACTCCTGCTACTGCAATCTGTGCTGAAAAGCTTTCTCAAAATATATTGTCTCTGTTCCTATCTGTAGTTTTAGCTATAGGAAGTAGGAATTTTCTCACAGTATTTGCTGTATGATGCTAGTACTTGGTGATAACAGACACTAAAAATATAACATGCGTTTGCTCAGCTCAAATCATAAGCAGCCAGAGCCCTCCAAATAAGAATCATATGCTGTTAAGGCTCATATATGCCTCTCAACATTCTCTGTTTTTTATTATTGGCATTTATTTCCTGTTTATACATAAACAAATTCAGTAGGAATTGTTATACCCTATGTTTAACATGGTACAACAATCCAATTCCAAGTATAAATGTGTGCAGCCTTCTAAAAAGCACTTTATAATTTGGATAACTATATCTAATTGGAAGAATGGAAAGTTTTAAGGCACACAAATAACCCAAAGTCTCATTGTTTTTTTAGCCTTGAGAAGGCTATGAGCTATTGCGTAATTTACACTGTCAAAAGACAAAATTATAGCAAATTTAGTTTAAAGATCTAATTGGCTTTTATTAGTGATTCTAGAATTGGGTGACATTCTATAAAATAGAATGGGTGTTCCAATGAGCTGAGCATAGAAGTTTGGCTTCATAGGGAGAAAAAGGCTGAAGAAAGTAGAATAGAATAAAAAGTGATAGGCCCTTTCAAAGTTATTTTCCTTCCTTATAGTGTTAAAAGAGAGGGGACTTTCTTATCATGCCAACTCAGGAAAACTGGTCTCCTTATGTCTGGTTGCTGTGAAACTCCTGTTTTTGTTTTCTTGTTTTGTTTTGTTGGAAAACTGTCCCATTTCTTTCTTCTTTTTCATTTCCAACTTTTAATCAGGCATACATGCGCAGGATGTGTAGGTTTGTTACATAGGTAAATGTGTGGCATGGTGGTTTGCTACACAGATCAACCCATCACTTAGGTATTAAGCCTACCATCCATGTGCTATTCTTCTTGATGGTATCCCCCTCCCATCCCCCATCCTTTGATAGGCCCTAGTGTCTATTGTATTCCCTCATGTGTCCATGTGCTCTCAGTATTCAGCTCTCACTTTTAAATGAGAACAGTATTTGGTTTACTGTTCTTCTGTTAGTCTGCTGAGGATAATGGCTTCCAGCTCCATCCATGTCCCTGCAAAGGACATGATATTGTTCCTTTTTATGGCTGCAGAGTATTCCATGGTATATACGTACCACATTTGCTTGATCCAGTCTATCATTGATGGACCTTTAGGGTGATTCCATGTCTTTGCTATTGTGAATAGTGCTGCAGTGAACATACACATGCATGTAACCTTATAATGGAATGATTTCCATTCCTTGCGTATGTACCCAGCAATGGAATTTCTGGGTCAAATGGCATTTCTGCCTCTAGGTCTTTGAGGCATCTCCACACAGTCTTCCACAATAGTTGAACTAATTTAAATTCCCACAAACAGTGTAAAAGCATTCCATTTTCTCTTCAACTTCACCAGCATCTTTTGTGAAAACTAGCAGCATTTCAAAGTTTAGTTTGATTATGTGGCACCTAGCATGAGTGACTCCATTCTGGTTTGATCTGATCTGTGGGAAACCAATGCAGAAGCCTAGCCTGAAACAATGGCCTCCTACAAATTTTGCTTAACAATTATCCCCTTTTGGTCAGGTTCTCACTCAGATGAGAACCTGACCAAAACTTAATGATTCAGCCCTATCCTCAAGACACCATCATTCTGGGTTTTAAGTTTCAATTGCATTCTGTGGATAGTGATCACAACCTCTATTCATAATCAGTAATGGCAAGTAAATTATCTTTCATTTCACATCTCCCTGACTAGAACCTGGGAAGATTCTCTTTCTTTGAGAATGTATGTATATAGATTATGCCTACCTGGATAATACAGAGTGATTTCCCTACTCAATTGTTGTGTATGCAAACTACCTTTTGCAGTGTAGGATAACAGTTCCAAGAATTAAGTTCTAAGGATATATTTGGGGGATCTTCATTCTGCCTTCCACAGAGGGTATGATGGTGCTATGTTAAATGGGATAATTACAGTCAGGATATTGACCTGAGTCATGCCCCTCTGAAGTATGACTTGAAACAGATAATGTCTTTAGTGACATAAACAGGCAGGAATCTCAAAGCACCCTTTGTGGCAGGGGTGTGATTTGTAAGAAATTTAACTCCTGGGGAGGAGTGGCATAAGAGCAACTTTCTTTTATTCATGCTTTTCATTTTCCACAATTAATTCCTTTGGTCCTCGGAGGTCCCAGTGTTAAAATCAGGATAATGATGCATACTACACTTTAATTTCATACTTTTGGTCCCTGAAATAAGGATACATTTTATTGTCTTGGTAATGTCATTGCCTCCCAGTACAGACCGTACCCTATATGTCGGTATTAGTATCTGTTAATGAGAGCACTTCTGGCATTTTAGGTGAGATAAATCTTTCCTGTAAAAGACTGTCTCACACACTGCACAGTGTGTATTGTCCTTGACCACAACATCCTAACATCTCTGGTCTCCAGTTACCAGACAGCCCAAAACAAGTTCACACATATGAAACTGTTGGCTAATAGGTTATGGATATGGTTTGGGTGTTTGTCCCCTCCAAATCTCATGTTGAAATGTGATTCCCAAATGTCGGAGGTTGAACTGGAGGGAGGTGATTGGATCATGAGGACAGATCTCTCATGAATGGTTTAGCACCATCTCCCAGGTAATAAGTGATTTCTCGCTCAGTTAGTTCAAGTGAGTTCTGGCTTTTTAAAGGTCTGGGACATCCCCACCTTGCTCTCTTGCTCTCTCTCTCACCATGTGATATGCTTACACCGTCTTCATCTTCCACCATGATTATAAACTTCCTGAGGCCTTCACCACAAGCAAATACCATGCTTCCTGCGCAACCTGCTGAACTGTGAGCCAATTAAACCTCACTTCTTTCTCAATTACTCAGCCTCAGATACTTCTTTATACAAGAACAAAAACTGACTAGCACAGTTATATTAACCCTGCTTGAGAATTATTGTTTTGGTATTCAATACATGTTTCTAAAAGGTGGTAAAATGAAGTATGAGGTTACCAACATTTACTTTCCATTCATTAATTTTTTTGTTAACTTAACAAACAAGTATTGAGAAACCTCAGCATGACAAATGCCATGCTTCACTGCCTGTAGAGGAGGACGTAGATGCTCTTATTGGAATATTCTATTTCTATGTTTTCCTCCTCAGATCAGTGGAGAAATTAACACTAATACTCAGATTTCAAGACACTAATGGCACATGTAAATCACTATTCTAAAAGATCATTGACACACACGTGGTCCTCCCTTTTTTATTTTCCATGTCCTGTGTGCCCTGGATAACTCCTGGATTGTATTTGTTGTTGTTGTTTTTTCACTTACATGTGCCAAGTGACACTTCCTTCAAGTGACAAACTTGTAGCAACATTGGAAGAAAATGGGGGAAAAGGTGCTTTGCTTAAGCCTTGAGTTCAATTTACATGTTCTTATAGAAAATTACAAAAATCCTGCACTAAGATAAAGGGACTATTCAGGCTAATTATTTACCTTGATGTTAATTTGCTTGTGGGCATAAATGCTTTGGGGAGTCCATGTGAATAGTGACCAGAGTAAGCCAAAATTATAACTGACCTCATAGTATGATTGTTTCCCTCCTGTAATGCAAAACTTCTTATGGTTCGCATGACTTGAAATTTGCCCGCCTCCAACCCACCCAGGCTCTGATAAAATAATGCTAACTGTTGAAAAATGAACCACTCTTACAGACTCCAAAAACTATGTAGGGAAACATGGAAAGTAATTTAAATCATACAGAGCCCACACATAAAAGGTGACATTGAAATGGGGAAATAAACATTCAAGAGTAGACTCCAGAACCCTTACCTTACATTCAGGTGGGGATTTTACAAGGAAAGAAAAAGACTGTGGGCTACAAGTGATGGAGGAACACAGAAAACATTAATGATGGCTTTGCCCAGGTGGTACAACACTGAGATCAGGTGTGCATCTGAGTTTGGTTTCGTGGAGATTGGAGAAACAGGAGGTTGGGAAAAGTGCTTGGGACCAGACTCCGGGAAACTTATACAGCCTTTCACGGTGACCAAGACATAATGGAAGAGGGTAGAGTTTTCCACAAGAAAAAAATAGGTAACATGTTGAAGATAGGAGTTCTATTGCAACAAGATAGTACCAAAGGATTGTGATGGAGTTTAAAGAATCTTTTATTTTTAAGGGCACTGATATCATCATAGGAGAAAAACATTCCTTTTTATTCTATTGGTAAAGTTTGGTTCTGTTTGTCATCTCAAGGGTTTCTCCTGTCAGCAGCAGTGGTAGTTATATAAAGGAACTTGAATACACACAGATATATTTTGAAAACTGGAAAATTTAACCTAAAGTACATTTTAGCTTTGGAGTGCCCTTGGGGATGAAAGTGAATTGCTCAGGAGATGAATAATGGGATTCATTACTATGACCCGTTGAAATCTAACATAACCCAAGGTATTCCCTTGCTGTTGAGCAGCTTAGAGACTGAGGAGAGTAATGCAGCCTCACTTAAGTGATTTCTTATCCTGCCACTGAAACTATCAACCAATGGGTATTTTCTCCCTACAGATAGAGGTGTATCTATGTTCATTGATGTAGGGGACAGAGGTATATTCTTTGCATATTCAAATGAGCTTGTTTTAGCTCTTTTTAGTTCCAGTGATGCCAAAAAGTGTTTATTTATCTTGCATACAGTAAAAATAGACTTCATCAATATTCTATGATATAAACAACTAACTACCTACATATTTTGCTTTTGTTACTGTGTCCAAATAGTCATATAAATGGTAGATTTAAATCTAATGTTAGAGTGTCAATTAAGACACACTTCTTTTTTTTTTTGTGTTTTTTTTTTTTTTTCAGACAAAGTCTCACTCTGTCATCCAGGCTGAAGTGCAGTGGCATGATCTCAGCTCACTGTAACCTCTGTTTCGCAGGGTTTAAGCAATTCTTCCACCTCAGCCTCTCAAATAGCTGGGATTACAGGTAAACACCACCACACTCAGCTAATTTTTGTATTTTTAGTAGAGGCAGGGTTTCATCATGTTGGCCAGGCAGGTCTTGAACCTCTGTCCTCAGGTGATCCACCCACCTTGGCCTTCCAAAATGCTGGCATTATAGGCATGAGCCACCGTGCCCAGCCAAAGACACATTTTTTATGTTTTTTACCTTATTGTACAGTAGTTCTTATCCACAAGGATCTTCCAAAATCCCCAAGGAATGCTGCTAGTAGCAAACCAATTGCAGTCAATCAGAACACGTTTTTGTTCGTGTATTCCACCCACAATTTTTCCATCTTAACTAAGCACTTATGATGCACCTGTGGCAGTAACTTTTTCAGTTTGTGATGTGATAGCAAAACTAGCACGAATGTCTTTTTCCTTTCGCAATTTCACAAAGAGAAGATTTCTTCCTGAAGCAAATCTTAGCAACCTCAGTATACGATTCTTTTTCTTTCTATATTAAGAAAACTTTCACCTTTTCACTTAAAGGAGCACTTTATGGCTTCTCTTTGGCATATCTGAGTTGCCATCATCACTGCTCTTGAGCTTTGAGACCATTATTGAGTAAATTAAGGGTTACTTGAGCACAAGCCTTGCAATACTGCCACAGTGAATCTGATAACCAATATGGCTAGTAAGAACTAATGCGTGGAGAGCTGTAGGCAGTGTGGAGATGCTGGACAAAGGAATGATGCATGGCCCAGGTGAGATTTCATCATGCTATCCAGAGTGTGTATAATTTAAAACTTATGAAACGTTTATTCCTGGAATTTTTCATGTAATATTCCAAAACCTCAGAAAGTGAAACCTTTCTTGGGTAAGGGCAACTACTGTACAGTCAGATCTTCAATAACCATGTTTTGGTTCAACGTCATTTCCTTGTAACGTTGATGAGAAAAAAAATGATACCCAGTAGGCCCACTGTCTTGTGTAGAGTTTACACATTCACCTCATGTCTACGTGGGTTTTCTCGGGGCACTTCAAAGCTGTGAATGACAGCTGAATTGGCACGTCTAAAGGATCCCAATGTGAGTGAACGTGGAGTGTGTGTGAGTACACCCTGAGGTGGAATGGCAGCTTGTCTGGCGTGTGTTCCCACCTGATTTCCCAAGCTGTTGGAATGAGCTTTGGCAATCTGAGACTCTGGAATGCTTAGGTAAGTAAATACCTTGCTTGTTTTTATTAATCTTTGTTAAATATATGTACAGCTCACATTTATTCAAACATTTAATATCAGAAGTGTTTTTATCCTTATGTAAAAGTTTGGTGACCATTTGTGATCAGATACATGCCATAGGAAGTTAACTCTTGTTTATATCAGTTACCCTATGGTGAATTGGTTTCATCGTAGTTGTTTTGCTTAACATGGCAGTTTCCAAGACAACATTAATGGAGAACTTACTGGACATGCAAAATAAAATTAACTGTACAAAATATAAACTCAAAACTATGAGGCCACATTTTCTTTATAATACGGAAGATTCAGACAGGTTGTTTCTACAGCAATTTGTATCAAAAATTGAAAAAAAAATTATAATCTAACAGAAATTTTTCCAGATAAAAGAGAAGGAAGCTTCATATGCCTTTGTTTTTTATTTACATTTTAATTAATGAGGCTAGTGTAACACTGCTACAAACATCAAACCAGTAAGATGGAATAATCTTTTTAAAAACTGTAGGCCAATCTTATTTATAAATATATGTAAAGATGAAATGGGGCTCAACAATTTGTATTCAGGAAAACCCTGATAAGGGACCACTGTCACACTTAACACAGGATATTGTGACCTCATGTTATTAAAGTGACTCGTTCAAGCCCTACTTATTGTCAAAATCCAGATTAGAACCTAAATATGCTGATTTCCAATCTTAAGATTTTCAAACGAACTACCTTTATTAGTCCGTTTTCACACTACTGATAAAGACATACCTGAGACTGGGAAGAAAAACAGGTTTAATTGGACTTAACAGTTCCACATGGCTCAGGAGGCCTCAGAATCACGGTTGGAGGAGAAAGGCACATCTTACATGTTGGCAGGAAGTGAAAAATGAGGAGGAAGCAAACGTGGAAACCCCTGATAAACCCATCAGATCTATCACTATCTCACTATCAAGAGAATAGCCTGGTAAATACCGGCACCAATGATTCAGTTACCTCCCGCATCTTCCCTCCTACAACACGTGGGCATTCTGAGAGATACAATTCAAGTTGAGATTTGGATGGGGGACACAGCCAAACCATATCACCACTTTTTTCTATTTTATGATTGTGTCAGCTAAGATAATATCTGCTATTTTTGAATATTTTTCCAGACAAACTTAAAAAATGGTAATTTTTAAATAAAGTTATATAGGAGAAATTTATTCAAAATAACATTATAGTAGTTTTTAACCCTAAATAATATAGATTTAAACAAATTCTACATGGGTTATTGGAATATAGCCATATATTCTAAGACATAATGAATATTTTACAAACATTATGGAGAAAAATTTAAATACTCAGTAATATAAGCTTAAAAGGAAGAAGACAACCAGGCGCTTTGTTGCCTAAAGGCAAAAGAATTGATTGTATGTCTCTTTAAAATCTCTTGCAGTCCCTTATACAATAATAAATTCCCCTGCAGAGTATAACTTGAGTATATAAAAATGTTCAAAAATGATATGATAAAGCAACTGAAAATGTAGTAATAGACCTTTTAAGCAATATTATGCACTGTCTCCTGAATACTAGCATTCTGTGATATCATGTAAGATTTGCTTATGAAATCTATCTGAGAAACAGAACGCAACATGACAAAGTGTTGAGTTCTCAGGGTAAAGGCAATATTCTTTCTCTTGAAATATAATGAAGACTACACTTCATTAAAGTGTAATTGTCAACTTGGGGAAACTATACAGCTTTGCTATGTCAAAATAACCCAAACGAATAGAACAGAACATGAATTTTAAAAAATCTTGGGACAGAAGCATGTATATTTAATAAGATGTCTTCTACCATGACTTTTTCAGAATGAAAAAATATTAAATATGAACATGGTAGATATTACTCATTGTGTTTTTCTACCAATCTGTCCACCCTTACCACAATAGCCTCATTGCCCCTCATCCTTACTTCAAATATAAAATAAACATAGCTGTTACATGTCAGTGTCATAGTGAAGATTGTATAAAATCTTAAATGCTTTTCAGCTCTGAAATAACAGCCTGATCAGTGCGTTCTGAGCTGAAACCTCCTAAATTCTTAAATGTAGTTTTCAATGGCAAATGTTCTAAAACCTTTCCAATACAGACTCATGCCACAAAAAAGAAAAAACAAGAAGAAACAGATATCTTAATTCTTTCTATAGAACATGTCAAAAGGTTGTTCTTTATTTTTAATGTCTTGGTGAACTGAATAATCGGACACTTTTAAATGCTCTCAAATTTGCACATTTCAAAGTTTTAGGAATTGTCTTCTGGAAATTACTGTCCATTATATACACCTTCATTAACTAAGATGTCACTAATCATCCTTTGAAACCTGCAAATATTGATTAGAAATAATTTTGGTGTATTTCTTTAAGACATGCCATTGGTAAAATGCAAAGCAATGTAGGAGAAATGATTTTAGTACAGTCTCCAACTTCCATTGGTTCCGCTTATGATTTTTTTGGCTCTAGTATTGTGTGAAAGCAATGCACTTTCAGTAAGAACCATATTTCAAGCACCAAAAAAAAAAATTCTATTTTTCACTTTCAATAAATATCAGTAAATTACATGAGATTTTTAACAATTATAAAATTTTTGTGTTTCATAATTTTGTTCAACTGCAGACTAGTTAAGTGTTCCAGGCCTGTTTTACAAAGCCTAGGCTAAGCTATGATGTTTAGTATGCTGGGTGTATTAGACACATTTTCAACATGATATTTTCAACTTACAATGTGTTTATCTGAATGTAAGCCTATTGTAAATCAGGGAGCATCTGTAATTTATTTAATTGAAGTATCACAAATAAAGTTCTACAGAAATGGTCCTAAGGATTATCACATCCACCCACTAATTTTTTAAGTCAATTAAAGCACAAGATTAACTAATTTTCCATAATCACTTCGAAATTTGGTGGTAGAGTTGGAACTGGTATTATATCCTTTAAATATTTATTATTTACAATGTATCTAGCACTTTTATATATAAGTCTCTTATCAATGCTAAATAATAGAGTAATTATTAACATTTCCATTTGGCAGATGAGGAGAATGAGACATTGGCTTAGGCAATCTGACCAGTTTGGAAATATAGTATGACATGTGTAATTTATAGATCATGTAAAGGATATCTCCTTGAGTTTTTTGCTTCAGTGCTTTTTGGTGACCTGCTGTAGCAGGCCAAGTCTCACTAACACAGGCCTCCCTAAAAACTGTTTCAGCACTGAGTGGTTAAGTTAAATGTTAAAAGTTGATAGAGCCAGTCCCCTTTTACAAACACTGGGATGTAACAAAAGCCCAACAAGAGTTTTTCCCAGGCCTTTCCTGGCCCTTGAAGCATTACAAGATAATGAAGGAATTCTTAACAGGACCCGTTTGGGATTAAATACATTTACTGTGGGTCTGAAGGAACTCCCAAGACCTTCATGATTTTGTAGGAGACAAGATAAGGATAATCACTCAAGCATCTGGAACCATTTAGATTAAGCAAATTTACTGGGGAAGGACTTCGGGACCTGTATCTTAGTTATAAATTAGAAGAATTTAATCACTTATGTATTTAGATGAATGCACACTTAATATGTAGACATATAGCTTAGTAGGTATATATGCTCTGGTAAACGTAATTTGGAGTTGGTCTGGTGATAATTTCCATGCCTTCTCCTTGTACCTGGGTACAGAAATAAACTTCCTTTTTTCCCGGTTCACCTGCATCTTGTTATTGGGCCACGAGAATAAGCAGCCCGATCCTCAATTTATTGGGGACACTACTACAATGGCAAGCATATTTTTTCCTAAAATTTCTAAATATGTTTGCTGGATCACTGTGCTGCTTTGCTCAAAGACAGGCTGTTTTGTTTAGAGATAAACAGCATTGTGTATATCATCTTTATTTAAATAACTTGAAGTGTTAAACATGTTTATGTGAAACATAACGTGAACATTTAAACATTTACCTGTTGTGTTTTTCTGTTTCTTCCAATCTGTCCACTTTTTGATAAATAAGTGACATTTTTTGAATAAATTCACCAATAAGGATGATACAATACAAAACCAAAAGAATGTAAGATGTGTCTATTTGCAAACAACATCCATCTCTCAGAGTGCTTTTTTAGTATACTGAGGTGTCTACAAATCATTCTGCATAGGGCTGATGATTACTATGACCTTCTTGATCTTCTTAGAGTGTAAAGGATATTAGTGAGAAAAAGGTCAACAGACATTTTGGCTTGGAGTCAATGTCAGCAAAAGGCAGAGACAGGAAGCGACTGACCAAATCTTCAGGGCAAGTGAATACCTTTTTTGTTGTTGTTAGTTCACATGCTCATTTACTGCTCTAATTCAGTAGTTCTTAAACTTGAGCAAGTATCAGAATCACCTGGAGGATTTGTTTAAACACCATCTTCTGGGTCCCAATTCCAGTTTCTGATATGGTAGGTCTGAGTGGGGCCTGAGGATTTACAATTCTACATTTCCAGGTAATGCTGGTATTGTTGCTGTAGGTACCACTCTTTCAGAATCCTTGACTTAATTGCTTACTTACTCAATCAAATTGTTGAATGAGATTAAACATGCATGTAGCAAGCAATAAGTGGTTTCTGCTTTTCCTGGTTGCCTCTTCTGAGTGACATCTTTGAACCAGGTGTTTGATAATTCAAATTCTAAATTTTGCAACTACAGCTATAAGATCTATAACCATAAGATCTGTGCCCTTTTTACTGAATCATATGTTTATTTTTGAAAAACAGATATCATTAGAGCTTAACTCAACATTTTATAGTAATTTAGTGAACGTATGAGAGAAATTAAATTTTACATAGAATTTTGTCTGAGAAGAAGGAATTGTTATGGCCAATATGTATCTATTTCTCACAGTTCTGGAGGCTCAGAAGTCTAAGATCAAGGTATCCACAGAATCACTCTCTGATGTGGGTCCTCTTTCGGTTTGCCATAACCTCTTTCTTTTTCTATCTTCACATAGTGGCAATATGTGAAGGGATGGCAAGCTCCCTGATCTCTTCTTATAGGAGTGCTACTTCTCTCTTCTGGAGAATTCACCCTCATGACCTCATTTAAATCTATTTGCCTCGTAGAGGCCCGACCTCCAAATGCCATTGAATTGAAAATTAAAGCATCAACATATGAATTTTGAGGAAACAAAATTCAGTCCATAGCACCTTATATCCAATTTCTCACATTATTACAACTTAGATTGATATATTTGTTACAATATTGCTATATCATTATCAACTAAACTTCATAATTTATTAATTTATTTAGTTTTCATATAACATTCTTTTCTTATATCAAGATCCCATTCATGACATCACATTAAATTTGATCATGAGGACTCATTAGGTTCCTTTTGGCTCTGACAGTTTCTCAGAAATCTGTTATTTTGATGACCTTGACAGTTTTATGAGGCATATTGTATTTTGTAGAATGTTCCTCAACTGCAGTTTAAGGGTTCTTTGTATATTTTGGATACTAGTCCTTTATCAGATATTTAATTTACAAAGATTTTTCTCCCAATCTATGCTCTTTTTAAAAAAATTTCGTTTTGTTTTGTTTTGAGATAGGTTCCCCCATGTTGCCCAGGCTGGAGATCAATTGATATTAATAGGCATGCTCATTGTGCATTACAGCCTGGAACTCCCGACCTCAAGTGATCCTCCTGCCTCAGTCTCCCCAGAAGCTGGGATGACAGGTACATGCTACCAGGTAGAAATTAGAAGTTTTAAAAATAAGTCCAATTTATCAAATTTCTTCTGTCATGGACCAGGTTTTTTGGTGCTGTATCTAAAAAGTCATCAACATAATTAAGGTCACTTAGATTTTCCCGTATGCTATTTTTGAGGAGTCTTGTAGTTTTGTATCTTCCATTTATGTGTATGTTCTATTTTGACTTAAATTTTGTGTAGGGTGAAAACTCTGTGAGTAGGTGTATTGTTGCTGTTTTTTGTCCTCTTCTTCTCCTTCTTACCCTTCTCTCTTCTCCTCCTCCTCTTCTTCTTCCTCTTCTCTTCCTCTTCTTTTCCTCTCCTTCTTTGCTTTCTTCCCCTTCTTCTTCTCCTGTTTTTTTCTCCTCTTATTCCTTCTACTTCTCTTCCTCCTCCTCCTTCTATTTCTCCTTCTTCTTTACATGCAAATGTCTGATTTTTTCTAACACCATTTTCTAGCACCTTATCAAGACTAGCATTTCCACATTTAAATTCAACGGAGCCTTTGTCAAAAATCAGTTGACTACATTTGTATGGGTCTGGTGGGTCTGTTTCCAGGCTTTTTGCTCTTTCAGGAACGGCTATTCTTTCATCAATACCATGCTGTCCTGTTTACGGCAGTTTTATGGTAAGTCTTGAAATCTAGTAGAGTCAGTCATTTAACTTTGTTCTTCAGTATTGTGCTGGCTCTCCTAGTTTTTTGTCTCTTTAATATAAATTTTAAAATCAGTTTATTGATATCTACAAAATAGTTTGCTGGGCTTTTGATAGAGATTGTGTTGAACCTATAGACAAACATGAATAATTGACATGTTAACAGTGTTGTACAATTCATGAACATAAAATATATTTCTAGTTATTTAATTTTAAAATAAATTTTAATCATGTTTTATAGTTTTCTGATACAGATATTGCACATATTTTGTTAGATTTATACTTAAGTATTACATTTTTGTGTAATATTATAAAATAATAATTTTTATTTCAAATTCTGATTATTTTGGGCTTGTATATAAGGCAAAATTTGACTACAGTGAACTGATTTTACCTTCTATGACCTTCCTATAAACACTCATTACCTCCAGAAATTTTTGTAGAATCTTTTGGATCGACTCTGCAGACAGTGATATAATCTCTGAATGAAGACAATTTTATTTCTTCAGGATCAGTCTATATACAGTTTGGTTTTAATGTTAGTGAACTTGCTAGGACTTCCTTGTATAGGAATGGTGAGATAGAGTATTTTTGCCTTGTTTCTCATCTTAGGGGGAATATATCCAGCCTTTCATGATTAAGTATGGTATTATGTATACCTTTTTTTTTTTTTTTGTAGATTTTCTTTATGAAGTTAAAGATTTCCCCTTTGAGTCTTAATTTGCTAAGAATTATTATCATGGAAGGGTGTTGAATTTTTTCAAAAGCTTTTCTGTATCATTATGATACTTCTTTTTTACCTGTCTGAGAAGTAGATTAGTTGTACTACTCTGATTGACTTTCTAACATTGAATCAGACTTGCATACCTGAAAAAAAAAAAATTGAGTTGAAGACATCTTTTACCTCAGTCTTTCCCACTTGAATTTCCTAAATAAATGTTAGAAGAGTCACTTTGTTAAATTCCCTAACTTAAAAGCCACTGGGCTTTGATTTCTACTTCTCTTTTCCTGAAAGGTCCTCAAACGTAAATTTTATGTTACCTAAAACTGGAAAATTCTCTCGGAACAAAATAAGTGTTTAACTGTTCAATTCTCAATTATGTATCCAGTTTTCTGCTTTGCTTAAGATTTCCAGCACAAAAAAGAAAAGTTTAAAAATTCTTAAGGTTGTGTTTTCCTAATGTGTACTACAGTTTCATTTTTCCCAGCAGAATATTTGATTTGAATAACGTTACCTAGCATATTTCCCCTCAATATAGGTGTTTTTATTTTAAAATAATGCATTTAGAGAGTGACATTTTTATTTTCAAAAATAAATAAAAATGAAAGATAAATGGAATCCACCAATACTCTCACGTTCCCATTACTTAAATATAGCATTATTATTTTTTCCTTTTTTCATCCTAGTATCTTTTCCTCCCTAAGGGCTGTTTTACACAGTTGTGATCAGTTTTCACATCATATTGAATTTGAAATATATTTCATGCTACTTCTTTTTCATAAAGTTCATTTTATACGGCTGCTTGATGACTGGGAGCAGGCCTTTTGCATCTACCCTGATGTTGAACACAGATATACATATTAGACATTCAATAATATTGTTAACTTGAATGAAAGTACAGGCATTTTAAGGAGAAAAGCTTTTTTGGATATTTATTTAGTTCTTTCTGCCATACCACCTAATATAGCAATGTAGTCAAAGGCTGACATTTCATAAACAATTGCTAAATTATCTGGTGGGTAGCTCACAACTGTAATCCCAGCACTTTGGGAGGCTGGGGCGGACAGATCACTTGAGTTCAAGAGTTTGAGACCAGCCTGGCCAACATGGTGAAACCCTGTCTCTACTGAAAGTACAAAAATTAGTTGGGTTTGGTGGCAGGAACCTGTAATCCAAGCTACTCAGGAGGCTGAGGCAGGAGGATTGCTTGAACCCAGGAGGCAGAGGTTGCAGTGAGCAGAGATCACACCACTGCACTCCAGCCCAGACAACACAGCAAGACTCCATCTCAAAAAAATTCTAAAAAAAAATTAAAAAATAAAAAATAAAATAAAACAATTGCTAAATTAAATGCTAAGTAGTTAGAGTCATGTTACTGAGAACCACAATAGAGAAGGTCGTGTGGTATATGTAAATGTATTCTAGTCATACTCACAGATCTTTGTGGCAGTCAGTCTAGGAGAATAACAAAGAATATTCAAAACAATGGATTTAACATTCACATCTCTACTCCAGGATAAGGGATATTCACATCTTAACTATCTGCCCTTACCTTTGCCTTCCTATTTTAGTTTTCAATACAATAGCCAGAATTATCCTTTTAAAAGTTCAATTTGATCATGTCGTTCTTCTCTTTACGCCCTATAAAAATTTTCCATCTCAGAGTAAAAGTCAAATTCCTTAAGGTGGTTTATCAGGCTGTCTTAGTCAGCTCAGGCTGTTGGAAAAGAATACCACACACTAAGTGGCTTAAACAAATGACATTTATTTCTCACAGCTATGCAGGTTTGGAAGCCACAAATCAAGATGCTGGCTGGCTGGCATGGTGGCTCATGCCTGTAATCCCAGCATTTTGGGAGGCAAAGGTGGGCGAATCATTTGAGGTCAGGAGTTTGAGATCAGCCTGGCTGACATGGTGAAACCCTGTCTCTACTAAAAATACAAAAAGTAGCTGGGTGTGGTGGGTCATGCCTGTAATCCCAACTACTCAGGAGACTGAGGCATAAGAATCACTTGAACCCAGGAAGCAGAGGCTTCAGTGAGCCCAGAGATAGTGACTGGGTCATAGAGAGAGATTGTCTCAAAAAAAAAAAAAAATAGATGCTGGCTGATTCAGTTTTTTGAAAGTACCCTTCCTGGCTTGCAGATAACCATATTCTTGCTGTGTTCTCATGTCATTTCTCTTTTCTTTTCTTATAAGGGCATTAATCCCATCATGAGGGCTCCATCCTAAGGACCTAATTACTTCCCAAAGCCTCACATCTCAAACTATCATCCCACTGGGGATTGAGGATAACATGAGGACCTTGCCATGTAAAATTCTGTGGGACATATTCAGTCCATAGCAAAGGCATTACGTCATCTAGTTATGTTGCCTCTCTGACCTCTTCTCCCACTGTATTTTCATGGCTCTGGTTTCCACCCACATGAGCCTCCCCCCATTCCCTGAACACACTCCTTTATCTCAGAAATTTGGCATTTGCTATTCCCTCGACCTAGAAACATCTTCGCCCACGTACCCTATTTTCTCATTTGCTCAAATCCTTCATGTCTCTGTTCAGATAGTCTCCCTTCTGAGGTGTCTTCCCTCTCTTCAAATGTCTTTAATACTTCATTGCTTCCTTAGCCCTCAAAACAACTTGATATTGTACATATTTATTTCTCATATTGAAATAGCTTTTTCCAAACTAAATATAAGCTTCTTGAGTGTTAGACATTTATCTGTCTTGTTCGCTAATATGAAATTCATCACCTAGCAGCTGAAATATTGAACTGCTCAGTAAATATTTGTTAAAGATGTAATGAATGAATGCTGAATATGATGTCTACCATGTAGTCAGTGTTTTAATTGCACCATAGTTCTCCAAAATATGTAGGTCACCTTTGCAAAATATTATTAGCACAATGTTATAGAAAATAAAATCAAGATATTAAGGACCTTGCTCAAGGCAACACTAAAAATTATTAATAGTGATAACAATTAGCAAGTGTAATCTTCATACCATGGACTTTCTTTCCAATGCTCAAATTATTTTCTTTTTATCATGCTGGGATATAAAGTAAATGCAAAGAATTTAACAATGTTCTGATAATTTTACAATCTAATTTAATGTTGGATTTTGGTTTTTATTTGTCATTGTTATAAAGGAAAGACCTGTGGCTAAAGATTTTGAAATCCACATGGTATATCATAGCAGAAGATAAAAATCTTTGAAATTCAGAGGAAGAGAACTTCTCTGCAACTCAGTTTGCTTCTGTATAACACTGGGATAACAATACCTTGCTGAGATGAAGCTACTATAGTCTGACTTTTCAGCCCTCAACCTTGACATTTGCTGTTTAGCAGTAAGGTGTGCTTCCTATTCTGATATGCATGCCTTAAGGTTCATTGATAAAGAAGTGTTCCCTCCCACAAACATTGACTTTGAATAAATCGGTCAACCTGTATGATGCTGGAATTCATGGGAAATATCTCAGGAATAAGATGACTAACAGGATCAAAACTTTAAAAGACGTTATTCTAAACTTATGTCACATCTTTAGTGGACTATCACTTTCTGTTCTGCCTCTCTAATCATCTAGATATATTGATTTTTTTTTCCTAAGAGAATTAACAAATCTTAGCTTAGGGCTAGATTTAGTTTTAAAACTCTACTCTTATAGTTCTGATGGACTGAAAAAAATGGTTTACAATAAAATAATTTGTAGTTATTTCTAAATGATGATATAATGACTGACTTGGCTGGCTGTAAGGCTCTGGCTTGCAGTTTAGTTACTAGTAAAACAGGTTCTTGATGTTCTTGCCACACAGGTGTTGAATATAATATATTACTAGATCCTGAATTTGGCTCAATTTGATTTAATTAAAAACCTTTTGTTAAGTATTTAATATTTGTCAGGTATTACTTTTTAGTTGCCTTTAGAATCATGTGGCAGTAGAATGGAAGAGAGAAATGTTGACTGATCCACACAGAAATCAAATCTAATCAAAGCTTTAGTTCCATTTGCACTCATTTTGATTAAAACTCTTGACTAACCTTAGAAGGATGCCTAAACTCCATCACTCAGGCTATTTGGCTTTATGCAATTACTATAAATTATTGACACACATCAATAAATGTACAAAGTTATCACTAATCTATAAGGATATTCAAAGTCTGGGGTAAAAAGCAGAGGACTTAATTCAGCTGTCAAAATTAAAATCTTAAAATTGTTGAACTGGAGGACAAAGTGTTTTGTTTGAAATTCCATTATTAAAACCACATGATCTCAAAGTGTTCATATATCTTTCTACTTAATTTAGCTTCTTTTTATTTAGATTATTTTCTTGATCAATTCTGCACCCTCTTGGGAGAGGATCCAAGCATTTGATAAGCAGAATGAGAAAGTCAATTATCACTAGGGTAAATTTATCTTCAATTTGACGTTTATCCTCAACTGAATATTTTCACTGAATTGGAGAGTCCATTACCCATCTCTTTTTTCAAATTATCCATATCTCCATAGTTAACTTTTACTGTTCACAAAACAGTTTTCAAAGCTTACACAACTAGCACAGAAGTTTTCTCTAGGAAGTTAACTTGTGTAACTCTGAATATCTTCATATTTATAATAGATATAATATTGAGATTATCATATTTTTAAAGGCAAAATAAGATAATATATAGAAGGAAGTACTTTATAAAAATAAAAACGTGTTACAAAATTAAATGTATGCTCCATGGATGGGGTATTATGTGAATTTTTATACAACTCTAATAATTAGATGATTATGTGGTTATGAAAATAGTTTTGGTTATTCAGAGTTAAAAATTCATGTTATAAAATATCAAAGGTTATAGGAATGAGCCATGGGAAAGAAATAATTCACAAAGACAGCCAAAGAATCATAGGATATAAAATAACTCGTCCAAGGTCACATGCTATTTATTCATTCATTCATCATCAGCTAGCCAGCCAAAAAAAAAAAGAAAACATTTATTAAATACAAGCAATGCAATGGTGATCATGATACGTCCCATGTTTTCAAGGAGGTTACAGGATCCAGGAAAGAATTATTCCCGGAAAATAACCTTGCCTTTTCAAACCACAACTATTAAATATTAACAACAACAACAAAACCCTGAGGTTCTGTAACAGAGAGAGATGAGATACCACATACTGAAGCCTTCAATCTCATTAAAAGTATACACTAAATCTAGTCATTCTAGATAGTTAAATTATAGTCCCCTGCTATTAAGATAATATGACGATAAAGTTTTCTTTATTCATTTGGAGACCAGTTTATTTAATGAAAACAACACCCTCTCTTCAATGAATTAGGAAAACCTCAAGAGGTACATGCCTTTGAATCATTGATCTCTTTAACACCTATTTTTTTTCTTGAAAGCAATAAATGACACTATTCTTGTACACAAAGATGAATAAGATATATTCTTGTCCCAAACTATTAAAAATCTAATGGAAAATAAATGTAATACACAATTGTAATAGAATATGATATATGCAATCACATATGCTTAGTACGGGTGAATTCTACTTTAAAAAAACAGGAAATGCTTCTTATAAATGAAAAACCACATTTAGATTAAAGTTGCAAATAAACTTTTCTGTTCATTCTGTTCTATATTCTATTCTACTTTTAATTTGCAATTAATTTGATGAGGTAAGACTATATTGTGGCATTTATTCAATACAAATTGATTGAAAATCCATCATTAGACAGACTCTGTGATAGTCACTAGGGATATAACAAAGGAAAAGGACAGCTTGTGGCTTGAAAAACCCAGTATAGCAAGGAGGTCAGACAAGAAACAAATTCATTCCAGTACAATTTGGGCCCTTACTACAGCTTCCAGGGTTTGCAGGCAGAGCAGCAAGAAAATAAAGCAAAAATGTTGATTTTTGTGATGGAGTTTGTATGTATATTTTATTTATTTATTTATTTATTTATTTATTTATTTATTAAGGACAAGGTCTCACTCTGTCTCCCAGGCAGGAGTACAGAGGTGGGATTTCTGCTCACTGCAGCCTTGACCTCTGTACTCAAATGATTGCTCTACCTCAGCTTTCTGAGTAGGTGGGACTACAAGCATGTACCACCATGCCAACACACCCAGCTTTTTAAATTTTTTTAAATTTTTTGTGGAGATAGGACTAGCTATGTTGTCCAAGCTGGTCTTAAACTCCTGCGTTCAAGGTATTCTCCTCCGTTGGCCACTCAAAAAGCTGGGATTACAGGTGTGAGCCACTGTACCTGGCCAGGGAGCTTACATTCTCATAAAAGGACACAATAAATAACCACAAATAAGAAACATACTATTTAATATAAGGTGATGATGGGGTTATTGGAAAAAAATGTTTTTGATATTCATGATTTGCTATGATATCACAGCAGAGTAACTATCAGTTGGAAGAAACTGTTGATAACCATAGGTTCCCAGAGATGAGTTTTGAAAGCTAAATAAGAACTGTATAAGAGTTAAATGAGGGAAAGGACTTGTTAAGGAGGGAGTGTACATTGATTAAATAGTCAAAAGAAAATGGAATAACCTAAAATTTGTTGAAGTGATACTTAACTGACAAATTTCAAAAGATCAGTTTACTTGTAGTGTACAATAAAGTCTTTGAAATTTTTAATTTTTTATTACTGTTGATTTAAAAGCCTTCACAAAATTAATGTTGTTGTGAAAATACATATTAACAAAGTTTACAAAAGAAAATGAACTATACAAAAGTAGGAAATAATAGCACATAACTAGCTCTGAACCTATGCACTTTTACAGATGTTATTTACTAGATCAAGGCACTTTCACAGATAGTGAATATACTACTAAACTTCTTGAAGTATAGAGAAAAACGAAAAGCTCCAAAGAATTCGGAGGAAACTAAAACTTTAGCATATAAAATTTATTACAGGGAGGTAAGAATATTGCAATATCAGAAAATTAACAAAATAACATTGAGGTTGAAACATATTTCCAATATATGATCTTTTTAGCAATTTTATCTTGCTTATATTATGATATTAGAGTATCAGAGAAAAAATAATATGTTATTTTTGTTAGGTGACAAGAAGGCATTTGAAAAATAAGTAACCACTATTTTTATACTTTTTTTCTGAGATATAAATATTCCATTGCATAAATATGCCCCAGTTTGTTTATCTGTTCTCATGGTGGTACACCATGCTTGATTTTTTTAAACTTTTTTTCCATTATTAATATTGCTACTATAAGCAATTGAGTGTAAGTCATTTTGTAGACTTAAATTTTTGTTCCTATTGAATTGACACCTAGGAATAGACTTTCTGAGCCACAGGCTAAGTTATTTTTGACTGCATAGGAAATTGTCAGTCTTTCAATCTGTTTGCACTATTTTAACTCCTACCAGCTTTGTATGACGGTCCATCACCTCACACTGTTGCCAACAATTAATGTAATCAGTTTTTTAATTTAGCCATTCCAGTGGGTCCACAGTGGTAAAATTGTGATTTTTGTTTGCTTTTCTCTGAAAATTAAATTGTATATATAGCTTTTTCACGTGGTTATTTGTCATACTTATATATTATTTTGTGAAGTTTTATGATCTTTTTTTCATATTTATTATTTTCAAAATAAACTCTCAGCTACATCCAAAGTTTGTCCTGGTTTGTTTACCCTCTCTTCAGTTATACAAGATACCATTTATGCAAAGTTCTTGGTTTCTTTGCACCAGGACTCAGAATTTACCAATTAATACTGGAAGGCGCATCTGTTCCTTAAATCAATTATGTAAACTTCACTGACTACAAGTGAAGGATCCTCTTCTCTTTTTCTATTTATAAATGCTTGAATGTTTTAATATAACCATCTTTATGAGAAGTATGCATGTTAATTGTATTTTGACATATATTTAAATCTCACAAAGAAGAAAGTTGCTATAACAGTCTCCTTAGTATGGCATGCTAAGCCAATAAACATTGTAAAAATTGTACAGTTCACATATTTATTTTGATCATAGAGTTCACTGTACAAACCAGTACGTCAGCTTCCTATTAAATCTTTGTCCGTTCCTTGTATATTTTTAATGACAACTAATTTCTAATTTCTGATCTAGGTCAGTAGTTCTATCACGTATCTTGCTTTATTCTCCAGCCTTTGTCTTACCAAAAAAGTGCTTTCATGAGATTATTATAATAAACTACACACAAACATAGATAGTTAACTGTTTTAATACCATGAGATGAATGAAATCAATACATTTTTCAGAGGTCATTTTACATCACATCTTTGGATAAGACAAAAGGAACTCTGCATAACTTATATGGCTGCCTAAACTAAGTATCTACATCCCACATACTCTTGTATTTTTTAACATCTTTTGTGCAAGTATGTATTTGTCAAATATTAGGAGGACTGTGTACCCATATTACTTGTGCTTCTATGTTTGTTTTTGGTTTTTTATACATGCTATTCTGGTATATTAAATGATATCACATTTTACTATATTGCATTTGAATGATGATTTAACCACTCAAATTTTTATTTTTATATCTTGGGAGTAGCATCTAGCAGGAAATATGTTCACCCTACAGCTCTGTAAGGTAGATATTACCCATTAAAGAAGAAGATAAGACTGATAAGACTTGGAAAGATCAAGTGCTTGCCTAAAGTCACAACTAATTCAGAATTTAAACCATCTGTCCATTAAGTCCACAACAATTAGACAATTTTGGTGCTGGCAATCTTAATGGAATGCATTAACTGAAGTTATGTTTCAACATCAATGAGATCTAAAATCGTTTGTTTAAAATTATGCTAAAATATATATAGAAAACGATTACAAGTCTTGCAGTTCCATTTCAGTTTGAACAATGATCCTTAAATACTCCTTTATGATTTTTCCCCAATAAAAACTGTTAGCTAATAGGAAAAAAAATAACTTTCCCATTATTTTAGTTGCAGAATTCTTTTTTGTTGTTGTTGTTATTTTTTTTTATTGCATTTTAGGTTTTGGGGTACATGTGAAGAACTTGCAAGATTGTTGCATAGGTACACACGTGGTAATGTGATTTGCTGCCTTCCTCCCCTTCACCTATATCTGGCATTTCTCCCCATGCTGTCTCTCCCCTCCTACCCACCCCCGTCCCTCCCCTATTTCCCCCCAACTGACCCCAGTGTGTAGTGCCCCCCTCCCTGTGTCCGTGTGTTCTCATTGTTCAACACCCACCTATGAGTGAGAACATGCGGTGTTAGATTTTCTGCTCTTGTGTAAGTTTGCTGAGAATGATGGTTTCCAGGTTCATCCATGTCCCCACAAAGGACACGAACTCATCGTTTTTGATGGCTGCATAATATTCCATGGTGTATATGTACCACATTTTCCCTGTCCAGTCTATCATCGATGGGCATTAGTGTTGGTTCCAGGTCATTGCTATTGTAAACAGGGCTGCAATGAACATTCATGTGCATGAGTCCTTATAGTAGAACGATTTGTAATCCTTTGGATATATACCCAGTAACGGGATTGCTGGATCAAATGGAATTTCTATTTCTAGGCCCTTAAGGAATCGCCACACTGTCTTCCACAATGATTGAACTAATTTACACTCCCACCAACAGTGTAAAAGTGTTCCTATTTCTCCACTTCCTCTCCAGCATCTGTTGTCTCCAGATTTTTTAATGATCACCATTCTAACTGGCTTGAGATGGTATCTCAATGTAGATTTGATTTGCATTTCTCTAATGACCAGTGATGATGAGCATTTTTTTCATATGTTTGTTGCCCTCATGTATGTCTTCTTCTGTGAAATTCCTGTTCATATCCTTCAGGCCAATATCCATGATGAACACAGATACAAAAATATTCAATAAAATACTGGCAAGCCGATTGCAACAGCACATCAAAAAGCTTATCCACCATGATCAAGTAGGCTTCATCCCGGGGATGCAAGGCTGGTTCAACATACGCAAGTCTATAAAAGTAATTCACCACATAAACAGAACCAAAGACAAAAACCACATGATTATCTCAATTGATGCAGAGAAGGCCTTTGTCAAAATTCAACAGCCCTTTATGCTAAAAAACCTCAATAAACTAGGCATTGACGGAACATATCTCAAAATAATAAAAGCTATTTATGATAAACCAACAGCCAATATCATACTGAATGGGCAAAAAATGGAAGCATTCCCTTTGAAATCGGGCACTAGACAAGGATGCCCTCTCTCACCACTCCTATTCAATATAGTACTGGAAGTTCTAGCCAGAGCAATCAGGAAAGAAAAAGAAATAAAGGATATTCAAATAGGAAAGGAGGAAGTCAAATTGTGTCTATTTGCAGATGACATGAGTGTATATCTAGAAGACCCCATCGTCTCAGCCCAACATTTCCTGAAACTGAAAAGCAAGTTCAGCAAAGTCTCAGGATATAAAATCAATGTGCAAAAGTCACAAGATTTCCTATACACCAATAACTTAAAGAGAGCCAAATCAAGAAAGAGCTGCCATTCACAATTGCTACAAAGAGAATAAAATACCTAGTAATACAACTAACAAGGAACATAAAGTACCTCTTCAAGGAGAACTACAAGCCACTGCTCAACGAAATAAGAGAGGACAAAAACAGATGAAGAAACATTCCATGTTCACAGTTAGAAAGAATCAATATCATGAAAATGGCCATACTACCCAAAGTAATTTACAGTTGCAGAATTCTCTAACTCAAGGTAATGTACTACATTGACATTCATTTTATTTTTTTTAATTATTTTGCATATATCAGGCAGATAAATTTAAAACTTGATGCTTCATAAAGAATGAATGATATTATGAGAGAAAAGGGAAAAAGGAAGTACTTTGTGGGCAAGACAAAGTCGGTTATAAGAGTTGTTTGTTCTAGGAAGACAGTGAGAGTGGAAAAGAAGAAACAGTGACAGTTTCCAAAAGTGTCAGTGTTAATAACAAAATCTGAACAAGCATTCCCATTGTAACATGAACAGAACTTAAGGATCAAGAGCAGCAATAAGTAAATAAGGGACAGTCTGCCTAGATATATTCTATTTGCTACACCAGATGCACTGATTGCATTTCTCCCTTCTTCCCAACCTCACCTGGTGTCTCAACAGATTTTCCCTTCCTGTCACTACCTGAGAAGGAGGCTGATGCTATAGGATTGCATCCATGGGCTTCCTTAATTGCTGACTTCCATCTGAGTGTGCCCAGTCAGAGGCATTACTGTATATAGGGTGGCAAGAGGAGAGTGATGTCAGGGATTGAACTCCTCCCACCATCTTTCTGCTAGATTTCCATAGGTTGACTGAATGAGATTCTCTGGTGTTCATCTGTCTTCTAGATCATCAGCTGCTTACTCCTTCATCACCAACCATAGCCAGTCTACTTTGTGGAGGCCCCTGGGGTTTTGCCAGATAAGTGTGACTAGTCACAAGACCAGACTCTGACTTGTCCACTACATCTGGTATCAGAAGAACACCGCACCAGGGAATATGGAACCTGGCTTCCAGAACAGCTATTGGAGCAATTAGGCAACTAAATCTGTAATGATGAAAGTAATTTCCCATGTGGAGAAACTAAGAGGCAGTTAAATGAAGGATACATTTCTGTTCCCGTTCTCCCTTGGATGGACTGTTTCAAGGCATGGCTGCTAGTTTTAGTAAGTCTATAGAATTCCTCCTAGACCGAGAAATTGTACTGAATAATTATTCCTGTTGATTAGCTCATTGAGAAAGAGTTGACAGCAAATAAAATATCAATTTGTATTCCTTTCCATCCTTAGAACTTCACATCCATTTTTAATCTGTCTCATCTTTTATAAGATTACACACCGCACATAAAGAATTAGCACTTAATCCTTGCTTGAGTTTCCATTTATTAAGAAATGTAAGTGAATATATGTATAAATATATATTATTTATATGTTTTATATTATATATTTTTCATAATTGTATACTATATATTTACATAATTATATATAATATATATCTTACATATACAAACTATGTAAAAATAACTTGGATATATATTCTTTCACTCATAATTTTCAAATTTTATTTTTGTTATTAAAAAAATTTCGACACATATACTATCTTTTTCTCTACTTTGTAAGGTGACCCTTCTCTTCAACTCTTCTAACTTCCCCTCCCAAATTCTGTCAACTGAACTATTATTTTTTGCATTGTGAATGCTAATGATATCATTTTTCTGAAACATAATTTTAAATTTTATGTGCATTTTCTGTAGTTCATTTATGAAATTTAATACTAGTAAGTATTGCTTATATCATAATGGATATGCAAACAGTGTACTTTGCGGAGCCAGGAATATTAGTTATTAATACATTATTACTAATAGTTTTATTATATCACTTATCTAGGATCTTAATTGCTTTATATTTGCTAATAGTATTGGAAATATACACATAAACACACATGGGTAGATGAATACATGTATATATTATGCTTTGCTGTAGTCTCACTTATAAATAAATATTTTTCTCACTGCTCTCTTTCAGGCTTTTGCATCCTCGTACATCAAATTAAATGAGGTAATATCTAGGTCTGTTGGACAGTGGCATCCTAGATCTTGACTCTTTGCCTTCTTCAATTAGTTATCTTTTTTTCTGGAATTGGCCAAATTTACCATCCATTCCTGTTATATACTCTCAAGAAAGTAGAAATAGATGGAAATGTCATCAAGCTAATAACCACTCTGAAAATAATTTGGCAGTTTTGTAAAAATTTAAACATACATCAAGTTTCCTCAAGAAATGAGGTATGTTCATACAAGAACTTGCACTTGAATGTTTATAGCAGCTTTTGCATAGTGGCCCCAAACTGAAAACAACTCTAATCTCCAGCAGTTAAGTAGACATATACACATGGCATAACCATAAAAGAGAATATTACTACATTAGAAAGATGAAATGAATTCTTTATACAACACAATATGAAAGAATATCAAAATAATTATGCTTAATAACTTGTCACCATTAATAATGCCATAATAAATAAAAATTATTAATAAATTTACTAGTTTATTAATAATGCAATAAATGAAAAGCAAAAAATATACTAAATGCTTCCACTTATTAAAAAAAAAAAAAAAAAGGAATGCAAACTAATACATAGTGACAAAAAACACCTATGGTTGCCTAAAAATGGAGGCAAGGATAGAAAGGTATATGGAGAAGGGAATGATGAGAAAGGGGCATAAAGAAACTTTTCAATTTTATTGCTCCAAATATGAACTAGCCAACATGGATCACTTGGGTTACATAAAACTGAGAGAGTGGAAGTCAATTTTTAAGTCCTCTTGAAATTGTTTTAGGGCAGCACTGAAATGTCAAAATATAAAATTTAATTCACAAATTAAGCTAATAAATGCAGCAACTGGATACTAACAATAATGATAAAAATAAAACTCTGTATTTCAGGCATTTTAATAACTTAGTATATACTATCCCATGTAATCATTTCATAAAATAAGCCTATGTGGTAGGTATTATTTCTCTAATTTAATGAGGAAGAAACTGGAGCTTCAAGAAATTACATATTTTAAGTATTATATTTACATCAGTACATTACAAAAGACCTTATTTTATGTGATTCTAGTAATTATGGAGCTACAATGTTTGCATGCATTTACTATGATATGCTTTTTACAATGTTATTTTAAGAGCTTTATAAAATAGATGGGATTTTATCTAGGTTGTTTCTACAAAGATCTGCAAGCAGTGAGAATCAGTGCCAATCTCCTTTCAAGTATCAATAGATATATATAGCTGATTGAACAATGAAGTCACCTTTATCCAGCTCTCCATTCTCTTGGTTTTGAAGATACTCATCCAGTGTAGTGCTGCATGAGATTTCATTTAATTAACTTCAGGCTTTAAAAAAAAATGTTTATAGATATCTTGCTCATCTTCTATCACAGCTGGAAGACTGGAGTGTTTCTCCTAGAAATACTTCATGTGTATGTCATGGAACTCTAATGACCACACATATTTAAATCTATCTGATATATTTATTTTCAGTCTTATGAGTTAATATATTTTAGTTGAACTCTAGTTCATACAAGTAAAATGATTATTGGCTTGCAAGATACCTGTGTAGATACAAATAGAATGAGATAAATTACAATATGAAAAAAATGAAGAAATAAAACTAGTTAATTTGCAATGTCAAATCAATAGCATACTGTTTTATTACATAATATGGTGACAGAACTGTTTTGACTGAATAATTTATCTCAAAAGGAATACTCAACTTGTTTTAGAGAACACACTCCAAAGAACAGTTAAAAGATAAAAGGTTAATGGAATCTGGCTGCCAAGAAAACAGAACATTTTTTTTTTAGAAGAAAAGAATTCTTGCCCAATTCTTATACTTTTTAAATTAATGAGCTGTGGAAATAAGTCAGGAAACTATTTCTAGAATTCAGGAAATTAAAAATATAATTAAAAGTACATATTATCATGCTATAGAAAGGTACTGTATCTGTCTTCAAAAAGCGATTCTTTCAAATCTCTACTTATCTATATACAATCAAATAAACTTGAGGAACTGAGACATAATAGAGCTCAGAAGATAAATACATTTTGAGATTTCTATAGCCCATGATACACATCTTCCCACATGCACATACCTAGGCACACAAACACACGCACACAAACCTACTTACATGTGTTTTGGTGAAGGTATGGGAAAAATACTGGCCATTAGAACTGTAAGGAATTTTTATGGACTTTTCAAAAATTTGACCAGAAATGGAGAGAAGTTGTATACAACATCGGATTTGATAGTAGATATAGTAAATTATATATCTATCTTCTAACAAAACCTAATGAACATAAAACATAGAATTTTCCAGGTAATATTTTATCTTGAATTGCTTTATTTTCAAAGTTTTGATTCTTTCATTTCTTGATTCAGATACCCATTGTATCTCTAATTTGTGCTTTTGATTTATAAAACCTTTCTGACTCTTCTTATAAAAGTAACCACTATTTTTGTGGCCTACTGTTTTTAACACCACTGATTTTAAGTGTAGTGTCCTAACATTTTTTTTTTTGAGATGGAGTCTCAGTCTGTCTCCCAGGCTGGAGTGTAGTGGCGATATCTTGGCTCACCGCAACCTCTGCCTCCTGGGTTCAAGTGATTCTCCTACTTCAGCCTCAGTAGTAGCTGGGATTACAGGTGCACACCATCATGCTTGCTAATTTTTTATTTTTCGTAGAGACAGTTCTCACCATGTTGCCCAACCTGGTCTCAAACTCCTGACCTCAAAGTATCCACCAGCCTCAGCCTCCCAAAGTGCTGGGATTATAAGCATGAGCCACTGCACCTGGCCACCTGACACTTTTGAAAAAGACAGAAATGTTAGTCCAACTGAAACCATTACATTCATCCTGTGCTGATAAGGTTTCTTTTGAATAAACATAGAAACTGGTCCTCCTGGTCTTAAAACTTCAGAAAATTACAATTGTTTTATCTGAGTTCCTTTCTCAGGAAACCAACCACCAGGCCTCCCAGATAGTATCAAGAAAATGAAATTTACCAGATCACTGCATCTGAACAATGGGGCACCATGCCCCTTCCCATTATGATTGGCTAACTGATCACCTGCTTCCTGTTGACAAACTGATCTTCCTCACCCCTTTCTAATTCCTCTTTTCCTGCACATGGTCACATTTCTTACCTGCTATATGAAACTTTAATTTTAGTCCATCCAGGAGATGGATTTGAGACTGATCGCTCATCTCCTTGTCCACAGTGTCCAAATAATACCTTTTTCTCTGGCAATAATCTTTGTCTTGTGACTGGCTTTCTATGCTGTGAGTTGCAGAACTTAAGACAATCTCTGGAGTTTCAATAACACAACTTCAGGTCTATTGATTCAGAATATGTATTTTGTTGGACTTCCTGAATGATTCCTAGACACATTAAAGTCTGAGGACCACTGTTTTAATCTACAAGCATTTAATTCTATATTTCTTTACCTTTATATGTTTGCTTAAATATTTTTCTCTCCTATGTAAAGAATAAGTCCCTTTGCCTGTAGAAGGAATAATGAAATTGTTGATCACCACTGCTTATTGTTTTTTTGTGCACAGCAGGATCTATTAAACTCTTACTGAATGTATACAATGTACTAGTTATCTTTGCTGGGCAAGATTCATCTTTAAATGTTCTCATTAAAATATTTTTTTCATTTAATTTTCCCTTAGGAATATAAACTTGTTCCACTGAAATGCTTTCACTGGTCTGTAACTCTCTAGAAACCCAAGCAGATTATAACCACACTTAATCCAAAAGTAATAGTGATTGCAGTCATGGTGGCATGGGGTCAATAACAAAGAAAGAGGTAGTGTATGGTAGCACTTTAATGTTTTTGGAAGGCAATTTATAATTTTAAATTCATGCTTACCCCTCAATTATTTCCATGACCTTAGAAATTATTATTAATTTGCACACATTAAGCCTTCTCTTTTTATTTTTACACAGAGTATAGGAATACAAAAAGCAAGCTCAAATAATAGTGTAAAAATTGCATCCGGAGTAGTTGTGAAGAATGCTGGTCTCAGTGATCGTCAGTTTTCAAAAACCAGAATAAAGAACTCAAGCCCTTCAGAGAGAACTCAGTCGGAGCAGAGTGTTTCTCATTCTTCATCTGTTTTTGCTTAGGATTTGCAAAATGCGGTTTGGAAATTGAACTGGATGAAAATTAAGAGTAAAACAACAAGCACACTTAGTGCCCAAAGATTGGGTTCTAATACTATTCTTAAAAAAAAAAAAAGAAACAAGCACTCCTAAAAGAAATGACTACTTCTATTACAAGAGAAGGAAATATTCAAGATGAGCCCAGAGCAACTTGGAGTGCTAGGAGCTAAGAGCCTGCCAAAAAAAAAAAAAAAAAAAAAAAAGAAAACAAATCTAAACCAAACCAAGATCAAAGCCAAAACAAACAACAAAAACTCACTACAAACAACAAAAACTCACTACATTGATAGAGGTATGTCACAGAGGTACAAAAACCAACAGAAAGAGCTCGTAATAGCCCGATGTAGAATGATTTGAGCAACAAAATAAAGTAAGTAGTGCTGGATTATAACTTAGAGTATCTAATATCCCTAAATCAACAATCAACACAGATATAAGTAAGCAATTGAAGAAATAAATAAATGGAGAAGAAGAGAGAAATCTCCAATGCAGAAGATCTCCAAATAATTTATATAGATATTCTACTTTGTAGGAGGTAGAGCATAGCTCCTTACTCCCTAAGTGTGACCTGCATATAGTGACTTTCTTTCAATGTGGAATGGAGGTAGAAGACTAAATTTACAGTAGAGAAACTTGACAAACACTACCTAAACCAAGTGACAGAGGACAAAATAAACAGTAAGATGACATGTATATAGTATGTAGCCTTTATGTGATAAAAATGACATTTTACCTCTCTGCTATTCCTTCCCCGAACCCATAATCTCAATCTAATGATGAATGACATTAGATAAATCCCAATTGAGAGATAATCTACAAAATATATGGGTAATACTCCTCAAACTGTTAAGTTTATCAAAAACAGGGCAAGTTCAAGAAGCTGCCGCAACTGAGAAAAACCTAAGTATATATGAGAACTAAGTGTAGGATGGCATTTTTAATGGGATACTAGAATTTTGAAAAATGACATTAGGTCAAAAAAAGAATATATGGATCAGGTATAGATTAACTTCATTTCACAATAATGCATCAATATTCAACATCATCACAAATGTACCACCTTAATATAAGATTTTAATAATCAGGTGCACAGTATATGAGAACTGTCTGTATTACCGTCACATTTTTTCTGTAAATTTGAAACTGTTCTAAAATAGATATTTTGATTTTATAAAGGTAGAAGATAAAGTTTTATTTTTGTTTTCACTTCTTAGCTGTCAAATGATTTGGATATTCACTTATTATGTATGCTTCATTTGCCTCTTATACATTTAAGTGAAAAATAAAAACTCGGTTTTCTAATTCATTAAATTGTTATGAGGTGCAAAGGAAACAAATCATGATAAAAAATTTAGTAAACTTCAAGGTGGTATTACGAATGGTTTGTCACATAATTGATGTGCTGAAGACTTTTTTAAGTAAGTGAGTTTTAACTTTAGTCATTTGTCTCGTAATGGAAAAGAAGAATATCCAAATTATCAAAATGGTCCTGGGGAAACGAAAACAATGCCTATTCTTGAAGAGTTCTGAGAAAATAACAGGGAATAATGCAATGGAATAAGACTTGAAGGCTTGAGTGTTCACTAGTTCATGTGTTTAAATTTTATCTCTTTAGGATTCCATCTCTGCGGTTGGGTTGGAAATCTCTACAGGAGGAGAACTATATTTACATTTGAATGTGTTTACATATATTCCCCAAAGGATTAAATGTTTCTTAACATCATGAACTATTCATACTAGATAGTCATAATATACATGAATTCATTTGACACCCAGAGTAAATGGGCAAGTCTGACAGGGATGTCAACTAAGAAGCCGAATCTAGATTTAGCAAAAGATACTGAGAGTAGCTAAGTAAGTGGCCACTAAGACTTGCAGCATATCTTTTCCCTTATCAACAATTTTTAAAATAAATTAGTTGGCAACATGGCTTAGGCCTGTAATCCCAGAACTTTGGGAGACTGAAGCAGGCAGATCCCTTGAGCCCAGGATTTCAAGACTAGCCTGTGCAACAGCATGAGACTCTGACTCTAAAAATATTAAAAAAAATAGCCACACATTGGGACATGAACCTGTAGTCCTAGCTACTTGGGAGACTGACCTGGGAGGATCACTTCGCCCCACAGATTAAGGCTGCAGTGAGCTGTGACTGACATGGGTGACACATGTTTGTGTAACAGAGGGAGACTCTGTATCAGAAAAAATAATAAATTTATTCTAAAAAGTATAATTTAAGAAAACTTCAACTAGATTGATTTTGGAAGCAGTTTTTCTAAAATCAAAGTTAGAAAATAAGAGTATGTTTATAATTGGAATGTGCCCAGTTCTTATATGGGGAAAAATGCTCTTGAAATATACTCATACTGATAACCTTTATGGAATCATACTGAGCAGGAATTATTCCTACAATTGTCCCTTCCCTTGGGTCATTTAAATGGTTTAAATTCCATTTAGATATTAGTTGTATAGAAGCACCATAATTACCTAAGATAAATGCCTCATCTATTTTCAAATCTTCATTAAAATTACCTTTTTTTTGGTGCCCAATACCAAAGCTATTAGAGTTAAGAGTGTCAGCATTTCCATTTACAAACTCTGTTCTTTTAGGGTTCATTATCTTTTCTGTTTTGAATTACATTAGCCTGAAAATTAGCTGTCAGCATTAATATGTATTATATCACCCAAACTCCATGTACACATCAGTTTGGCAATATGGAAGGCAGAGATCAGTAACCTCTTTCCTCCTTCTTCATAAAATTCTAAAGATGTGTTGACTGCTTCATTATCTCATGGCCAGGCACAGACTAAGTCTTTTAATCATAAACTTTCTCAGATAATTGGTCCTAAATCCGACCTAATAATTTTGATATTTAAAAATCTATGAAGAAGACAAATTGAATATGTACTGTATGACTTTTCAATGTACAATTCCTTTTTAAGCTTCTGAGCCAAATTACAATCTCACATTATTAGAGATCTAGGAGAGGTACACATGGAAGAAAAAAAAAATGAGGGATCTGTGATGTGTGCTATTTCAACTAAAGAATAAAAGCAAAATCACAGTGAATACGGTTTCATTCATTTTGTTAGAGACATTTCTTCACTTTCAAGTGGGCAATGACAGGAGGTGACGCAGAATCACAACAGAAGTAGCAGCTGCAGGGCATGTGAAATGGCAAAAAAAGCATCTGGAATCTAGGCCACATGATGTACCCCTTCTGTCCAGAGTAAAACCAACAAAGGCAATTCTATATTCCTTGTTCTCTCAATGTTTCTTTCACAAATACGCTCCTTGTTTACTTAATTTGTCACCACCTGTTTCAACATCAAACATCTTTCAATTATCATTCAGTGTTTATCAGAAAACAGATCTGATATCCCATTTTGTTTTCTTTTAACATGGAGTTGGGAGAGAGGAAAAGATAAGGCAGCAGTGAAAGAACTAGCCCTTGCACGCACTATATTAAAATAGAATATGGTGTCACATATGGTCTGTCACAAATAAATAATTGTATCTGCCCCTGATCACTAGGGCCACAGGCAAGTGACACTGATATGAGAGAAAAATATTATCTCAGAGGAAATGTTTAAATGATAGACATATCATCTGACCTATTTGTAAGGCAATTGAAAATTAAAGTGAAAATTAAAAAAGGGAAGACAAGAATATTGTAATTATTTTGGCTATAAAGTATGCTTTTTTTGTCTAGGTCAGGCCTAAAGGTAAACAGCAGGTAATGTCTAGAGAAAGGAGGAAATATGAAAAGTTCTATTTATGAGCCACACACAGAAACACTCTCATCAATTTTAAAGTATTTTAATCCAGCATAGAAGCCATGGTCTGGTTAAAATAAAAATAAAATAAAGTAATTTTTGTGACACAGACAACCATTAGAAGTTGCCTGAATTTATAACTGAAGAAACACCACATGCAAATTCTAATTTCTTATTAAAATAAGGGATCATATTCTGTCACTTAAATTATTAACCTTCCTGATAGAACTCTGATTCTTGCATAATGGTTCTTACCTAATGTTGGATATTAACTAGTGCTTATCATTAGGAATATCTGATCCATGATGAACTTTGAGATCTTCATTATTATAATTTCCTCTTCAGCATTTGACAGTTACACTTGCAAGATAATCCAAACAATTTGAAATAGATTTTCCATCTTTCCTCTATTTCAAGTGAACAGATTGAAGATGCCAAATAGCTCAAGCTAATGTACACATTTATCCAGCCATCAATTCAGATGATGATTCCTGTGGATCTATATTCCCACCACTGTTCTCTCAGGACCCTGTATTAAAAGACAGAGAAGATACAATGGCTTTCCTTAAGCAAGAGTAAAGGATAAAAATATACGGAATTAACTATAGCACAGCTTTTTAAATGCAATTTTATGGATGCACAGAAGTCAAATGTAGTTTGGCATATCTTTCATAGAGAAGATGATATTTTAACTGATAATTGAAGGCAAAAGGAAACATTTCTACGCCATGCAGCATGCACCTGATATATAAGTAATTAAAAAATTAATAAATAGCAAAGAACAGCAAAGAATAAGAAAATGTTGTAGAATGAGAGGGGCCACAACACATGGTATTCTCTTGATAGATATTTGCTGGATATATGAATGAATTTATGCTTAATAATATTTACCAAAGCTAACATTCATTATACATGAAATGATGTGCACTTTAATAAGTGCTATACATATAGCAGCTCTATTATATTATGCTAGTCCCATCTAACAGAGGAAGGAAAAGTAAGAATGTAGAGTTCGAATTAGCCAACATTGCACAGCTATTAAGATGCTAGGCGCAGGTGCCTGTAATCCCAGCTACTCAGGAGGCTGCGGCAGGAGAATCATTTGAACCCAGGAGGCGGAGGTTGCAGTGAGCTGAGATCATGCTACTGCACTCCAGCCCAGGTGGCAGAGTGCAGCTCTGTCTCAGAAAAAAAAAAAAAAAAAAAAAAAGAAAAAGAAAGAAAAAGGATGCTAAGCAGAGATTTGAATCTTGGCAGTCAATCTCTGAACAACCTCCTTAATTTATATTTATGATTTCTTTCAATTGAACAATAACCTGTTTTTTAGTTAAAATTTTGTCAAATATGGAATTACTTTTCTGTATTTTTGTTTCAACTTTTAGAAAGCTGAACGGTCTTAGTGTTCTATTACAATTTCTGGAGTCATAGGTCTTTAAAATGTTCTGTAGCATTTCAGCAGAAATTATTCCTGTTTTTACGGGAGAAGTCCTAAAGCCCTCCTTGTGTTCAATGTGAAGAAAAGAAATATACCCCAGAGCTAAATCCCAGACTATTCTTTTCTATAAATTTTTAATGAAATATTGTGTCAAATTATTGTTAATATCTAAAAGAAATCGAAACAATCATATATTGGTTAATCACAAAATACCCCATTTTTCTCTCCATTTATATCGTACCATCTTCACTTCAAAGTTTTGTTTCTGTTTTTGTTTCTGAGATGAGGTTTTACTCTGTCACCCAGGCTGGAGTGCTGTGACCATGGCTCACTGCTGCCTCCACCTGCTGGGCTTACGTGATCCTCCCTCAACATCACAAGTAGCTGGTCCCACAGGGGCACACCACTACGCCTGGCTAATTTTTGTATTTTTAGTAGAGACAGGTTTTTACCATGTTGCCCAGGTAGGTCTCAAACTCTCACCTCCAGTGATCTGCGTACCTTGGCCTCTCAAAATGTTGGGATTATAAGCATGAACCACCACACTCAGCTATGTTGGAATTTGTATGTGAATTTGTTGATCTTAATCAATGATAAAAGCGAGAAAGCACCATTAATCTGTTAGAGCACTGTGCCTAAAAATAAATAGTGCTGTAATGCTGAGTTGGTAGTTAACAAGGCCATAATCAAGCACTTGCATTTTCATCGAAAAATTTCAATTCTGTTTTATGTAGTAAAAATTCTACCTGGTATCATCAATTTTATTGTCGATGTTGTATCGTGATGTTTCCACTTCTGAAATAAATTATTGAATTACACATTCATAAACAAGTGTCAGTACTTCTTTTATGAACGTAATTAATTGTCTAATTCAAATTGAAATGAGATAATGGATATAGTTCTGTTTTACTGAGCTTTTACTTAACCATTTTATATGTATCATTTCATTAAAATCTTATAATAATTTAATGAAGTAGGTGTGGTGGTTAATTTTAGGTATCAACTAAATTGGATTCAGGAATACCCACAGAAATGGTAAAGCATGATTTATGGGTGTGTCTGTGAAGATGTTTCTAGAAAAGATCGGCATGGGAGCTGCAGAATTGAGGGGGGAAATATTTGCCTTCACTGAGGACGGGAACCATCCAAATGGCTGGGGGCTTAGATAAAACAAAAAAGCAGAGGAAAGGTGATTTATGTTCTGTCTCCCTTTGGAAGTGGGTACATCCCTTTTCTCCCCCTGGACATCAGAACTTCAGGCTCTCCAGCTTCTGGACTCCAGGGTTTTCACCAGCAGTTCCCTGGGGTCATTAGGCATATAGTCTGGGACTGAGAGTTATGTCTTAAGCTTCCCTGGTTCTGAAGATTTCAGACTTAGATTAAGCCCAAATACCAAAAAACCAGGGTCTCCAGCTTACTAAAAACATGTTCTGGGACATCTCAGATTCTATAATCACGTGGGCCAATCCCCTTAATAAATATCTTCTCATCAATATATATGAGAGACACCTGACTAATACAGTAGGCATTTTATCACAGCTGACATTAGGGTGAGGTAAGAAAGATGAGTTGTGTAAGCTCAGGGCAAATCTTATCTTTATGTAAAACTTTGATATTTCGTTCATCAGTATTTTACATTTTGATTTTGTAAAATATTATATAAATATATTAGTTATGTAGATTAATATGTTTTGGGGTAACCTCTTAAATTTTGCATACAGGACAACCCTAGTTTCAGCCCTGTATTGTATCATCTACATTTTATAAATGCAAAAGTTGAGGATTAGATATCTTAAAAGACTTGCCCAGGTTCATACAGCTAGCAATTAACAGAACTGACCATGTGCTTAAGCATTGGGCTGCACTCATATTTGGGTTGCTGAGTGTACCTGATGCTTTCTCCTCAAGGAAATATTGATGACTGGTTTTGGGTGTGCTTATTAGCAAGTAAATAGAATGCAATTAATTTTAAAGAAAAAGAGTGAAAGAGGACAGCAAAGGTGATGAACTTAGGAATGTAAAAATGCTACCTTTACCTTGGAGGAGTTTATTCTTAAGAGGTTAGGAATATAACCTGGATACATGGTTCCTGGTCTAAGAAATTCTGGAAGAAGGCAGGTTAGACTCTGCTGTCAGAAATTGTATATTGGACTGAGTGGAGAAGAACGACTTAACTCATTTGGACCTAGGAGAATTACTTAGGATTTGTGGTAGACATGGATATATTTACTTGGTTGTATAAGCCCATAGAGAGTTTTCCATTGTATTCCAATCATCTTTCAAAGTCCAAACCAAGTACGACAAACTTGATGCCTTTTTGGAAAACTCCCCTATTCCTTTACCAAATTATAGAACCTTATACCAGCTTGTAGTATACTCTTTCCTAATTATTGTGCTTATCTCTTTCAAAATGTGTACTGTCAGAGAGTGAGGTATAGATTGTATAAACTTTCTGTCCTCTAATATCACCACATAATTTGGCTTTCATAAGTGCCTGATACCCAAACTGAAACACAAAGACTTAGCATTACATGATTGTAGAAGAGGCTAAGAGAAAACACAAGATAGTGAATTTTTAAAAATCCTTCCAGCACCAGTCTCTGCCCACTTAAGAAGGGCACATTCTCTCTGGAATTAATTTATCTACAATTCTGTGCAACCATTCTCTTCACCAACTGTAAAAAATACCTATGAAGTTTTAGATTACCTCTTTTTAATTTTATTATGTTTTAGTTATTACGATGAGGTCTGTAGCTTTCACAATGTTCTACCTGCTCTTTGGTAGAAGGAATTCTTCTAAACTCTTTAATGTTTAGAAACATTAAATTAGAACGCTGTTTTCTCTATAATTCCAAATTTCTTTAACTGACATGAATATCCCTTCATTTCTCTCCTGCTGACGTTTTCCACGTCATCTCTGGGACATCAGTGCTCCACACTTACTGCTGTAACACTACACCTCCTTTCTGCTCCTTGAATGTTTCCTGCTTTAATATATTTGTATTGCTGAGCATTTATGGAATACTTTTTCACTTAAAACACATTTGGTCAACTTTTAATTTTGCGTATTAACTTAGATGTCATCTAACCTACATTATTTTTCCTGACCACCAAGTCTGTTAGGTATCCTCTCGTTTTCTATCATAGCACCCAAAATTTTTCCTAATTCACAACTGATAAAACTGTGAAATAATTATATAGTGTTAACTGACACTGAATTAATCTATAAATTATTTAGGGGCAGAGATGAAGACCATTTATATTTACTATTTTATCCATAATACTTAACACATAATCTAACACATAGCAAGTGCATAATATAAATTTATTGACCTAAATCGAATATTCAGTAAATGGTTGAACAACTACATGGAGATGTCAAGGAAGACGAAGATATATATATTTAGAAGGCACTAGCACATGGCCTATGTGAGCAAGTTTAGAAGATGTTTTTAAGCTTCTCTTGTCATCTCTGCAATAAAAATAATGACAACTTAGCAAAACTATATTTTCCTAGGCTTCCAAGGCAGCTAGGTGTAACTAGATGATTAAGTAATTGCCAGTGTTAGGTAAACTAAAATACCCCACATCAGCTTCTGGAAATTGGCCTTAAAAGATGCATGTGGTATGCCCACCACCCTTTCTTGTGCTTCCTCCTCTCTGAAATATAATGTTCTAGTTGTGGCTGAAGCAGCCATCACAAACCATAAAGTGGCCTTGGAAACTAAGCCCATCCGTTGCAGAATACAGAGTAACTCTGTAGAGCAGAACAACCATAGCACTTAGGGATACCGAGCTGTAAGAAGCCTTATATGAGAAGGAAATTCATGTTAATTTATTTAATCCAGCATAACTTTGAGTGACAGCCTACCCTAAATGATCATATATTTACTAACTCAGCAAAGTATATGAGAGTTTATAGTAAGAATATGTAATTTAAGGTTTTTTTTTTTTTTTTTTTTTTTTTTTTCTTGAGACAGTCTTGCTCTGTCACCCAGGCTGGAGTGCAGTGGCACTATCTCCACTCACTGCAACCTCTGCCTCCTGGGTTCAAACAATTCTCCTGCCTCAGTCTCCCAAGTAGCTGTGATTACAGGCATCCACCACCATGTCAGGCTAATTTTTGTACTTTTAGTGGAGATGGTGTTTCACCATTGTGTTGGCCAGGCTGGTCTCCAACTCCTGACCTCAGGTGATCCACCCATCTCAGCCTCCCAAAGTGCTGGAATTACAGTCATGAGCCACTGTGCCCAGCTTAAGTTTTTTAATGGGTACAATGTATATTATTTGGGTGATACCCAAAAAGCTGTGACTGCACCACTATACAATCTATACATGTAAAAAAATTAAACTTGTGCTCCATGAACTTATACAAATAAATGAAGGAATAAATAACTATGATCAATAGTAAAACATATAAAAATGAAAAAGCACAGTTCTGTAATAGCTGAAGAGAGCCATCCAATGAAATCCCCAGGGAGTTATGAGCAACAATAATTCCTTTCAGTTGCAGGTGAAAAACTTTCCTAGCTGTCTGTACAGTCTTTCCTTACTCCCAACATACCCGAGATTTCCTGCATTTTAGCCCCATCACACTGTTCATTAGGGATCTGTTACATTGTCTGCCTTCATCACTAGGCTGTGAGATCCTTGAGAAAGGACATATTAATTGTTCTTTTGAATCCATGAAATAGCAGCTAAACTGAAGGCTGCCAATACAGACTGAGCAGATTGATGAGTTCCATAAAGTTCCTTACATCTTTTTCCAATGTAAATGTCATTCAGATTAATTCAAAGTAAAATAGAGAAGAGAAATAATTTTTCAAGTAACTTTTCCTTAAATTATCAAGGTAACCAAAACCAACCTGCTACATGGGTATGAAACGACCAAATAACAACTCATTTTGTACATGATTTTATCATCTCAATGCCAGTGTTATTCTTCCCTTTTTCTACTGATTTTTTTGTGTCACCTTATGCAAGGCATGAGCCCTGCAATTCCTTTTAGAGTTTATCAATCTTATATATACCTTTCCATTTCAAAATAAAAGCAATGATAATGCACTGAAATTATTATAATTCCCAAACAATTGATTCAGAAAGGGAGGGAAGGGCTAAAATAGCATTAGCATTCTTTAAATAAAATCAGTTTAGCACATTTTAATGCTCAGAATATTTTATTCTTATTCAAATAAAAATTTCTCAATATGTGCTATGTCCATTTGTAGAACAAATCAATACAGAGAGAAATGTATGGCACCTATTCATATCTAGCATATACTTTGAATTTCAAGATGTGTCAGTATGAATATATTTTTCTTTGCCTTTATAAATTATTTTAAAATGTGAAATCAATTTTGAACTATAAGCATCATACAAAAATGTCTTTGTACTGCCTAATAAATTATGCTGGTTGAATTTTTTTTCTTAAATTATTTTTAATAAGTAAGAAATCTAAATGGAAATGAATCATATGCTTGTACCATTGCTGTCAAAATGAGTTTGCATAAAAAGAATATGTATTAATATTGCATACAAAGACCTTTAGGATATAAAGAATGTGGTTATAGATTTATGAAGAAAATTTTCTGAGTTAAATTTCAGGAGCAACATTATGCTCTTGATACTGCTACATTAAATACTATTACATTAAAAATATCAAAATGAAAATGCTCATATTAAGATATTGTGTATCACGTTTTGAAGTATATAGCAGTCTTTCACAGCTCCTTTTTCATCTCTTTCTCATTCTCTTTACATGACTCAAATGCAGATTCAGGTTCCCTATGGTTTTCCTGGAAATTTTTCCAGCTTTTTGTGTTTACCTTTAACTTCTGATATTGGATAACAGTACCATAATAATAAGATAGACAAGATGTCAGGACATGTGAGATATCTTTCTTATTACCTTCTTGGGGAAATTTTCCCATACTTTGCAAACATGTATAATGTAAAACTGCTTCCAGTGATATTATTCTATGAAAATTGTGTTAAGACATCTGAAAAGTATGTATTTAAGGTTTATTATTGAGGAAGCAGACACATCCGAGTGGGTGAAATTTGGCAGTAAGTTTTATGATGTTATTGAAAAGTTCGATGGTAAAAGTAAACATTGTTTTGTCTCGTGGCCAAAAACTGTGAATCCGAGTGATATTACAGAGGATGGCAGAATAAGAATCTCCAGAAATCAGTCCCCCCACCAAAACAACTACTAACATGGCAAGAACTACGAAAATAAACTATTTTGTGACTGTGCAATCTAACATTTACAACATTCAGGAGAATACATGATGAAGAAAGAGAAAGACAATGTTCCATACATTTCAGTGTTTTTTTCCATGGCAGCTGCCATTCCCTGGCTTCTGAGTAGACAGCTTCAGGAAACACCTACTTTCATGGTGTAGCCTGCTGGTGCCAGGATGGGCAATAAGAACAGAATCCTCCAAGCATTAGAGGCGTATATTTTGATCTTCCCAGTTGGTCACTGAGAGACTTGCCCAGAGGCTGACCGTTGTTTCAACCTCACTAAACTAAACTAGACGGTATCTGCCAAAAGAATTTAAAGAGACAGGATACTTTTTAACAATTGGATTCAGGCACACAAGGAAATTCCTGTCAGGTTACTAGCTGTCATGGTGATGACAGAACAAAGATTTCAGTGACTACATAACAAGAAATACAGTCTGTACAAAAAAATAGCTTGGAAATTCAGTGAAGATATGGACAGCTATAGCCATTAAAACAGAACACAAGAACACTTGAGAACCTGGGAGAATCTAATATCCAGAGATAAAACATTACAATATTCAAAATGTCTAGCTCTCAACACAACTATAAACAGAAACTGGAAAGTGTGTAATGCAGGTAATACAGATAAAAAGTAAAGTCATACACTATTCACAATAACAAAGACCCGGAAAACCTAGATGCCCATTGATGGTGCACTAAATAAAGAAAATATGGTACATATACACCACAGACTATTCACAGCCATAAAATGTACAAGATCATGTCCTTTGCAGCGGCAAGGATGGAGTTGGAGTCCATTATAACCAGTGAAGTAACACAAGAACAGAAAACCAAACACCACAAATTCTCACTAATAAGAAGTTAAATACCGAGCACATGTGGACACAAAGAAGGGAATAACAGACATAGGGGACTACTTGAGGGTGGAGGGTGGAAGGAGGGTGAAGATCGGAAAACTGCCTGTCAGATGCTATGCTCATTACCTGGGTGACAAAATAATATGTACGCCAAACCTCAGTGAAACACAATTTACTCACGTAACAAAACTGTGCATGTACTCTATCAACCTAAAAGTTAGAAAAAAAAAACAAAACCAAGCCACCCAGTCCTATAGCATATTCTAGAGATTAATAAACTCTAATATATTGTTTTCTCCTTTAAAAAAAGCTCATACAAATCAACAAAATGGATAAAGAATATATATAGATGATCATAGTAAAAGACAACACAAACGGTAAATAACCAAACAAAAACCATTCAAACTCTCACAATTAGATAAATTCAAAGTCAAGTACCAAGAAGTGCTGATTGAAAATATAAAATAAACACCATCACACACTGCTTTCAGAAAAATTTGATAAGAAAATTTTATTAAAAAAATTAGGAAAATAAAATATGAATTTTCAGAGTATACTTATTACATCTCTTTGTTGCAGTAATTCATTTCTAGAATCCTAAACTGAAGAAATAATAATAAATATGGACAAGGAATTGCATACAAAGATACTTAGTATTGTTATTTATGAGATAACAAATTATAACTTATAAATGACATTAGAATTGTTAGACAAATGACGTCTAAATGGGGGGTATGATATAAAGTTATTAAAACTATGTCATAAAAGGCTATTTATGAAAATTAAAAATGAATACTATGCTGTTAAATATATGCCTATACAAAAATTGACATATACAGCAATATCTCTATAGCATTTCAGATTTTAACTATGAACATAATTTTAGTACATAAAAATTACAGAATATACATAAAAATATCAAGTGTTTATTTCTAATTAGTGTAATAATAGAGTAATTTTTATGTTCTTCATTTTCATGTGATGTGTTTTCAAAAATATTTTATAATGACCCTTATTACTTTCATACTCAGAAGATAATAATTAACCATATTTTCAAAACAAACCTAAAAGCAAGTTTTTAGCATTCAGTAATGGCAAAATAGGTTATATCAGTCTAACCCTCCTGCTGACAAACATCAAAATCTGTAGACAAAATATAAAAAACAAGTCATTAATTGAAGGCACTGTAGAATGAACCAAAGCAGGCAGATACTGGAGGAGATTGAATCCTCAAAAGTGAGAAAACACAGGGGGTGAAAGCTACAATTATATAGCTCTTCCCTGAAAACCCTCTTGTTCACATGGCAACTAAATAGAATGCAAATAGAATGCTGAAAACTTATTTTTTAAAAAATATATACTTTATTGTGTTTTAGGTTTTGGGGTACATGTGAAGAACATGGAAGATTGTTGCATAGGTACACACGTGGCAATGTGGTTTACTGCCTTCCTCCCCATCACCTATATCTGGCATTTCTCCCCATGCCATTGGTGTGGTGATTCCTCAAAGACCTGGAAAAAGAAATTCCATTTGACCCAGCAATCCCGTTACTGGGTATATATCCAAAGGATTATAAAGCATTCTATTACAAGGACACATGCACACGAATGTTCATTGCAGCACTGTTTACAATAGCAAAGACTTGGAGCCAACTCAAATGCTCATCAATGATAGACTGAAGACTTATTTCTTAAAGGGTCAAGAGTTATAATTTAGGGTTGCAGCAGGGGCTGAAAAATGAAGGATAAAATATCGGAATGATAGGACCCACAGAGTAAGAGCTCCAAAATATGCATAGAAACTTCCTAAAATCCTTCACAGACACACAATTATGATGTATCAAAAGACCACAAAATCAAAACAATAGGTAGAAGCTTAAAAATTCAAAGTTCCTATTAGCTCCCATCATAGAGGAGAGCAAGTTTGGAGTTCAATTATCAGCAAATTAGAGAGATTTAACACCATAGATTTTCCATTGTAACCAAGAAGTCAAATGCAACAACTAAAGGTCTGTCCAAGGACTAAGGAATTCACTATGTAAATTAGGGCCTAACTGAAATTTGGACACACTAATCAAGCCATAGGTCCAGGAAGCTCAGCAAATACTATGAAATAGTAATTACAATGACAATCACATGTAGGCACAATTTTAATTTCAAGTAAACTGTGATAATTTAAAAATGCATACTCTAACCTCTGAAGCAACAATGAAAAATGAATGACACCAGAAATAATTATGGATAATAAGCCCACAGAGAGCAAAGAACATGGTATGCAAAGAAAAGACTGGAGTGACACAAATGACAGAAAAATGAAAACAAAGAACGGAGAGACAAAAAAAGAACCTAACCTAAACATACTGAAAAAATGCTATAAATGTAAATGGATTAAACACTCAAAATATAAAAGCAGGTATTTTCTAGCTGAGGAAACATGGAAGACAGGGAAATGATGCCAAGTAAAAAGATTAAAAAGTTGAAAACATGAAGCCTAAGCAAGCTAGTATGGCAATATCAATGTCAAATAAAGCAGGATTTAAGAAAAGGAGCATTACTAGTTATAGAGAAAAATTTTGTAATGATGAACACTTGTTCATAGAGATATATAGTATTTCTATAAAGAAAATTCAATCATTTTAAATATATAGCAGCTATAATTAAAATTCAAAATATATAGAACAAAAGTTGTCAGAAACACAAAGAGAGTAGACAAATCCATGCTAAAGCCAATTTTTTTTTAAGATGGTGTTTTGCTCTTGTTGCCCAACCTGGAATGCAATGTGATCTCAGCGCGCTGAAACCTCCACCTCCCAGGTTCAAGCAATTCTCCTGCCTTAGCCCTTCGAGTAGTTGAGATTAAAGGTGGGCACCACCACACCCAGCCAATCTTTTGTATTTTTAGTAGAAATTGAGTTTTACCGTGTTAACCAGGCTGGGCTCGGACTCCTGGCCTCAAATATTCCATTTGACTCCCAAAGTTCTGGGATTACAGGCTTGAGCCACCACACCCAGCCCAAATTTTTAAACTGCATCTTTTAGTACTGAATAGACAGCCAAAAACATTAGTAAGTGTATAAGAGACATGACCCACACGCTATTATCCAATGTGACCTAACAGTAACTAACAGAATACTACTTATGAGAGAATGCATCTGGAATATGTACTCATATGAATCTTATTCTAGGTCATAAAATCAGCCTCAAAATACCTTAATAGTTTAAATCTTTGCAAAATATGCTTTTAAATTACAACAGAATTAAATTAGAAATGAGCACCATGAGATAGCTAGAAAAGTCCTAAATAAGTAGAAAGTAAGCAATATACTTTTAAACAATCTATTGATCTATTGCTCATAAAAATCACAATGAAAATTATACATGAATGGGTGTGCATGCATGCACACATGCAGATATGTGTATGATTTATAGGAATTATAATAAAATAATTCATCTATATTTATGGAATTCAGCCAAAGTAGTGCTTAGTTGTAAATGTATAGCTCAAAGTGCTTATTTTAGGAAAAAAGAGAAAGTTTTAAAATCAATAATCTAAAAAGACATAAAGAATAGAAAGCCAACGTGACTATGGATTGGAAAACTCAATATTAAGACAGCTATTCTTCCCAAATGAATCTATAAATCCAATTTAGTATCAATAAAAATCAATACACCTTTCTATAAAAATTGACAGACTGAATCTAAAATATATCTATCTAGAATAATCAAAACAATGTTGAAAAAAAGCTTGGGGAACATACCCTATACAATGTAAAGATTTACTGTAAAGATACACTAATGAAGATGGTGTCATAGTTTGCAATAATAATAATATTTTTAGAAGAAACTGTTCAGAAATAGATCTACAAGTGTGCATTCGACACATTCTACACAGGTGCAAAGGTAATGCCGTGGGGAAACATCAGTCCTTTTAACAAATGATGCCTGATGAAATAAAGTCTGACTCCACCTTTTGATGTTTGACAGTTGACAACTTTAAGCCTTACTTCTCTCTCTTCCATTTATGACCCATGTCCTGGGCAGGATGCTAAGAATTTCTATGTGCTCTCTTCCTCATTTAGTGCTAACTTGAAGTTAAAACCATATAAAAGAATCCTCACTTGGTGCACACACCCCAACTACCATAAGAAGTCCAAGCCAGAGTATTTTGTAGGTCTTTTTAACAATTTTTTACCAGTTTGGGAAGTTGGATTTGTTCTCTCCAGAAATCCTCATTAAGTAAGTAATAAACCTTATTATAATCTCTTGGTGGGTATATGTGCCATCATCAGACTTTATATCTGAACCAAAGCTTTTGTGAGGGTCCATCCTGCTTTTGTGTGGTGGCTACTGTACTGGAATATTTGGATATTTGCATGAAATTATAAAATTGAACCACTAACTCACATTATATACAAAAAGTCAATTGAGAAAGACTTTAGAGCGTAGAGAAGTTTATAACTATAAGGCTTCTGCAATAAAATATAGATATCAAGCAACATTTTTTAGGAAGCAGAAACTCTTGCTGTGAAATGTAAAATTTGATAAGCTAGATTTCAGCAAAGCAAATATTCAGTTCTTCCAAAGAAGAAAATGGTAAGAAAAGGCACAGAGAAAGAGAAAATATTTGCATTACATGTATCTAACAATGGTTTAGTGCATGTAATAAGTTTTACAATTTTTTAAAAATCACACACAAAATTAACATTTGGATAAAAATGTTAAACATGAAGTTTAAAAAGATGATATATAAATGATCCGTTACACATGACAAGGAGCAAAAATCTGTAAAATCATTAGTAGTAATGGAAATGCATGTCAAAATCATAAACACGTTTTAACCTGACAATGTCCAGTACTGAGACTGTAGAGCAATTGGAACTCTAATGCAAACATTTTGAAAGACACTTTAGCTAAATCCTATGAAGTTAAATACAATCTACTCTATGACCCTACTTTTGGTGTAATCAGAGAAAAATGAAAATGTATGTCTATGAATGACTTGTACACGAATCTTCATAACAGTTTTATTCATGGAAATAAAAAATATATTCAGTACAAATGTCCATCAATAAGTAGAGGAATAAACAAATCATGATATAGTTACACATCAATAGAAAGGAACATACAGCAATATAAATAAATCTGAAAAACTTTACGTACATACTGTACTTACAATACAAACTATAGAATTTCATTTCTTTGAATTTCTAGAGCAGGCCAAAAAAAAGTGTTGATGACAGAAATTAGAAAAGTAGTAGTCACTTTGCAATGGTGCAGGGGTTGACAATATAAAAGGCAAAAACTGTCTAACATGATGGAATTGAAGCCATGCATTTGCCAAAATTCATGTAATTGCAGAACTAAAATGCTATACATTTTATTTATATAAAAGATCCTTCATTTAAAAAAAAAAAAAAACTGGCCAGGCATGGTGGCTCATGCCTGTAATCCCAGCACTTTGAGATGCAGATGGAACACTTGAGGCCAGGAGTCCGAGATCAGCCTAGTCAACATGGCGAAACCCTGTCTCTACTAAAAATACAAAAATTAGCTGGGCATGGTGGAGTGCACCTGTCATCCCAGCTGCTTGGGAGACTGAGGCAGGAGAAGTGCTTGAGCATGGGAGGCGCAGCTTTCAGTGAGCCAAAATCACACCGCTGCACTCCAGCCTGGGTGATGAAGCAAGACTTTTTTCTGTGCTTGTGCTTGCATAAGTATGTGCAAAAAACTGTACACCTAAATGGTGGGAAATTATGTAAAAATAACTTTAAAAAATCAAACGATGATTAAACCACCTGCTCTACATTCTGGTAAGAGTCTTTGTAAGAAGTTGTACATGGGCCAGCCACGGTGGCTTAAGCCTGTAATCCCAGCACTTTGAGAGGCAGAGGTGGGCAGGTCATGAGGTCAGGAGTTCAAGACCAGCCTGGCCAAGACGGTGAAACTCTGTTTCTACTAAAAATACAAAAATTAGCCGGTCATGGTAGCGGGTGCCTGTAATCCCAGCTACTTGGGAGGCTGAGGCAGAGAATTGTTTGAACCCAGGAGATAGAGGTTGCAGTAAGCTGAGATTGTGCTACTGCACACCGGCCTGGGTGACAGAGTGAGATTATGTCTCAAAAAAAAAAAATATGCACATGATATATCACATTTCCATTTATTTTTACCATGCCCTATCTGCCTGGGGAATTAGTGTGCGGTGTACACAGATTTTGGTTAGCAGAAAGGAAGACTTGGCTATATCTCTTTCATTGTAAAAGAAAATAAGTACACAAGTAAGTAAATAACTTTGTAAATAAATGCTTTCTTTTAACATCACACTCTAAGTGCTTCATATCTCCTTTTTATACACACCAAAAAATGTAGCAAGAAAGAATTCTAGAAATGTATTGCCTCAATTGTCTCCTTCTCAAGCCTGCTTAACTTATCAAATATAACTCTTCCTTTTTACATGCCACTTTAATTCTATTATGGTAAAATAACATTTTTGTATTTTTTTCAGTTATTTTAATTATCTTTTTTGAGATTTGATTTGCTTTATTGTTAAGGTTTAGACTGTAGTCATTTTTTAGTGTTTCATATGACCTTGAAAATAATGTGGAGCTGAGTGGAATTGTCTATAATTGTCAGTTATATAAATGTCATTGATAGCGTTATTCAGGTATTGTGTATCTTTATTGATTTCCTGATTTTTTTTAACTCTCGAGAGAAGAATGTTGAAGTCTTCAACTATACTTGTGCATTTGTCTGTTTCACTTTTCAGTATTGTCAGTTTTTGCTCCATGTATTTTGGAACACTTGTTGATTGATGCACATACATTCAAGATTGTCATGTCATTTTCATTTCTGATTTTATTCTGTTTTTTTAAGTCTACATTATCTGAAATTAATATCACTTTATACTTAAACTGGGTTCTCATCAGACAACAAGTAGTTGGATTTTTTTAATCCAATTTAATAGTCTGTCTTCTGACTAATGTGTTTTAGCAATTTAGATTTTATTTAAATTTTTATATGATTGGATTCAATGATACCATATTACTATTTTTTTTCCAGTTTGTCCACTGTGTTTTAACTTCATTTTGGTGATCCTTTTGTGTCTTATTTTGGAGTGTTTAGTTTGTTTTTAGTACTGCATTTTATTTACTCATTGGATTTTTAGTCACACCTTTCCACTATTTTTTGAAGGGTTGCTTAGTGATTACTGTATGTACATTTAACATTTCACAGTCTAGTAATACTTAGTATAATACTTCAAGTAAAATATGGAAGCTTGGCAAACATACAGTATCCCTTATCATCCTCTACTGTACTTTATGGTATTATTATCATACATATTATTATACACTTACAAAACTCCAATAGACAATGTTATAATTTTAATCTAAGGAATCATATATAAAGTACTTAAAGTATTATTTTATATTTACCAAAAATCTACCATTGATTTTCTCCTTCTTCATACTTAAGCCTCCAAATTTCCATCTGGCATTTTTTCCATCACTCTAAAGTACTTTCTTTAGTGTTTATTTTAGAATAATCTCACTGGAAACAAATTACCTTTGTTGTTTTTTATTTAAGATTTTCTTTATTAAGCCATTTTCCTGGTCTTTATATTTTCTGATGAGAAACTTGTTTTCATTTTTGTGGTGAAATTTATAGTTAATATCCACGTCACGTATTATTTTTTCTTTCTGATTTCAAGAATTTCTTATTATATTTGATTTTTAGCAGTTGATTATAATGTGCCTATTTGTTGCTGTCTGTGTTTAACTTATCTGGAATTTGCTTATTTCTTAAATCTTTAAATTTGTGATGTTTGCTAAATTGGAAAATGTTTTAGTTATCATTCAAATTGTATTTTCTGTATTTATCTCTTTCTTCCTTCTGAAACTCCTGTAAAAGCTGTTTGCATTATAATATTGTTCCACAGGTTTTGGTATTTCTATTCATATATTTCAAAACATATTTTCCAGATGGGATAAGTTCTATCAATTTATCCTCATGTTCAGTGATTAATATCTCCATTACTTTCCTTCTAATATTGAACACAATCAGTGATTTTTTAAAAAAATTTAGGCATTAAAATTTTCAGTTCTAGAATATCAGGTCAGACCTTTTAAAATGTTCTTAACTTATTTGCCGAATATTTATATTTTTTCATTTATTTCAAGTGTTTACTTTTACCTCATGAATCATAGTTACAATAATGACTTCAAAGTAATTTGTCTGATATATCCAACATTTGAATTCCAACATCTCAGGGCTGAAATTTGTTGAATATTGTTTCACTTGAAAACTGTTCACATTTTCTCAGTTATTTGTATGTCATGTAAATTTGGATTGAATCCTAGACATTCTGAATGTCATGTTTTGTAGACTCTGAATTCTGTTATAATCTTAGAAACTATGCTGTTGTTTCGGTATGTTTTTTTGCACAGAAAATCAGCCTGATTGGGTTCAGTTTGCAAGTTCTGCCTCACTTTCTGTGAGCAGTGACTTTAATGTCACTTTAGTTTTCAAGGATTTTCATGCTGCTTTGGGTGTGTTTCATAGATACACCACTTAAGCATTCGTTTACGACATGGGCAGAAGTTAAAATTTGAGTTCAGTTCTCAAATTCTTTTATTATGCTCTTTTCACATGTGCCCCTTAGAGATAAGCCCCAAACAACACTCATATGGCTTTATACACAGAATTAAAAGATATCTTTCTTCAGTTTTTTCTTCTTTGGATTTCCCTACAATCTTTGCCTACAAAGCTGCAGAAGCCCTTTTATCATTTGCTCTGGCCAGAAAATTGATTTTCTATTGCAGCGTTAGCTGACCATACTACTGCTTCACCAAGCAGCAGTATGATGGGGGCCTGGCCTCTAGGCAAAGCTGTAGGAGAAAAAAGAGTGGCTAGGATAGAGGGAAATTTAACCCTATGATGATTGCTTCCCCAAGTTTTGGCAACCCTTCACAATTCACATGCTTTTGATTGATTTTGAGAGTCTTCAGGTAATTGCTTTTTGCATTTTTCCAGAAACTTTATCTGTCATCAGCAGTAGAAATAGATTATAGTGGACTGATTTTATTTTAACCAAAATTAGAATCATAAACAGCCTCTTTAAAAAGCATGTATGTATAATTTTGATTGAAATAAACAAAAATAATTTAATTCGATTTTCTGACCATTTTTTAAAAGGTAAATCTATATAACTATACAAACGAATAGAAATTGTATTGTTTAGCATATCTGCTATGATTATCAAATGTATTACATATAGAAAAAATGTACATTTGTTTGTATTAGGTTTATCTTCTACTGACAAATGAGTTAGCCTTTGAAACAGGTTTTCCCAAAATGTCCTATAAATCTAAGTAGTTATATTTATGACTTTAAAAAATTCTGAATTAAACAAAACTAAGCACATTATTAGTGATGTTCCTAGTGAATTGGCAAGAATGCACTATCTTTTACCATGTAATCTTTTTTTATTCCCTTATAGCATCTCAATCACCTAGAGTTCTACACAACCATTTTTAAAATACCTCTTAAATATCTATCTGTATTAATATTAACCAAAAGCTTAACGGAAAATTATTTAATGGAATTACCTAGGAAATTAGCTGGCTCATAGAATTAGAGTAGCATTGTTAAAAAGGAAATACTTCTGATTTGGTATTACGTTGAACTTGGATCTTGCAGGAGTCATTAGTTTTATGATGAAGGGCTGTAAGAAATATGAATAGAAAGCTTATTATAATTATGTCAAAGAATTTCTGCAGCCAAAGAGTAATAGGCAATCATGTGTAGGAAGAAGAATAACCATATTGGTTTGCCTGGTATGTTTTTTGCTTTATGGCGTGAAACGTGGTATAGAGTTTGGCAAAAAAAAAAAAGAGAGAAATTACAGTTAAACTACTATATTTAAATAAATGACTTGTTTATGTATTGAAAGCTAAATACGTCCAATAGAATTTTTATTTCTTTTAATATTTTCTGATAGACTTGATTTTGTAAAGGTACAATCACCAGGTAATATAAAATTTGAGTGCTCACTACTCTCACACTCTACACTTGCCATTCTTATTTTCAGATGTTACAAACATTACTTGCACACTGACTCTAAATAGAGGTAATCAGTGCCAAGCATTATAAATGGCAGCAGAAATTATAAAGGTTTGGTGATTGAATTTTAAATTCCCTTGATTTAAATCTACAAAATTAGACTGAAAACTACTTCTATGTACTTTGATATTTAATTATCTAAAAGCACAGAAACATATTATCATCCTGAAAGTGTTTTATTATAAAAATTCATATAGTAATATATGTTTTCAAATTACAAAGCTCTCTTCTAATCTTGTTTTCATAATGAAATTTATTTAAGTCTAATATAAGCATAATGTAGAGCAATGTGTCTTCTGTACCACAGAGTAAATGTGAAGAATAAATTCATTATTTCTTCTTCAGCAGATTTCATTTAAATCTTGGTACTACAGACAAAATAATTTTTTCTCTGACTACACTGATGAAGATTCCAAACTAATTTTCATTAAAATGAGAAGTCTTTAAAAATATGGTTTCATCATATTCTGCAGTCTCCTTAACTTCCCAAGTGCACTCTTTTGTCATCTCAGCCTTAATTTTAATATGGTATTGTTTGCACTGGATGATCAAATATGAGATAGTACATGTACATACTAAAACTCTCTTAAAAAGGATATTTTGTAAATATTCTTTATTTGATGTATTCTCTACTTTTCAGTATGCTCAATTTTTACATTTTAATTTTATACATTTACTATTTTTATAGGTGGAACAGGAATATAATTCTATAAGTAAAAATGCTCCTTTTTAGGTTTAAACTTTAATGATTTTGCAATATAATTTTTTTTTTATTTATTATTTTTATTTTTTTTTTTAGTTCTAGTCCTTTCCAATGGTCTAGAAACCGGGTTGTTAACAAATAATCCATATGGCAATATAAGTATCTGTGGAGGAGGTAAATAGTTGCATATGTTTGAGAGAACTGATGCAGAGAAAATTGGCTCCAAACCCAAAATAAAAACAGAGTTTATGTCTCCCAAAATGTTTCTTTATATTTATTTAGCATTTTAATTTCTTTACATTTATTTAGCATTGTAATTTCTTAAGTCCTTTTTTAACCAATTTGAACATTTTTATTTTGTTTTGTTCTGTTATGTTTATTTCTCTTTATCACAGGAACTCTATAATAGGTGACTTTCTCTCAAATAGGAAATAAAGGCATGAAGTTTCAAAATTATTCTCTGAAGCTCTTCCAGGAGTCAGAGTGGAAATGATGTGCACTTTCTCCCTTGAATGAGTGCAAAGGCTTCCCTGCTTTACCTGAGTCTTTGTGAATACATAGACCTACACCCAGACAAAGCTCATTAGCATATTTCGTCTGATATAGGACTAACCTTTATATATACTGCCAAAGTAAATTTGTATATACATTGTTCATAGCTTCCCACGCTTCTGAATTGTTCAGTAGAAATACATTTAAAAACAAAAAGTATAATAACTGAACAAGCAGTTATTACTTAAGACTGATTAGCCTATATAATTTTCTTTAACAAAATATTTTTGGAAGAAAGAACACATTCTTCCATTTTGATCCTTGACAAAAGAATCAGGCACTTATTACTAAATAGACATGTTATAAAATCAATTAGTAATTTATGAAAAATATGCTATTTGTTTTAAAAAATATGATACGTGTGAATATATGTCATGGTGACAGTGATCCTCATCACCATGGAACTCAGTTCAATAAATTTAAACAAATATAACCCACAATGAAATCATACCACACGAAGATATAAAATAATTTGAACCCTTCTGAAAGATATTTTGTTTCTCTCTGCATATTCAATGCTCCCCCATCCCTATGGATTCGTTTAACCATTCATTCCTTTGCTTTCCCTAGTATTTTTGTTTGTTTCTTTGCTTATTTGTTTGTTTGTTTTCTGTAATTTCTGCAGAATCACATAATTATGCAATATGTAGCCTTAACAAAGTGCTTTTGGATTGCATAATCATATCACATTTTGTTTATCCGTTACCGAATTGATATTCATTTGGATTATTTATAGTTTGGGCTATTAAAAATAAAGCTGTTGTTTGTTAATTAATATTTGACAAATGAATAAACTCAACATAATAAAGAAAATACAGTATTTTTCAAAAATGGTGCTGGAACAATTGAATACATACAGACAAAAAATGAATCTAGACACAGACCTTACATCTTTTACAAACATTAACTCAGAATGAATTGCAACACCTAAATGTAAAAAGCAAAACTATAAAGCTCCTTAGAGATGGGAGAAAATCTTAATGAAGTTAGATTTGTTAATGACTTTTTAGATAACACCAAAGTCTATAATCCTTGAAGAAAATTTTGATAATCTGACTGCATCAAAATTAAAAATTTCTGCTCTGCAAAAGTCACCATTAAGAGAATGAAATGTCAAGTCACAGACTAAAAGAGCACATTTCAAAAAGATATATCTGATATAGGACTGTTATCCAAAATATACTTAGAACTAAAACAATAAGAAATCAAACAACCCACTTTAAAAAATGGGCCAAAGACCTTAAGAAACACCTCATCAAAGAAGATTAAATGCAAAATGGTACAGCCACTTTTGAAGTTTTGTTATGAACTTTTTGATGTTTTGTTATGGAACTGCTAAAATGATTCTTATAATTTGGTTCTAAACCATTATAAAAATGGTTTGGCAGTTTCATACAAAACTAAACATACTTGTACCATAAAATCCAGCAATCATGCGCTTTGATATTGACCCAAAGGAGTTGAAACCTATGTTCACAAAAAAGCTTGTATATCGATATTTATAGCAGTTCTATTCATAATTGTCAAATCTTGGAGGCAATCGAGATGTCCTTCACTAAGTAAATGAATAAACTGTGGAACATTGAGACATGAACAATTATTCAATGGTGAAAAGAAATGAGCTATCCATCCATGAAAAGACATGGAGGAAAGTTAAATGTGTATCACTAATTGAAATAAGCCAATCTGAAGAGGCTGAATACTCTATAATATTCAACTATATGACTTTCTGAAAAAGGCAATACTATGGAGACAGGGAAAAAATGATTAGTGGTTGCCAGAGACTAGGGAGAAAGAGGGATAAATAAGTGAAACACAGGATTTTTAGAGCAGAAAAACTATATGTATGATACTATAATGGTGAATACATGTCATTATAGATTTGTTCAAACCCATACAATGCGCAACACCAAGAGTGAACTTTAATGTTAACTATGGACTTTGGGTAGTAAATGCATGTCAATGTTCCTTCATCAGTTATAACAAATGTGACATTGGTTGGGGACGCCGACAATGGGGAGGCTATGCGTGTGTGGGGATGTGGGATATGTAGCCTATCTCTGTTCCTTTCTGTCAAATTTGCTATGAATCTAAAACTGCTCTAAAAAATAAAGTCTTATATTAGTTCATTTTCATGCTGCTATAAAGAAATACCTGAGAATGGGTAATTTATGCATAAAAGAGGTTTCATCCCTTGACTCACAGTTCTTCATGCTTAATAGGAAATATGACTGGGAGGCCACAGGAAACTTACAATCAGGATGGAAAGCAAAAGGGAAGCAAACACTTTAACACTTTCTTCACATGGTGGCAGAAGAGAGAGTGAGAGAGAAGTGGGTTGCGGGGAGAGAGAGAGAGTGAGCAGGAGGGCAGGAGGGGGAAAGTACCGCATACTTTTGTTTTGTTTTGTTTTGTTTTTTTGAGATAGAGTCTCAATCTTGTTGCCCAGGCTGGAGTGCAATGGCACAATCTTGGCTCCTTGCAACCCCTGCCTCCTGGGTTCAAGCCATTCTCCTGCCTCAGCCTCCCAAGTAGCTGGGATTGCAGGGGTGCACTCCCATGACCAGCTAACCTTTTATATTTTTAGTAGAGATGGGTTTTCACCATGGTGGCCAGGCAGGTCTTGAACTCTTGACCTCAGGTGATCCACCCACCTCAGCATCCCAAAATGCTAGGATTACAGGCCTGAGCCACTGAACCTGCCACCACACACTTTTAAACCATACGATCTCTTGAGAACTCACTCACTATCATGAGAATAGCGGAAAATCTGCCCCCATGATACAATCATCTCCTACCAGGTCCATTCCCCAACATTGGGAGCTACAATTCAGCATGAGATTTGGAAGCAGACACAAAGCCAAATCATATCAAGTCTTTTACAAAATTTATTAGAAAGTGCTGTTAGCATTAGTTTAGAGGTCCATCTACGGACATATGTTTTAGTTTCTTTTAGACAGAAACCAGAAATCGAAATGCCAGATTAAATGATATTATATTTAACTTGAAAGAAAATTCCATAATAGACCAGACACCAAGGGAAGACTGTCTTCCCAAGTCCATGACCGACATTGGAGTTTTTGAGCTAGAGGGAGAGACTTGTCTCCTCTGGCTCTACATGCATAGAGTGTCTCCTTTTTCTCTACTAGAAAGATTTAAAGGAAAAGAGAGGGAAAGGAGAGACTTGTCTCCTTTTTTCTAAAGGAGAAGAGAGACAAGGAGGGAAAAACTTGTTTCCTTTTCTCTAAAGGAAGAGAGAGGGTGAGAGAAAGAGAGGGAGATGGGGAAGAGAGTTGTCTCCTCTTCTCTTAAGGAAAGAGAGAGATTGGTCAATTGTGGTGATGCCTGCCTTGATCACTCACCCACATTACAGCCCAGGACTCAGTCAGGGGTGCCTACTGAAAACCCTGGTAGCTGCTCGCTCCTTCTCCTAGTCTCCACTCTACTCCTTTCCTTTAAACTTATCTCCTTTGCCAGGGGCAATATTTTGCCCTCTATTCTTTAGTTTTGGCCTCTAGAGTGCAACATAAAAAACCTAAAACCTCTTCAACTGTCACCCAATCTGAAACCTAAACGCCTCTGTAACATGGCCTGGCCTCAATTCAAATGGCCAGAAAACAGCACTTTCAATTTTAATTCTGTGAACCAGTCTGGTCTTGTGTATGATGCCATCAATAAATTAAAGTGGGCTGGACTGGCTGCACACTCTAACTGGGAGTCATGGTTTCTTCCAATCCCTAGTCCTCTGATACTCTTTCTATGTCTCTTATTTGGACCCTGTATTTTCCAGTTAATCTCTCAATTCCGACAAAATTGTATACAAGATAACCAGTTAGTCAATAGGACAAGTGCTCCTTCCAACTCCACAATATCAACCCCTTGCCCTGAAATCTCCCAACAACCTAAATTGTTTTCCATTTTTAGGTTTCTGCACTGCCCCCAATCCTGCTCGAAGAAGCCCTCAGAAACATTGCCCCATCAACCCTCTTTGCCACCCATCCAGATATTCCACTGCCCTCCACTTGTCATTTTATTTTTCCTTTATATTACTAATATAAAAAGACAGTAATGTAAGGTCTTTTAGACTGACTGACAGTTAACCATGTTAACCTCCGTGACCTGCATGGACACTCCAGATGAGTTTCTGGAAAATCTAAAGTAACTCGAAGACCAAGAAAAAGGAAGAAATAATCAACCGCTGGGGCGCCTACTTAACTTTGAGACATTCTCTATTGTTCCTTATTCCAGCCCTAACTGATAAGCCCATTGGACTTTGTAACTGAACTTGGTCAACCTCAGATGGAGATGAGGGACTTGTGGAGAACTGGAGCAAAGGTTATTCTTGTTATGCTTTAGCAAAGAGACTGGTGACATTTTGCCCCTGCCCTAGAGATCTGTGGAACCTTGAACTTAAGAGAGATGATTTACAGTATCTGGCAGAAGAAATTTTTAAGCAGCAAAGCATTCAAGAGGTGACTTGGGTACTGTTAAATGCATTCAGTTTTATAAGGGAGGCAGAGCATAAAAGTTCAGATACTTTACAGCCTGAAAATGTGATGAAACTCCCGTTTTTTCTGTAGAATTCCAAACCAGTTACAAAAATTTGCATAAGTAATGAGAAGCAAAATGTTATTTACCAAGACAATGGGGAAAATGTCTCCATGGCATGTCAGAGGTCTTCACAGCAGCCCTCCCATTACAGGCCCAGAGGCCTAGGAGAAAAGTGTGGTTTTGTCGTCCAAGTCCAGGGTCCCCATGCTGTGTTCAGCCTAAGGACTTGATGCCCTGTTTCCCAGCTGTTCCAGCCATGGCTAAAAGGGGCCAAAGTACAGCTTGAGCTGTTGCTTCAGATGGTGCAAGCCCCAATTTTGGCAGCTTCTACATGTGGCATTGATCCTGCAAGTGCACAGAAGTCAAGAATTGAGATTTGGGAAACTCCACCTAGATTTCAGAGGATGTATGGAAATGTCTGGATGCCCAGGAGAAGTTTCCTGCAGGGGCAGGGACCTCACAGAGAATCTCTGCTAGGGCAACGCAGAAGGGAAATGTAGGGTCAGAGCCCCCACAGAGTTTCTACTGGGCGTTGTGTAGTGGAGCTGTGAGAAGACGGCCACCATTCTCTAGACCCCAAAATAGTAGAGCCACCAACATCTTGCACCATGCACCTGAAAAAGCCACAGACACTCAATGCCAGCCCATGAAAGCAGCCAGAAGAAAGGCTGTATCCTGCAAAGCCAAAAGGGCAGAGCTGACCTACACCATGGAAAGCTACCTCTTGCATCAACATGACCTGGATGTGAGACATGGAATCGAAGATAATTTTGGAGCTTTAAGATTTGATGGCCCCACTAGATTTCAGACATGTATAAGGACTGTAGCCCCTTTGTTTTGGCCAATTTCTACCATTTGCAATGGCTATATTTATCCAAGCCTGTACCACATAATATCTAGGAAGTAACTAACTTGCTTTTGATCTTACAGGCTCATCGGTGGAAGGCACTTAGCTTGTCTCAATGAGACTTTGGACTGTGGACTTTTGAGATGATGCTAAAATGAGTTGAGGATTTGGGGAACTGTTGGGAAGGCATGATTATTTTTAAATGAAAAGATATGAGATTTGGAGAAACCAGGGGCAGAATAATATGGTTTGGCTCTGTGTTCCCATCCAAATGTCATCTTGTAGCTCCCATAATTCCCATATGTTGTGGGAGGGACCCAATGGGAGATGATTGAATCATGGGAGTGGGTCTTTCCTGTGATGTTCTTGTGATAGCGAATGGGTCTCACAAGATCTGATAGTTTTAAAAATGGGAGCTCTTCTGCACAAGCACTCTTTGCCTCCTGCCATCCACATAAGATGTGAATTGCTCTTCCTTGCCTTCCACCATGATTGTGAGGCCTCCCTAGCCACATGAAACTGTAAGTCCAGTAAACCACTTTCTTTTGTAAATTGCCCAGTCTTGAGTATGTCTTTATCAGTACCATGAAAATAATACAATATATGTATTTTAAAAAAAAGCTCTGTGACTTATTATTTTTAATAGTGTCTTTCAAGGAAGACATTATCAATTTTGATGAAGGCCATCAAAGCTCTCATTTTTTCCCAATATAGTTTATATGTATGTCTCTTATCGAATAAAGTGTTGCCCAATTCAAGGTCATGGAAATGCCACATCTGGCTAATTCTTGACATGTTATAATTTTAACTCTTCTGTTTAGAACCACAACCCGTTTTTAGTTAATTATCTTATTGCATATAATATAAGGAAGTGATTGAGTTTCATCATTTCTTTTCTTATTTTATGTGAAAATTTTCTATCATCATATGTTGAAAAGAGTTACTTAAGAAGCTTTGTTAAAAATGTATTGACCACATATGTGTGGGTCTATCGATGGGCTCTATATTCTGTTACTTTGTGAGGCATTTTTTTGTTGTTGTTCTTAAGTCAAAACCATGCTTTATTAACAACTACATACTTACAATAAGTCTAGAATCAGGTAGTATGAGTTCTCCCATTTTATGCTTATGTATCATCTTAAATTGCAGAATAATGTACTTAAAATAATAAATACATTACAGTACTGAAAAAAGCAGAAAGAGTATCATCAACTATATATGAGTTTAGAATTAATTAGAATATGAAGAACATAATATTTGATTGACTGAAAAAAGAATAATATAAGTAACAGCCCACAAATAAAAAAGGACAAAAACATACCAAATTGAAAGAAATATCAGTGGTATGCCAAGAATAAATCAGTAAAGACCCTTATTAGGGTGGTTAATTAAACACTACATTCAAAACACACAGGGAAAGCAATTCCCACACTAGACCTTCATTACCTCCATCGACACCTATGTTCTCACCTCAATATCATATAGTATGATTTTGGCTACAAGTAACTGAGAACCAAATAACAGTGTCTCTGTAGATATAAAGTTAAATGTTTCTGCATAACAAAGTATCAGAATATAGACATTTCCAAAGGTTCATTGATACTGTGGGATATATTCATATCCAAAATAATTTTGATTCATTCGCATGGTCAAAGGAGTTGCCAGGCAATCAAACAGAATGGAAGATTGAAAAGAAAGCTTCTTTACTCAAGATTTTATATTTTTGTTTAAAAAGAAATATTATGTGGTACAGGCCTTGGATAAATACAGCCATTCCAAATGGTAGAAATTGGCCAAAACAAAGGGGCTGCAGTCCCTTTGCAAGTCTGAAATCTAGTGGGGCCATCAAATCTTAAAGCTCCAAAATTGTCTTCTTTGATTCCATGTCTCACATCCAGGTCATGTTGATGCAAGAGGTAGCTTTCCATGGTCTTGGACAGCTCTGCTCTTTTGACTTTGCAGGGTACAGGATGACATTTGGGTGGGGACAAAGAGCCAAACCATATTATTCTGCCCCTGGCTTCTCCAAATCTCCTATCTTTACATTTAAAAACCAATCATGCCTTCCCAACAGTTCCCCAAATTCTCAACTCATTTTAGCATCATCTCAAAAGTCCACAGTCCAAAGTCTCATTGAGACAAGCCAGTATACTTTCCTTTACATCTCACTGGCTGAAATTATACATAATTTAAGCCAATCATGCATAGTTGCAGGTTAACTTTCCTAAGGGGCAGATGATAAGATAGAGATTAACAAGCAGTACCTTCAGTTAGAGAGTACTCTTGTAGTCAATTCCAGTAGATAGAGAGAAAGTAGAGTTGGGCAGAGGGTGAAGTACAGCAGCAATGCAGGAGCAGGAAGTTCTCCTCTGACCCACAGGTAGCTTATGTGTTATACATTAGCTCAAAATAGTTCTAATTTCAGAAACTGACTGGAGAAAATATTATTTATAAATCAATTTATTTGAATTGATTTTTAACTTTAAAAATTGAAATGAATTTTTAAATTCAAAAATAATAATTACGGAATCTTTTTTATTGTTTATAGGTAGGATATACAACATAATGTCTTGACACACACATATATATATCCCTGTCATTTACCCTTATTCCTAGAGTCCTAGCTGAAGCTGTACTCATTGTGGTTCTATGTTACTGCAGTAGTCTTCTAGTCTTGGAAATGTCCTGGTGAAATATAGTGTAGCTCTGATTTCCTCAAACCAATCCTTCAAATATATATCCAAAAACGCATGCAAATTTGATTGTATCAATTTTAGGATTAAAATTATTCCTTGGAATAAGGTTGCCTCTGTGATGATTTATAATTGTTTTAGCATGAGAGGTTGAAGTTTTTATTATCTGACTACTGTAGTTTACATCACCTTTATCTATATTACTCCTTCATTCTTCACATTTTAAATTTCTGTGGTAAAAAATTCACGTAATTACTCACAGGGACACATTCTGTCTTGATTCTCTTCCTTTCCTCATGTATATCAATCTTGTTAAACAGACATAAACTGTATTTCTAGCATATACTCCGTTTGCTATTAATATAGCGTTGAACATGGCATAGAGATAGTAAAAGAACTTTCTGCATCCATTTATGTTTAATATTTGTGGATTCTGTTAATTAAAACTAGATAGCTATCCCTTCTACTGCTATAAAATATACCTGCTCATATCTACATTAATAATAAAGGTAATTTTTGAGTTTTAACTCTTAATGCATTACCTCAAAATAGTTCTGATTTCAGAAACTGACTGAAGAGAAATTATTTATAAAATGATTTATTTGAATTGATTTTTAACTTTAAAAATTGAAGTAAATTTTTTAATTCAAAAATCACAGTGGGGACTGAATCTTTTTTTACTCTTTACAGGTAGGGTGTACAACATAATGTCTTGATACACATTTATGTAAGGAGAGGATTACTACAGTCAAGCTCATTAAGATATCCATTTTATCACATAATTATCTTGTGTGTGTGTTTGTGCGTATGTTATAATCTTCCAAAATCTGCTTTCATAGCACACATGCAGTGTACAGTAGGATATTGCTAACTGGAGTTCTCATGCTGTATGTTCCATCTCTACACTTCTTATTTACTTCACATGACCACAACTTTGTACCCATTGACTACCTCTCCTCATCTCCTAGTCCCTCCCCAATCCCTATCCCTGGTAGCCACTATTCTCCTCTGTTTCTGTATATCTGATGGTGGGGTTTTTTTATGATTTCAGATGAGACAGCTCTAAATCTTCATATTAATCCCAAACATCCCTTTCTTATTAAACCTCAAGAGATAGAACACAGTTCCCAAAAAGAAGACAATTTAGCCTTCTTTTGTGCTTAGAATATTACCCATCACTTTGGAGAGGCAGACTTCCTTAATTGCTTTGTTGCAAAAACAATTCGTGTGCTTTTTAAATGAGTTTAATTTTCTTTTAAAATTTTCTTATAAAAACACCCAGCATAGTAAAATCAAATAAATTATCCACACAGTAGACTTGATTCTCTCTTATTCTATCAATAAAACTAAATCCCTCCAGACTCAGACTCAGTAAGGCATATTGTATCGAAAATCATATGTTGGTAAAAAATTCAAAAGAAGAAAAATATTATTACCTGTATTATAAATCTCCTTCTCCTTTTTCTGAATAGTCATTGCAAATAAGGTAATTCTCTAAAGCTAAATTGTAAAAAGATTATGGCTTTGAAATACTACTAAAGATAACTGAGATTATGGTGTAATTATGAAGCGCTTTCATAGCAAACTTCAGAGGAATAGTAATATTCTCCTTGTGACTTAAATGGTTTTTTAAAAGCCATGGACATTTTCAGCTAACCACAAGTGTTCTGCTGTCATTTATTTCATTTTCATACTGCAGTGATGATAATTGGGGAAAGAAACATTGGGTATGAGATAAAAGAGAGGCCCAAGATATTAAGCTACTAGATTGATCCAACTTAGATTATCGTAGCTTAAAAATTTAGGTAAGCTGTATAATATTATTAAGTTATGGCTTACAAAAACACTATTCTTAATGTTTTTCAGTTTTAGAGGTTTTAATGTCCAAGGTGATGGGAAGCAAATCACAACGCCTAGGCATGGCTAAAATAATGAATATCCAACAGCCCCTCACATATATTAAACAAGTGTAACTAGGGTACATATCTATCTGATACACACTACACTCAAGAATTGCTGCTACACTTGCAAAACTAACAGTGTTATTTCAGTTGACCAAAGAATAATAATGTGCATTTATTTTCACAGGAAGATAGCATTTGTGGCCACCGTTGGTAGAGCTTGTATTTTGTTTTGTCATCACATTAAATGGTTGGCTATGCCTGCATCCCCTCCAGGCTTTTGCTTTTAGTTGGAGACAATACAAGACCTGTACTTTCCTCATAATTTAAAGTGTCAGGTGTGCTGAGAAATGTAAAACCTCAGTGTTGGCCTTTGGTTAAGTAGATCTCTGGGGCATAGCTTAAACACTTCCTTCTCCATCTTATTACCATCAAAAGGCTTTTAAAAAAAATCAGGACAGCAAATCATGCATCTTAAATGGCATGTTCCTTGATCTCCTTCCAAGAGTAAGGGCTGAAAGGAGGCTCCTGAAATGACTTTAGGTAACCTCCCTTATCCATTACTTTGCTTTCTGTGATTCCAGTTACCTGCATTCAACCATGGTCCAAAAACATTACAGTATCTTGAGAGAGAGAGGGGCCACATTCACATAACTTGTATAGCATATCATCATAATTGTTCTATTTTTTTGTTTTGTTTTTTTTTGAGACGGAGTTTCGCTCTTGTTACCCAGGCTGGAGTGCAATGGCGCGATCTCGCCTCACCGCAACCTCCGCCTCCTGGGTTCAGGCAATTCTCCTGCCTCAGCCTCCTGAGTAGTTGGGACTACAGGCACGCGCCACCATGCCCAGCTAATTTTTTGTATTTTTAGTAGTGACGGGGTTTCACCATGTTGACCAGGATGGTCTCGATCTCTTGACCTCATGATCCACCCGCCTCGGCCTCCCGAAGTGCTGGGATTACAGGCTTGAGCCACCGCGCCCGGCCCCAATTGTTCTATTTTTTAAATTTTTGTCGGTGAACCTCAGTGAACAACAATGCTCTATTTTATTGTTGGTTATTCTTGTTAGTCTCTTACCGCACCTAATTTTGAATTAAACTTCATCATAGATGTTCATGTATATAAACAGTGGTTTATTATTATCTGTAGTTTCAGACATCCACTGGATGGTCTAGGAACATACCCCCTCTGGGTAAAGAGGGAGTACTATTTTGGGACCCGTGCTTTCTGAGTTGGCCACTTTTAGTGGCACTCACAGACCACTAATAAATGTTGTTACGCTATGGAATTGATTAATGGAAACCTAGGAAAATCAACAAAATAATTCTCTTTGTAACATTTACTAGTGCTATTTTTATGAACCTTATTTAATGTAAGTGTTCAGATAGCTTTTGCTTCAGGGAATATGAAATGACTGCTTCAAGCTGCTAGCATTGACAGGAACAGGTTGATTACACTTTTCCCTTACACATCCAACTCAACAGCACCTCACGTAATAGCTGTTAAAACATGTCCTAAAACATTCTCTGAAAGTTGTGGATATAATGTTGGTAGACAGTTTCCTTTTACACTCAGCAATCAGACTACTAAACAAAGTCATCAAATAAACCATGATTAAAATAAAAAGCATAATTATAAGCCAATTTTTTCATAAAAGTATGTGAAGAACATTCAGCTGTTTGCTAAACTGATGTACCAGCAGACATTGAGCAATTTGTGCATTTATTTGCCTTGATGGTCAAAATTCATTTGACCTTGGTTAGTCAATATATTACAATGTACATTCTGTAAATGGAATCTTTCATCTTTCTCAATTGCATGGCTCGCTTTATCTTCAAGTCTTATTTTTACATGAAAAATGGAGAGGTAAATTGTAATCCCTCTGTTCATTCAATCAGGAACTAAAACATCTCCACCGATGAGCCGTTTCCCTGCTCTTTAAAGTAAAAGCTTAATCTATAGCGCCTGTTAATTATCTGAAAATCGATGATTATATGATACTTAATATTTCTTCACATCAGTTTATATAACTTTAAAATCATTGTTACCTTATTTTTTCATTCTTAGATAAATTCAAACATTTACTTTCCTATGCCTGCAACTTTTCCTCTAGGATCTGTTAGAGAAAGTCTAATTCCAGGATGGTGGCTATTACTATCAATCTGTGGTTACAAAGTTATAACTCTCTCTAAATTTCCAATTTACCAATCACTTTGACTTTGTATTACACAGTGAAGTTAAACTAACAACAATAAAAACAATACTTCATTATGATTGAAATCCACCTGATTTAAATCAACCAAGGATTTGGCAATAGAAGAGTTTGTTAAATTTGTGCAAGTTTTTCTCACCTCATCTCTATTTCTACTTTCTTAAAATTAAATAAACTTTTAGATATAGTTATTTCTCTGTAAGAATAAAAGACATAGGATTCCTTCTCTGCCTCTTGAATTTTCTTCTCAGACAAGCTTATATTTTTGTGCTTTATCTTGAAAGACTCCCTCTCTTGAAATTAATTATCTGTGTGTGCCCACCAAGTCTTCTTTAAAATTGTTTTGAGTGGGGAGAGAATACAGGGAAGCAAAGACATACTTTCTTCTCTCATTTGAAAGGCTTGCCACTAATTATTCTGAAACATCACACCCACACAGATGTGTAAATCATGTAAAGTAGAAAATAATATAATTTTATACATCTAAGGAATATCTTTGAATTCTGTTGATTCATCCATTAATTCATCAACTACATATTGAGGATCTCCCATTTGACAAGCATTTTTTATGGATGGTGGGGGAAATTTTTCCAATATTGTACTCAAGTGGATTGTAAATTCTAAAGACAAAAAAGCATAAATAATTCAACAACATAAAGAATACTGAGTGCTGGAATGGAGGTTTGTTGTGGGTACCACAGAAACACATTAAATTTTTAAATTATCTGTGAAGGCAGGCTGCCTAGGTAAACACCCTTATCCCTGCTGTATCCACTCTATGTTCCAAGTTTTCTCATCAGTCAAATAAAAATTTTTAAAAGTAGTACCAATGTGACATGTTTGTCAAAAGCATTAATGAAAAATACACAAGACATAATCAGAATAGGTTCTGGTACATTGTGAACCGTCGATAAATGTTAGCTGCATTATTTCTGTAATTATGTTTTTGTGATCAAAGTAGTATTTGCTGATTTTAGAAACAACGAAAACATGTAAATAAGCAAAATATTTTTAAAATCTACAATATATCCCTGAAAATAACTATTAACAATATTTATACTTATCTTTATTTATATGATTACCTACTGTTTTCTTGCTTGTGACTGTGTATGCATGTCTTTAAAACATATAAAAATTCTTTCATACATTAAGTAAACTTTTTTTTACTTATCAAGTATTGTATAAATCATCTCAATAAATACTCATTTACAACATTTTTCTTAATGGTTGTAGTAGTCCATTCTCACACTGCTATAGAAAACTACCTGAGAGTGAATGATTGATGAAAAAAAGAAGTTTAATTGACTCACAGTTCTGCAGGCTGTAGAGAAGCATGGCTGGGAGACCTTAGGAAAATTTTAGGCATAGTGGAAGGCAAAGGGGAAGAAAGCACATCTTACCATGGCAAAGTAGGGGAGAGACAGAGCAAAGGGGGATATGCTAAATACTTTTAAACAACCAGATCTTGTGAGAACTCACTAATGAGAGCACTAGGGGGATGGCCCTAAACCATTAGAAACCACCTCCATGATTCAATCACTTCCCACCAGACCCATCCTTCAGCACGTGGGGATTACAATTTTACATGAGATTTGGGTGTGAACTCAGATTCAAACCATAACCTTCTGATCTTAGACTCTCCCAAATCTCATGTCCTTCTCTCATTTCAAAACACAACCACGCCTACCCAACATAAGTACCCCAAGTCTTAAATCATTCAAGCATTAACTGAAAGTCCATGTCCAAATTCTCATCTGAGACAAGGCAAGTCCCTTCAGTGTATGAGCCTGTAAAATAAAAAAAGGGTGAGTTACTTTCAGGTTACAATGGGATGCAGCCACTGGGTAAATGCTCCTGCTGAACATGGGAGAAAATGGCCAAAACAAAGGGGCTCCAGGCCCCATGGAAGTCCGAAACATAGCAGGGAAGTCATTAAATCTTAAAGCTTCAAAATAATCACCTTTGACACCATGTCTCACATCCAGGGTATGCTGATGAAAGGGACGGGCTCTCAAGGCCTTTGGTAACTCTACCCCTGTGCCTCTGCAGGGTTTAGCCCCCTCAGCAGCTTTCATAGGCTGGCATTGACTGCCTGATGCTTGGCATTCAGGTGCATGGTACAAGGTTTTGGTAGATCTACCATTCTGGGATCTGGAAAATGATGGCCTTCTTCTCACAGCTCCACTAGGCAGTGCCCCAATGGAGACTCTGTATGGGATCTCCAGCATGATGTTTCCTTTCTGCACTGCTCTAGCAGAGGTTCTCCATGAGGGCTCTGCCCTTGCAGCAGACTTCTGCCTGGGCATACAGGCATTTCCATATATCCTCTGAAATGTAGGAGGAGGTTCCCAAACCTCAGTTCTTGCCTTATGGGCACCTGCAGGTCCAGCATCATGTGGAAACTACCAAAGCCTGGGGCTTCCACCCTCTGAAGTCATGGCCCAAGCTGTGCCTTGTCTCCAGTTAGCCTTGGCTAGAGCTGGAGCAGCTAGGAGGAAGGATTCCATGTCCGGAGGCTACACAGAGCAGCAGGCCCTGGGCCCAGCCTATGAAACTACTTTTACCTACCAGGCCTCCAGGCCGGTAATGAGAGGTGCTGCCATGAAGATCTCTCTGAAATGCTCTGGAGACATTTTTTCCTATTGTCTTAGCTGTTAACATTTGGCTCCTTGTTACTTATGCAACTTTTGTAGCTGGCTTAAATTTCTCCACTGAGAAATTTTTCTACCATATGGTCAGGCTGCAATTTTTTAAACTTTTAAGCTCACTTCCCTTTTAAATGTAAGTTCCAATTTCAGACTATCTCTTTGTTAATGCACATGACTGTACACTTTTAGCAACAGCCAGGTCATGTCTCGAATGCTTTGCTGTTTAGAAAGTTCTTCCAGCAGATACCCTAAATCATCTCTTTCATATTCAAAGTTCCACAGATTGCTAGAGCAGGGGTAAAATGCCACCAGTCTCTTTGCTAAAGCATAGCATGAGTGACATGTACTTTACTTCCCAAAAAGTTTCTCGTCTCCATCTGAGACCACCTCAGCTTGAACTTCACTGTCAGCATTTTCGTCACAATCATTCAATAGTTCTCTAGGAAAGTTACAAATTTTCACTCATCTTACTGTATTCTTCTGAGCCCCTCAAACTGTTCCTATCTTATCCTTTATTCAGTTCCAAACTCACTTCCACATTTTCAGATATTTTTATAGTTTCACACTCCTGGTACCAATTTTCTGTATCAATCCATTCTCACACCACTGTAAAGAACAATCTGAGACTGTGTAATTTGTAAAGAAGAGAGGTTTAATTGACTCAGCATTCTACATGCTATACAGAAGCGTGCCTGGGAAGCCCAAGGAAACTTACAATTATGGCAGAAGGTGAAGGGGAAGCAAACATGTCTTACCATAGTGAAGCAGGAGAGAGATACAGCAAAGGCAGAAGTGCTAAAAACTTTTAAACAACCAGATTTTGCGAGAGCTCACTCCCAAGACAGCACTAGGAGGATTGTACTAAACCATTAGAAACTGCCACCCTGATCCAATCACCTCTCACCAGACCCATTTTTACATGTAGTGATGACAATTGGACATGAGATTTGGGTGTGAATGCAGAGGCAAACTATATCAATGGTTCAATAGCATCATGTTGAATAAGTACTCAATGATTGCTTAACCCAATCTTCTATTATAAGACACTTATATTTATTCCTTATTTTTACTCGTATATAAAATATTATGATAAATATCTTCGTAATTTAATTTTATATGACTAGCACCTTAATATTTTTTCTTGGAATTTGGAGTTGCTTTGTCAAGTGTAATGTACCTTTCTAAAGCTTTAGAACATAAAATTTACACTGTAAAATTAAACTCTACTATAAAAACTATTCTAAATCTGCAACTAAAAGATTATAGATTATTACCTGAGTTGTTTTTTAAAAATTGCCAATAAATAGCTAAAATGGATTCATAAAAAAATTCTATATTTGCTATGTAGCTAACCATCACTCAACGCTGCACATCCATTAACTTCTACAGGGAAAGTATACAAAAAAACTCATGAGAGTTATACAGACTTGCCTCTTTTTCTGTGCAAAATGAACAAATGTGTGTAAATCATTATTTCTTTGGTAATTTTGTTTTACATATTCTTTGTAAAAATTTCAACTCCAGGCTTTCTTGATAGAGTATGCATTTGAAGGGGAGGAGGTTTGTGAAAAGGCTTGCCTGAAGTGGTGACAGAAGCAAATTTTATTCCTTTGTGGAAAACAGGGACATTTATAATCAGTCTTAGTTTCTTTGTTCTCTGCTGAATAAAAACAAAAAATTAAGTTCCATAAATTTCTATTCTCTTTTGGAGCTTTATCTTCTACATCGAAGGCACTAAACTTTAAAAAGTATATTTTTACATCATATTTTCTTCTTAAGTGTTGTTGCATCTTTTAATTTGGATGATAACTGCAACATTTGATTTGCACTCATGAATATTTATACACTCAGGAAGTATCTGAAAACAACAACAACAATATTTCAAAGCAACTAAACTCAAAATAACACTTTTTCTCATATGCAAGGTTGGCATGAACAATGGATCAGGCTTTCTCTTCTTGTACAGTGCCAATCTTAGATCTCAATATCGAGATCGGTCCTAGCGAATCTGATTCTGGGCAGTCTTCAGATACCTACAACATCTTCTTGCCCAGATTTGAGAACCTTCACTCTACCAGGAGCCACACTTGGTGATTTAAAGTTATCTGTTTTAATTCTCACAGCAGTCTTGTGATTTCAGTATTTTACCTCCATTTCTTCAGATGAGAAAATTTAAGGATCATAGAGTTGAGCTAGATTTGGAAACCTAGTATCTTAAAATGGAAAGACGTGAATTTTCATTTTATCTTGTTGCTGCTCTTTTTCTTCATTAACTTATGCCTAGATGATGTTTTTAGATCTTAGGTAGCACGATGCCACCATGTGATCAGCCACATGCCTCCTGCACTTTGTTTGGTTGGGGATCCACTTCTCCTCTGCCTTGATACCCAATCTTTCTTTAATTCTTATGGATATTGAATTTTTCTTTCATCATAATATCAATACAATATTCTTTTCAGCAAACTGATATTCAGGAACTTGCAGTATTCTCCTCACTCTAAACAATATTTTTGTGACTAAAAATGACTTATTCAATTAATCTTATAGAAAGGTGTTTGTTTGTGTTTTGGTATGTGAGAAAGATCTAGAAAGTGTAATATCTGGGCCAAAGATTATATGTATTTCAAAATGTATTTTATAATACCATATTATTTTCTAGCAATGTTGTAGCAACTCACCTTCTCACAGAAACAAAAGAAAAAGCCCAGTTTTGTACGCTATTGTCAGAATTAGATAACTTCAATTTTTAAACATTTTAAATTTAATGGACAAAACCTCTTTTTTTTTTAACTGTCGTATCCCATAATTAAGCAAAAGTTATTTTCATATGATTATTGATCAATTGTATATCCTCTTCATGAATTGATATTCTTTGAAATTGTTTCCACATTTTGAAATTGATTTATTGGAGCCCTTCAAACACCAAGGACATATTAAGTGTCCGTTTATCATATCCTGTATAATTACATTTTCTCAGTCTACTATTTGCCCTTTTATTTTGTTTGAGTATATTTGCCATGCAAACGTTTTAGTAATTTGTATACAATAAAATCTGTCAGATTTCATATGGCTTCTAGTCCTGCTTGAAACTCTCTCTCCCACCAGAGGGCATTCTGATATTCTGCATTTTTCTCATATTCTTATTTACTGTTTTTCCTTTCAAATCTATTCACTAAATGCCTCATTTTGCAGAAAACAACTTATAGCCACCTGTAATCAATCCTATCCATGTTATTTTAACCCTTTCTTATAGTTGGCTTTGGGTACAGTTCTCCTGGGAAGTATGTCCAGAGATTGTGATTTTCTGCCATAATGTAATCTTTAGCTCTTTTCTTCTACAATAATGATGAACAAGAGAGTGAAGCTGGGGAGAGATAGCAAGGGGAGAAATGCCAGATGTAGGTGATGGGGAGGAAGGCAGCAAACCACACTGCCACGTGTGTTCCTATGCAACAATATTGCATGTTCTTCACATGCACCCCAAAACCTAAAATGCAATAAAATAAATAAATGGGAAAAAAAAAAAAAAGAGAGTGAACCACTAATTCAATTTGTACAAGGGTCAAGCTGTTTTTCTAGTAGCCATAACAAAATTGCATTTATAATAAACATGATAACAATAAACTTGTTTTTCTTCTATCTTCATATTACTTTGAGGAGAATTTCCTTTAAGGATTTCCACCACACATGAACTTCATGTGTATGCGTATTTATTACACTACTACTGAAAAATTATCTTTATCTCCAAATAAACAAATCTGGAAAATGTCCTTGTCCTTGAGATGCTATGGGAACTGTCTCACACATCTTTTCGCACTAGTATCTCTCATTGACAAGAATATAGATTGCTATGGCTTGAATGTGTCCCCCAAAGTTCATGTGTTGAAAACATTTTCCCCAGTGCAACAGCGTTGGGAGGCAGGTCCCATTAAGAAGTAATTAGATCATGAGGCCTCTGCCCTCATGAATGGTTTAATGTCATTATCACAAAAGTAGGTTAGTTATTGTGAGAGTGGGCATTTTATAAAACTGAACTTGGCCCCCTCTTGCTCTCTGTCCTCTCTCACATGATATCCTCTACCATGTTATGATGCAATCAGAGAGCCCTGACCAGATGGGACCACGCCATCTTGAACTTTCCACCATCCAGAACTGTGAAACAAATAAAATTCTACTGTTTATAAATTACACAGTTTGTTATTCTGTTTCAGCGACAAAAAAAGGAGTAAGACACATATCTGCTTCTACCTCCCCTTCCCCATATCCTGTGATCCTGAATACCTTGTTACTGATCATTGCTTAGTCTACTTTCTCCTTTTCCATCTTTTAGGCCAAGTCTGATTAATAATCCTGAGTTTTTCAAAATCGGTTTGTGGACTCGCTAGAACAGAGCCATTCCTTTTCTTCCTGAAAATATGACAACAGCATTTTTTATTGGTTTTTGTTATTCCCTAACAACTGCAGCTACTTTTTTTCCTACAAATATATAATGAGGTATGAGGCAGCTGTCACCAGTTGCCTTTTGAAAGTATATCTAGCTCCAAGGTTAAAAACACAGATAAACTTAACAACGTGATATAGGGTTGTTAAATATATAATGACACAGGTGCCTTAAGTGAGCAATGCCTTTAACCGTAAGGGATTTACAGATAAGCATTCTTAATTTTATGCAAATAAAATTAAGGACAAATAAGCATTCTTAATTTTATGCAATTTTTGCATAACCAAATGGAAGAATATTTTTTCTTTCTTTGGCACCCCAGATAAAGGGGCAGAGAAGAAATGCAATAGATTAAATTACCAAGGAAGGTGGCTAGATTTTTAGTTCCAGAAAATAATCAATGCGTTATTAAAAAGAATAATGTCGGTATTCTATTTTAGCATATTTGTTCTGCTAAGATGCAAACTCCAACAACTCTCAGAGAAGCAACTTTTAGCATTTATTGAGCACTTACTGCACCTCCAGCATTATTTTACTGTATTCGTATGTAACACTGCTACTAATCATCACCATAGATCCAAAAGGCAGGTGTTACTATCATCTGATATTTACAGATGTGGAAAATGAAAAGAAAGCTTGAGTGATTGACTGAATGTCTCAAAGTAGTAAATTTGGTGGGAATATTTGACGTAAAGCCATTTGACCTTGGACCCATTGAGTGTAATGACTGAGTTCTACAGCTTAGTAGATGTGTGGCGGAACACCTTGTGTTCATGAGGTAATTTCTTTATTGTTACTTCTCTAGTCCAAGAGGCCATCCTTTGTTATATGATCAGGATGGCTGTATATACTTTTGTATTGGTTTTTCTATTTCCATACTTATATTTCTTTTTTTCCATTTAGTAATAAAACCACAAGTTTTAGCTGGTTATGTGGCCATATATTTAATTCTAGTCAGTGAAGTGTGAGCAGAAGTAATGTGCGTAACATTCAACAAAAAGAGAAATTACTTATCTTCCACTCTTTCTTTTCATTCCCTGTAGGTTGGAATGCAAACATAATGCTAGTGGATCAGCTGCAATGGGGAAAATGGAGCTATCACAAAATCATGGCGATAACAGAGAATTACGTTACCATGGAAGCAACAAAATAGGAGAATCTGGGCTCTGGGATGATCCTGTGGAAGAGAAAGAGAAATGCCTATGTACTGTTAACTACCTGCCTCTCTGTCTACCTCAAAGAGAAACTTTCATCTTCCATACTCCACCGATGTTGGTGGCTATTACAGAGGTTACTCTTTACCCCTTAGGATACATTCCTTGGCAATTCATTTACTACCAACCTACCCTAATTACTTCAAATGTCACTCAGAGCACCTCACTGCTTTGTTTAAAATCTTCCTATACCTCTAATGTGTTTTATTCTAAAGAAAATCTACACCTTTTTTTTTGTTTTTTGCTAGAGGTGGCTTTAGAAGGCTTTTTAAAATCGGCAAATACCTTCCTTCCCAGCTGTTACCTTACTACTCTCAGCTCCAGCCACATTGGCCTTTTTGCTGTTCCTTGAACATCTTGTCCCTGCCTTTGGTCTTGGCTTTGATACTTTAATGTTTCCTCTGGTTAAAGACTTATTACCTCAATGTTCTCTACAGAGGCAAATCATTTTCCTCATCTAGGTCTTCTAAGAGAGGGGCTCCATTGAGTTTTTGTCACTCTCAATCTTTCTCTTTTATATTACTGAGATATTTCTATTTTATTAAACTTTTTTTTTTTTTTTTGAGATGGAGTCTCCCTCTGTCTCCCAGGCTGGAGTGCAGTGGTGCAATTTTGGCTCACTGCGACCTCCGCTTCCTGGGGTCAAGCAATTCTCCTATCTCAGACTCCCAAATAGTTGGGATTACAGGCACAGGCCACCATGCCCTGCTAATTTTTGTTTGTTTTTGTATCTTTAGTAGGGACATGGTTTCACCATGCTGGCCAGACTGGTTTCTAACTCCTGATCTTGTGATCTGTCCACCTTGACCTCCCAAAATACTGGGATTACATTTATTAAACTTTTCAGTTTTTGAAATCATTGTGTTTATTTGTTTGCTTGAACATTGCCTTCCTCTTTGTCCTAGGAAGTGAGCTACCTGAAGGCAGGTACCTCTGCCCTTTTGTTCAGTCCTTTCTGTATGTTACTATCTAGAACAGTGTCTGTCTCCTAATATGATTCAATACATATTTGTTGAATCTCTAATGTGAAATGATTCCATAGATAAAGAAACTGAAAAGTGACGGAGAATGCACCATTGTTCTTCATTCTATGACATATACCAACTGCCTTTCATTTTTTAATAGTGTATTAGGATTATTACAGTTTGTAAAAAAAAAAAAAGGAGTAAGATACAGTCTCTCTCTCTCTCTCTCTCTCTCTGTGTGTGTGTGTGTGTGTGTGTGTGTGTGTGTGTATACACGTATATATATAATATATCCACATGTGGTGAACCCAGCTGACAAATGAGTTTCAAATCTATACTTAACTGATACTTTACTTTTATATTCAATGGATTCAATGGAACATAAATTTATGAGGAAAATCAATGTTCCAGATATAATCAGAAACTTATGTTCTTATAGTTTAAGAAGATAGAGAGTTGCTTGATCATTGGGATAGATACAAGAAGAAAAAGGCCATATAAGTAAATGTAGGTTGTGGGATTTTGGATCATTTAAAATTTTTAAGCTTGATCATTCAGAGAAATATTTATAACTAAAATGTATATTATTCAGTCTTTATTTTCAAGATTTAACTTCTTATCATAAATACTCAGATGGGAATAGCAATCTAGATTTAATTGTAGTGCTTTAAGAGGGTGACAACTCCCTGGTTAAAATTTAAAAAAAAAATTGAAACAAGAACAAACAAAAACAAAAACAAAGAAACAAAGTTTCTAAAAACTCCCCAGCTTACTTGGGAGTTAAAGAACAGAAACAACACTAAATTCCCCTTATACTTCTCATAATAGAATAGTGTGAGGAAAATATTTGTTAATAACACATATGTTCCCCTTATATTCCTCCTAATATCATAGTGTGAGGAAAATATTTGTTAATAACACATATGTTCCCCTTATATTCCTCCTAATATCATAGTGTGAGGAAAATATTTGTTACATTGGCAAGAGAAGGGTCAGTAGGTTTACTAGGACAGGTTATTTGGACAAGATAAGTTTCCTTCTGTTTTTACTTTTTTATCTTGAGAGATGGTAGAGATTTTATACTCTCAAAGAAGCTATGGAGGAGTGATGACTAATGTTTTATAATTTACATAGCTAATTTCATTTACCTTTGATGTTTCTATCACATTTTCAAACATCATAATTTTTTTCCTCTCTAATGCCACACTTCTGTCCCTGATAGCACTTAACACAGAGTTTTGCATATAGTAAGTGCTAAAACATTTTTCGAATAGATTGTCATCAGGAAACATATCCTACATATAAATTATATTTTCCCATGATCTGCATATAAAAAAGAAAACCTCTTGTCTGAATGAGTTTAAAACCTATGCCTCTCCAACTCTTAGTCTCCAAATCAAAACAATGTATAACGTTATATTTATGGAACCAAGAGGTACGAGTGTGTGCTTAATAAGTTAACTTCATATGACTTTATGCTGGTGAATTATATTAAAGAGAACCAGAAAAGCAACCAAGCTTGAAGCAAATATTATAAATTCATACATACAATATTTCAAATGTTTAATTAGCTATCCCAGCATGATCCCTTCCAGGTATAGTATTGTTTAATTTCCTGGCAATATACAGCTTTCTTCTTTTTCTCTTTGGCATTAAGATTTTTATTGAATAATTTGATGCATTTTACTGCAGGAAACCAAAGAAAGGGCCAAGAAAAAAAGTGAATGTCTTCCCTGGATTTTAGCAGGAAAATGACAAAATTCACATTTAATTTGTCTTTGAGACAAGAAGTTTCTGCAAGGAAGAGACCACTTTGATGTTTTAGTTTAATGCTAATATATTTGAGAGACGACTTTGTGGTACATTAGTGCTCCTTGGGGACAGTTATGTATATGAATTACAGTGCAGTTTCTTAAGCTGTATGTCCATTGGATTCACATACCAAATATTCTCATTAGGCTATGGATGGAAAATAAACCTCAAAAACCTGTCAAAACTGTGCTAAAATTGAGCTTGAGAAACTTGATTCCTACAAGGCTGGGGCTATGGAAATCACTAGCAGTTTGGAATGATTGAATTGTTTGGGAACTTGGTGCGTGAATACCAGCTGCTCTCATTAGGCACAAGAAGAGAAAAGAGAGCTGCTAGCATCTGCCAGGATGGGATGTTAGTGCTTTTCCAGAAGCTAAAGAAAGAAGTGACAACAATTCCTTTCCAAATGTAAAATGTCCTTATTTCTTCACACAAACATCAGTAAACAACAATAAAAGCTATAACTGGAAAGTGCAGAAAACAAATAAGAAAGATATAAACTAATTATCTGGGTGTGGTTTTTCCCACACGTTTGTTATGGGTTGAGCCGTGTGTCTCCAAAAAAGATAAGTTGAAGTTGTAATACCAAGTGTCTATAAATCTGATTTTATTTGTAAACAGGGTCTTCCCAGATTTAATCAAGTCAAGATGAGTACTTAATCCAATAGGAATGGTGTACTTATAGAAATAGGAAAATTTGAACACATACACACAGGTAGAAAATTACGTGAGACAGGCAGAGATTGGAATAATGCATCTATAAACCAAGAAATGCCAAAGATTGATGAGAACCATCAGAAACTGGAAGAAGCAAAGAAGGATCCTCCCCTAGAGGCTTTGGTAGTGGCAGGGCCCTGACAATTTGATTTCACCCTTCTGGCCTCTGGAACTGTGAGAGAATAAATTTCTGGGTTTCTATAAGCCTCCCAACTTGTAATACTTTGTAATGCTGGCCCTACAAAACAATACAATACTATTTTTACTTAGAATGCTATGCTAATATCTATTTAAAATTACCCAAGTAATCCTCATTTATTTATTTTTGTATTACACTACTTTATTAGATGGAGGTACATTTACATTAACATTTACGTTATGATAAAATAATATGGCAATAAATAGATTTTTAGATTGCACATCCATACATTGGCCTATCTAAATGGTTTAAATGTTTGTTATAATGGCTGCTGTATAAAAGGGTGTATTCCTGACTTATGACCCCAAACTAAAGGTCAGTTGTCAAATATTGCATTCAGAATTATTTTTTGGCTAGCACTTAGATCTTCTCTGTCTTCATTAAAGTGCAACTCTTTAAGATTTCTATAATTAAAGGCAATCTTCTTCCTTCCATAACCAAAGGTCAATTTGGCACGTAGTACTCAAATACATTGTTAGAGAAGTAAAAAGACCAAAAAAAAAAAATTTTACCTCCCATAATACTACCTCACTATTGCTTCTTCTCTCCTTATTTCCCGTAATAAGAAAACCCTACTTTCTTTCTGAAATACTAAGTCATAAAACTTGTTTCATATTCTACTTAATGATTTTAATGGTAGTCAATGAATTCCCTATAATTACATAAGATATATTTGAATGGTATTTATTTCTTAAATCACTCATCTACAAGCATATTATACACTGTTATACATCAAATATGATAATTGCTACAGATGAAAAAAAAATAAGACATAGCTTTTCTCTTCTAAGAACTCATAGTCCTCTGAAAGAGGTAGATATGAAAATAAACTGCAATTCAATAGGATGTATTTCACAACAAGGCAAAAAACAGTTTCATCATTAAGAATGAAGTAAATATTTCTGCCTGAGATGTACTTTGGAGGATACGCTGATGTGGTGACATGTAACTTGTTTTAACAGAGGCTCCCTAGATGTTCATCAACTGCCCTGTGATTTCTCCATTGAATCTTCCTGCTAGGTTGCCTTTCCTGGAGCTTTGAAACTAGGTGAGGCCATGTGACTATTTCTCATCAATGGAAACAGAAATGGCACATACTATTTCCAAAAGTGGCCCTTAAAATTGCTTAGAAGACATTTCTTCTCTCAACACTTGATTAAATGTAGAGAGTCCAGTGGAGGACTCTAAAGCCATAGAAAATCAGTGTTGAAATACAAGCTGCCTGAGTCCCTGAATTACTCTGGAAGGCAGCTTGCCAAATACCCAATAGTGTGACAGCCACTGAGATTTTGAAGCTGTTTGTTACAGCATTTATTCTATCGTTACTAATGCACCACCCTTGCTATATCCAGTTAATATATTGAAAGTTGAAGAATTAATGAGAGCTCTCCAGACAACGGAATGAAGAGCACTTTAGGAATAAGGAATGCATGTATAAACATATTGAATCTGTTCATTCTGAAAATTAGTGGAATATCCTGATAACTGTCTCAGTCTCCGTCAGTGAAGAGTGTTATGTTATCCTGCAGAAATGCAGAGTGGACTTTTAAATAAATGTCAGGAAATAGGACAGAGAGTTGAATGGCTTTAGAGAGATTTATAAATCAAGGAAGGGAAAAGGAAACCAAGAGATGAAAATATGTTTAAAGCAAAAGAATGTAAACAGAGGCAGCAAACCACATTGCCATGTGTGTACCTATGCAACAATCCTGCATGATCTGCACATGTACCCCAGAACCTAAAGTACAATTAAAAAAAAAGAATCTGAATGACATAATCAGATCTAGTTTCCTTCTACCTTCATTCTTACCCTCCCTTTTCTTTTTATTTTTTATTTGATGGATGGAGATCATTTTTAATAATATGGTTAATAGTGAGGCTGTGAGAAAGATCTGGTGGTTAGGAAGTCAGTTAGAATGCCGTTGAAGCAGTTCAGAAGTGATATTATTAGGACCTGGGTTTAGTAAGGAATTTAGCTTTGATAAAATCGATTTTTCTATTTTAAAAGAAGTTGTAGTATAATTTATTCAGGGCTGTATGCAGCCCCAAACTTTTTTGCTTTTTGATTCTTAATGGACTTTTTGAAAGTGCTTTTTTTCTAACTCAGGGAACATACACTCTTCACTAAGTGCCCTATTAAACCATTAGTGACTTCACTGTTCTTTAAACTGTACCATACCTTTTTATCTGAAAATAAAACCAGTATGTGCACCTACTTTTAATATGCTGATTATCTTGACTAAAGGTCCTGTGCACAACCAAGAAAGAGTAAAAAGTTTCAGGGTTTTAAGAATCATACATACTGTCTGACTCTGAAAACTGTAATTTTATATTATAAGATCTCATGCAGAAGAACAAATAAGACAGTGTTTATGTAGACTGGGAGAGATAAAAAATAAATAAATGCAATTTATGTGCTCTTGTTAAGCATCAAAAACCTCTGATTTTAAAATTCATATCCTCAGTAAAAATGGTTCCTGTTCCACTCTGGCAGGATTTCTCTGGAAGAAACTGCAGAGCAGGTAATTTGAAACAGAAAGCGTGGCCTTAAATTCTTTAAAATAATAGAAAATACGCATATAACATTTATAATATACCTTCCTCTTTTCCAGACATGCTAAAGATATACAAGTTTATTTAATCTCAATAATAACCCAGTGAAGACTACATAATTTTCCCTTTCAACTGATTGGGTAAAGCTCGTTCACCTTACAGAGAGTAATCTGCTCTATTCAAAATCTACAGATTTAACTGCTAACATCATCTAAAAGAAATCTTCACAGTGACATCTAGATTGGTGTTAGTTCAAATATCTGAGTACTGTGGTCAAGCCAACCAAATTGACACAGAGATTAACCATCACTGCTCATAAATATTAGGGTCGAGATAAAAATACAACTGGTAGAAGACTGGTGAGAAACGGTAACCAGAAAAATGCTTTAGCCCAGAGGAAATTTTTTGAAATGGTTGCAGGGTGGTTTCTTTGTTTGTTTGTTTGTTTTTGTTTTTTGAGATGGAGTCTCACGTTGTTACCGGGGCTGGAGTGCAATGGTGTAATCTCAGTTGCAGTGAGCAGAGATCTCCATAAACCATTCTTCTAGAAGTCTCTTACTTTTACCTTCTTATCTTTAGCTAATTCTATGAAAGTGTGCATTGATAACAGATGAGGACCCATCATTTCAAAATTATTAAAAATGATTGATGCTGTTATATGTTTGTCCAAACCAATACAAAGTGCAAAACTAAGAGGGAACTCTCACTTTCTGCATCATGAAAATTCCAATAAACAAGTCTACATAAATCCTATCCTACAGAAAATACTTTAGGACTGACATTTTCAGAAATGTTTTTTGGTCTAGTCAGTTCTCACTCAAACTGTTTTTGATTTTTGCTTTTATTGATTTTCTTGTTGTTCTGTAAATAGTAATATTATAATACTGTCAAAATTGCCTGAGTATCAGTATCAGTTAAAATCATATTCTGAACACAAATTGAGCTTATTTTGCACAGTAGCACTTCTGTGATGAAAGTAAAGATAATTGTTGTTACCTGATGCACTAGCCATGAAGAATAATTAAATAAATTTCCCTGTTGCCCAGCCTATTAATATTGAAGAACTCATATGTGAACAGATGGCTCAAATTTGGCAGTTTTTTTCTACAATCTTTAAAAAATATACCTCAACAGAATTCATACAATACTGCTATGTTCTGTTTCAACCAGGCTTGTTTTAGCTTATCAAGCTTTCCAAAAATTGAAAAGCATTACTTAGAACTTGAAGTAAACAGAATATTTTTTCATAGTACGAATGGCATGGAAGCTAGTGATCATGTGGACTGTATATCTGCTTCAGACTGTCACATCATGCTTCAAACACTGGCAGGAGAACAGTTAAAGAATAATTCCTCTTGGTTCTGAAGTTCAAGTAAAATAATAATAATAGTTTCAATTGAATGACATTTCCATTGTATTATGCGTTATGAGTGCAGATCCACAATTGTCCTAGTCATTCAAACTTGAAATTTATTGCTACTGGTAACAAGAGACATATGTCTTTTAAGTAAGTATGTACAACAAATAATACAGGCATCAAAAAAAGGAATCTTGAATCTGTTATGGGGACTCTCTTAAATTGTTCTCTAGGAGCACTCTACAAATAATTATTGTTTATTAAGTGTAGTTATAATATGTCATGCACTACAAAAGACAATTTAAATATATTATCCCACTTAATCCCCAGGAAAACATTGAAATGTTGACATTTCTATCCTCATGTCACAGATTATGATACTGAAGTTTAGAAATTTTAAGTAACTCATTATTATCAAATAGTGTTCAGTACAGCCAGAATTTGAGTTCATTTTGCTTAACTCAAAGTCAAAACATTTATTCACCAAGCCATACACTCTCTCTGTATATGGGCTGGAGAAAAATAGAAATAGAAGATGAATACAAACTAATGTGCTTTTGTTTGTTTATGTGTTTATTTGCTTTGTTGGTTCGTTTTTATTGTTGTTAATTTTAGACAAGGTCTCACTCTGCCACCTTGAAGTGTAGTGCCGAGATCTTGGTTTATTACAGCCAAGAGCTAATGTTCATAGTATCTGATGCTTCGTTCTAGGAACTGTGGTAGTTGCTGAGTATTTTTCGTCAACAAATTTTTTCATCAACAACTACCACTCGATATGCTGTTATTTAACACATATAACAACCCTATGAAGTAGGTAATGTGATCTCCATTCTGACAGCAAGAAAACTTAAATGTTCAAAAGGCTAAATAATATTCTTAGATAATGCAGTTAATGAGTGATGATGCCAAGATCCAAAACCAATTTAGTTATCCTCTTAATACTGCAGTCTCATAATGGTCCAATCAGTCATCGAAAACTGAGTACAAGCTTTTTACTTCTCCTTCCTTTCTAGCACCCACAACCAAATAAACACAAAATGCTGCCAACTTTAACTTCTAAATAATTACAGATTCTACCTTCTCTTCCCCAAATCTTCAACCATTGTTCTGTTTCAGGCCCTTTGCCTATCGGTCAAAAGTATGACTGATATTTGTTGAAATTTTTATGAATACGAGAGATTGCAGAAATTTATCTTTTCTCAGGAACAAGCCAGGGAAGAGGGTGTGGGAGTGCTGCCTTTCTGTTCTTGCTAACAAAAGCCTGTAGCCTCATTTTATGGAGAGATTATAGGGCTAAAATTATTTCTGGAGCAAGCCGGGGAAGAAGGCACTGGGAATCCATTCCTCCCATTTAGGTTGGAGGAGATTTGTTCGTTATTTGATAAGTAGAGGCCAGGACCACTGGGAGTTGCTGGAAAAGCATGCAGGCAAACCCCCTTCCAGGGGAAAGTTGGAAGATGGGCTGATCCCTAGGGCTGCAGCTGCTGGAAGTGCTTATGGAGCTCAAAATCCCCTTTGTTCTTTGTGCTTGAGGGAAATCCTTCTCTGCCCTGTGCCTGTCATTCTTCTAGCACAGTGATTTAACAGCCAAATCCTCTGGCAGGAACTACAAAAGTTGGGCACTATATGTATGATAAAAGCCCTTGAGACCCCTTGGGAAGAACCTGAGAGTTGTGATTTTTTCCCTGAGTTTAAGGCATTCTGCTCAGGTGGGGCTAGTGCAGGAGTGGATCTCCACTTTACCACCCATTTCAATGTGGATATCTTACTAGTCATCCTTGAATATTTTTCGTCAACAAATTTTTTCATCGACAAATATAATAACCTGATGTATTAATTAAATACAGTGTCTGAGCTCCTTTTCATGGTAAAGAAAATTATTATTGTTTTTTAAAAGCATTTTTTAAAAACTAATCTGGATTCTGGCTTTCTCTGGACAGAATCGATCCATGTATAGGTGTTTATCAGGTGTGTTTGTAGGAGGAAGAATAGTTAGGAGTCTCCCACTACATTATGTTGCTAATGTTGCTCTCTTTTTATTCATCTGTTAATTTACCAATATTTATTGGTTACATATTGCAGTGAATGACTGAATATGAAAATTTAAATATCATAGTCTAAAATTTCAGAATTCTTACTCTCTAGTGACAGAAGTACATATAACTGCACGTTTAAAAAAATAAAAGAAAGAAAATCATACATTTCAGAAGAAAGTTTAACATTAAATTCTATTGTTGTTTTGAAAGGTGGAAGCACTTATGGATGGAAAATCAGGTAAGATGTCATGTAACATTTATAGTGGGCCTTTCTTAAAAGAGTGGTCAGGTTTTGAATATACAGAACTTGAAAAGTTGAAATGACTCTGTCCTCTTAAGAATGCTTTTAAAAAACAATAAAGAATTAATTTTATTTACCATAGAAAAGGAGCTCAGACACTCTATTAATACATCAAGGTATTATATTTGTTGATAAAAAAAAGCCAAACTCTAAAATATTGAAATAGATTTATTTTAATTCAAGTGTGAGAACCATGACCCATGAAACAGCCTTAGGAGGCCCTGAGAACATGTGCCCCCAATGGTTGGGTTACAGCTTGGTTTTAAATGTTTGGGGGAGACATCAGACATCAGTTAGTACATGTGAGGTTACATTTGGTTCAGAAAGTCAGGACAACCCAAAGCAGGGCTTACCATAGGCAGATCCAAAGATTTTCTGATTGGCAATTGGTTGAAAGATTTAGGTTATTATCTAAAGACTTGGATTCAATAGATAGGAATATCTGGGTTAAGATTAAGAGTTATGAAAACCAAGGTTCTTATTATGTAGGTTAAGTCTCATAGGTGGCTAACCTTACAGGCAATAGCTGGCAAATGTTTTCTATTCAGACTTTTAAAAGGTGTTAGACTCTCAGATAATCTCTTCAGAGATAGAAAAAAAACCTGAAAAGGGAAGGAAAATATCTACAGAATGCAAATCTCCCCTAAAAGAGACAGCTTTGCAAGGCCATTTTGAAATATGTCAAAGAAACATATTTTAGGGTAAAATACGTTTCTTTTCCATTAGGGCCTGCTATGTGTCATGTGATGCTCTCCTAGAGTCAGGTTGAAATTTGGCATCTTATTGCTGTTTTGTTGATCTTACAATTTCTGCTATAATGTCAACGTAGGTCAATTGTGCCTGAATTTCAAAGGGAGGAGAGCATAATGAGGCATGTCCAACCCACACGTCCATCATGGCCTGAGCTAGTTTTTCAGGTTTCTTTGGAATCATTTTGGCTAAGAGAGGGATCCAGTCAGTGAGTTGGAGGACTCAAAAATTTTTTTTTTGTTTACCTATTTTTATCAATTATTTATTGATAGAAATTAATTCACAATTTAATAACTTTTGAAATGTTTGGCTTTCCTTTTAGTTGTTCTACTACATGACGACAAGGACTCTGTAATGTAGAAAAAATATGTTTGATGAATAAAAGAGTAAAAGGACAAACAAAATCTTCCGTTTTCTCTTCCCTTGAGTGTCAGGAAGTTGATTTATCATAAAAGGTTCAGGAATGTGGAAAGGTATTCATTGATATTTCAAAGGCATTAGGGTAACTCCAAATTAATAAAACTATTTTAGAGCTTTGAGTATCTTTGTAAGGAAGGTGCATTTTTATTTTCATATTGAGGATACATGTTCATAAAAACTGATTTTATTTTTTAAACATAAGCCAAAAAACACACAAATAAGCAAGAACAATAAAGCAAAGTGTATCACCAAAAGGTTAAGAACTCCACAGAAAATTACAGTTAGATAAAATAGAGGACAATAATTACTGTGTATATGCCCCTCTAGATGAACTTCCCCTTTGGTGCCATGTCAGATAAGTTGCCTGGAATACCAAGAGGCAATAAAAAGTCTGAAATGTAAATTATTAGTGATCCTATCTATTGACCAACTTTAAAATTTAGGAGTAGACATGTTTCATTTAGTTTGGCTAGAGGAAGAAAAAGTTTACCAGCCCATTTGGCTGAGATACCCTTGAGAAATATGCAACAATACCAAATATATCAGATTTGCTTGGAATCCTTGTTACAGATGAGTTTTGTGGATAGACTCAAAAGGTGCTCTACAAACTAACCCTTCCAACAGGTTACCTAACTTATATTTGTAAGGAAAACCACAAGCGACACACTAGAACTGGTAACTACTTTCTTAAGAGATATTTTAAAATATTAAATTCTGGAAACATGAAATGGCAAATTCTTAAGAAATGATTCAAACTCTGAAGTTAACTAGTCTGAAGTTAGACTAGTTAACTAGTCTGTTCTTATCCATGAGATTGAAATACTATACATTTATCTTTTGGAGACAGGAATAACTTCAATTAGACATTGGCAGTGATCAAATTAGCTAAATAATTACTAGTTTCCATTACACATACTTCCATGGTCTTATTTGAAAAGTGGCAATTTCATTTTAAAAAATGCTCAAAGAAAATATTTAAGTCTAAATAACTAATTGGATTCAAATTTTACAAGCTAGTATAGATTGTCTTTATCTTATTTGAACATAGTCATAAAGCACAGAGTTTAATACTGTTTTTAATAGAGAAAGGGGCCCTCAAAGACCAATTAGTCTAGGGTTCATAGAAGTCATAATATGGCCCTAGGCTAAACATGCTCTTGTAGTCAGAAAGCCTTCAGGCAGAAACTCAGGGATGCAAAAACTAGGACATTACAATATCTGCTACAGCATATTTGCAAGTGTTAAAATATTTGCTTTTTGTGGAGCACTCACTTTGTGCCATTTACTCCCCACTGGGTCATATAATTATCCCCTAATACAGGCACACACACACTCTCACAAATGCTTCTGACAAATTCAATTCATTTTTTTTTTACTGACCCATGTAAAAGTAACTGCATCTGGGAAACATTCTCTGATCCCATGCCTGGACTTGATGCAGTGTTTATGTACTTTCAAATCCTTTTATATTGCCCCTGTTACTGTGCTTTTCACTCTGGGCTTTTATCTTCACCTGCATTCTTACTCTCTACTAGATTATGTCTCTTGTGAGGGCAGAATCCATTTTTGCACATGGTTGGACTATGTTAGCACAGTGACTAGCGCATAGTAGGCAACAAGTAGTTATTGGACAAGTTAAACTGATTAGTAGTAATGAAATTATTCTTAGTATTTGGAATTAAGTTCCCTAAAAAGAATATGCTGGAACATGTTATGTAAAGTTGGCTAAGTCTGGACATTGTTTTCCAGAATCATCTTCTCTGTACATTTCTGGGTAAAAGTTAGCTAAAAGAGGAAAGCACATGAGATTTGGCAGAAGTGAAGCAGAAACCACTACTCGCGGAATGTTGTCACACTCAGCCAAAGTAACAGACACATGGAGATGCCCATCTATTTATCACTCTTCTCTCTTTCACATCAGCTCATCTTCCTGACTCCTGGCCATGCTAAACCAAAAGTGGATTCAAGTGCACCATTAAGGGCCTGGCTGTAGACCTACAGCAGAGATGACTACACATAAGGAACAGCTTCCTCAGAATTGGCAGTTTAGTTTCAACAGAACTTGTCAGGGGGTCCCTGTTCATGGTTCCTCTTTAGTGCCCAAATATGTTTGTTTTTTTTGATGTCTCTGAAAGCTTCAACTTGGTTTAGACATTTTGATTATCAACTCTTTCTCCCATTTTCCATTTCCAGATTTTCAGTACCCTCATTCTCCCATATTTGTTATAGCTAATTATTATAAAATATCAATTTTTCCTAAATGTCTAATTGTATAGCTGTACTATAACTTATTAAACTACTCCTATAATGTCATATATTTGGTTTGTTCTCACTTTTCAATCTTAACACTGTAAAAAATAATAAGCTATCTGTACCAAAGACCTGATAACCTGGGGTGTAGGGAGTGGAGAGTATATTGTAAGTCCTGAGTTCACAGGCCAGAGATCCTGGAATTATGCTGTCCGAGAGCAAGAGAAGCATGTCCCAGCTCCAGAAGAGAAAGGGTATAAATTTTTCTTTTCTCTCTCTCTCTCTTTTTTTTAATCCAGGGTCCCAATCAAGTGAATGGCACCTGTCCATTCATTGGACATGGTGCCTGTCCATTATGGGTGAATCTTCCCCCACTCAATCAGTTGAGTTGATAATCAAAAAAAGCTGAGATTGAAAAATACTGGCCAAAGCCATTTTTTAAGATAAATTTTCCTTCTATCTCCTTGCTGCCATGACAAGATAGGTGGTTCACAGTACTGTGAAGGGAGGCTTTTCATCCACCTCAAGCCTAGTATGAGAAACTTTAGAGGGCCACATGGAAAATTTGATAATTATTACCTAGAATCCTTTATAGGAGAGGTGATGGGATGAAGGGGCAGAAATTAATGGTAATTGGCCTAAATCCAAAAGACTAAAGATAAAAATCTGGGGCTGGAATGCCCTGTGTAGGGGCAGAGGGAGAAAAAGTGGCTACATTGGGAGGAAGCTGTGTATAGTAGAAATGAGTACAACCCATGAACCAGATGTGCGACACCTTGTAGAGAGCCAGCCAGGAATCAACTTCACAGGGACTTTGCCCAAGAGAGTCTCCTGGAGGCATTGTAGTACTCCAATATAGAGTCGTGTTGAAAAGGTTTTAAAATGCCAGCAACTGAGGGCTCAAATAATAAGAAAACCAGAAAAAATCCAGCTCAAACAGAACTTTTAGCTGGATATTCTCAATGAGAAAATCTCTGAGAAACCTACAGAAGCATTCATGAGAGAAACGCCAGATTTACAATTCACTGTTTGCAGTATGCACCAATGCCATTCACAAATGTACCAGTAAAATAAGCCTTTTCAAGTCTCATATCCTATCTTCTGCCTTGTTCAGAGCTATAACTAGATGGTTGGAAACAGCATTTAGGCAATGGGACTGAGGTACAAGGAAAATACATATTAACTTAAAAACATAGAGAAGAGGTTTAGTAGACCTTTCTTCACCATTGCAGGCTTCCGAGGTTCAAGTTGTTCCAAGAAAAGTGAAGTAAGAAGACACAACTCTAAAAGATGTTCGGAATTACTATATTAGACTCTGTTGGGTATTGTAACAGTTAAATTATAACTGCTATTTCACCAAATTAATAAAAATAAATTTTAGTATATTAGAATGATCAAATAGTTACAGCCTTCTGAGGTTTCACCCGAGATACAAAGAATGAGTCCACAAATTTACATGAAAAACAAAAAAATGTATCCTATTCAACCCTATAGAATCCTGTTCTTTCAGCATAATGGTTACATTCATTCTGGTTACAAAAATAATGAAAGCATCAAGCTCTGCATATATGAAAAGATCATGTTACTCCTTAAACTTTCATAAACCTTTAGAATTTACCAAAGGGAAAATGAAAAACACAGTTCCATGTGTGTTATATTACAGGTCATAAATAAATGTTAGATTTGTAGTGTAATGAGATCTTAGGTTTAACTCATGTAAAGAGGCAAAGTATCTGCCACCTTATACTAAGACAATGAATCAGCCTTGTTATACGTTGCCTTTTTGATATTAAAAAATAAAAAATAAAACCAACTATCTGGTTTTTAAAAATTTTCTCTGTTATTTGCAATATAATAAAATTAGTTGCAAAACAAGTAGTTTTTAACATTAATTTTTAATTTATTAATTAAAATCTTTGAAAATATTTTAAATATCAAACAAGCAAATTACCACTGTATTTTTTGTTTTTAAACACATAATATAAGTATATTCTTCGGTACTCCTTTATATTTATTTACTTTCTTTCTAAAGTCTATCTATCTAGGATAATTTGGTCATAAAATTCTTAGGCAAGAAACAATTTTTACTTCCACCTGTGCACCAATAGGTAATAAAGAATGTGAGATTTGTTGTAAAAGCATAATATAAATATGCAATGATGGCATAAAGTTGCGATAGAAAATATTATAATCAATACTGTTGTTTTATACTGACAAAGAGATATTTTGCTTTTGTTTTAGACAAAATTATATTCAACGGCCATCAATAAAATGTGCCAAAGGCATACATTTTCAAATAAAATACTTATCTGTTCCTTGACAAAAAAGTAATTTTCCGTTATGTATGAGGAAATGCCTTACATGTGAAGGGCATCATAAAATAAAATAAAAAATTTACAAATAGAAGATATAATTAGGCACACAAAGAAACAGAAAGAGTATTGTTCATAGAAGCTATTAAGTTTCAGGTCACTTACTAATTATTTGTCTTAAGCAAGTCACTTAATTTTTCAACACATGATACCTTATCAGAAAAACAAAATAAAACAAAAATACTGTTAATATATACTTAGAGCTGCTGTGGAGTTTTAAAAAAAATCCACTCTCATTATATCTAATTTCATTCTACTCCTGTGGAAGTACTATTATTTTTTCAATTTTACAGGTAAGAAAATTGAAGTGTATGTAGCTTTAGTGACTTTTCTAAAGCCCCATAGAAGTTAGGGACAGAGTCAGCTTTTCTGACTATTATGATTATTTATCCCTAATTAACAACCTTCCTTTACGTGTTAGTCAATTTTCACACTGCTGTAAAGAACTGCCTGACTTTGGGTAACTTATAAAGAAAAGAGGTTTAATTGACTCAGTTTCACATAGGGAGGCCTCAGGAAGCTTACAATCATGGTGTTAGGCACTTCTTCACAGTGTAGCAGGAGAAAGAACGAGTGCCAGCAGGGGAAATACCAGACACCTATAAAACCATCAGATCTTGAGAAAACTCACTCATTATCAGAACAGCCTGGGGGAAACCGCCCTCATGATTAAAATACCTCCCACTAGCTCCCCCCTGCAACACATAGAGATTATGAGAGCTACAATTCAAGATGGAGATTAGAATGGGAACACAGCCAAACCATATCACCTTAGCCCCGTGTTAATCCAATAACTTAAAAGAAAAACTCTTTTGTTATTGCTCCTGCTTTGGTCCATTGATTAGGATCAGCTGCTCCACATGATGTCAACTAGTGCTATAAACATCAGTTGCCTGTTTAGTTTGGAATATCAAAGAAGGTTCACCTACATAACAAAGCTGATGTTGTCTATTGATTGGTCATTTCTCTTGGGCTGTAAAACAGTGATTACACATGGTTTCTCCATATGGTTAGGCTTTTCAGCATGGTAGTTTTTTCCAGAAGGAAGATTCACAAAAGCAAAAGTTCAAAAGGACTGAGAAAGAAACTGCAAGACCGTTTTTTGTGATCTACAGTAGCCTGTGAGACAAAGCAATGCCATTCTGCTGCATTTTAACCAGCCCAGATTTCATGTGGAGGGAAACTAAAAGGAGATGGACACTTAGAGGCAGAAATTGTTATAGAGAAATCTTGGAGTCTAGTTACCATATTGACTACAAAGCTACTCCATCAAATTATCTTCCTATGACGGTATCTGCCTCAATTATTTCAAATGTGGTTACTGAATATAAAATGGAAAACAATTAATGACTTGCTATGCCAGAGGCATGTATCTGTGTTAAAGAGGGACTGTGTTAAAGAAAAATGTCTCTTCCCAGGTCCACAAGGAGCATAGTTTCAAAGACTGGAGTTTCCTGGCTCCACGCCTCCATCTGGGAATGTAAAGTTCTTTGCCTGGATTTCTCGTGTATGGGCTAGGTAGAGAAATCCAATCGGGCTCCTTTGCCCAAAGCTTTAGAAGCTCTGGGTGGAGGGATCTCTGTTGTGGACAAAGTAGCCAATACGGTATCAGAGTCAAAGATCAATTACTCCAGAGGAAGTTTGAAAGAACTCATTGGACTAGAACATGAATGGGGAGGGAATAACTCAAGGGTTAAAACTCCCACTACTCCTTACCTGAAAGGAAATCCCTTTCCAGGTTCCCTCCCACAGTAGCGTGGGAGCTCTCTCTCACTCTTTTTTTCTCTTCCTCTGCCCAATAATTCACTTTCCTGCAAAACACTGGGTCCAAGATATTTATTCAAACGGGCAGCTCACTGCATCTCCAGGGCCCTTTTCACCATTCTTCAGGGTAAGAAAGCCCAAGAACCTCTTCAGATCTGGAAATTGGGAGCATGTTCGGGATTCCCCTCCCCCAACCCCCCGCACCCCCGTTTTATCTCTGTCCAATAAACTAGGGTACTCTGACCATATAACATATTTATAGGAATCTAAAGTAAATTATTTTCTTTCCACATATATCGTTTTACTCAAAACACTTTATACCTAAAACAGAGTGAAGATGTAGATTTCAATATCAGTTTGACTTATGTTAAAATCCTGACAATACCAATTACAATTTATATAACATTGATATAATAATGGATAATATCATAGGGTTTCAGTATACTTGCTAATAAAATAGAGAATCATAAAAGTTAGATATAAAATAGTTACTTCTTTTGTTGGTTAAAAGATTAAATAATATAGGGCATTAAGAATACTTAGCATGAGACCTGAAAAGTAGTAGTTAAATATATGAAAGCTACTTTTATTACCCACAGCCAACAATTGAATGTAGCAAAAATAAATTTTAGCATATAAACATAGTGAACAGAAAATGTAACTTTATTTCATTTATAATAAACTTAATTTCTAGTTCATGACTCCATTTTATAAGAAGTAGTTTTATCTTGGTCACTGCAAGGAAATTTCAATAAACTTATAGCCTTCCCACCTTTCTCTAAGATAGTCTCAGTGGGCTGGAAAAGGAAATCTCATATAACCTTGGGGATATTGAAGAGCAGACAAATCTGTGCTATGTTCCCAACTGGATCCCCAGAAAATGTTTTAAAATGCCCAATTTTTCTTGCTTCTAGCATGTGGTGCACCTGGGACAAAGATCCTTAAGTTTTACCTGTTACCTCATGATCCCAGGCTGCTTTAGAAAGAGCAAATGTTTCCCAAGCACAAGGGAATGGTGAATTCCTAGCTGAGAGGAAAAAAAAGTCACTAGAAAAGGGCGTGTATTTAGGTTCAGTGCATTGCAACAGTGTTCCAACCTGAAAGAGGGTATTTTAACAGATGACAACACCGCCATGTGACTGACTCCTAGAGGCCATCCATTGCCCCATCCTGTACCGTTACTAGAACCTCCCAGAACAAAGGATGGACTCTTGGATAACAAAGTGGCCAGGCAATACACTAAATTAGTGGGGATTATAATTATCTCCTTCATTGGAATAATATTTCTGAAAAATAATTTTCATTCAAATTATAGAGAGACTGTAACATGTTTATACTTGAATTACTTGCCAAGATTTGCATCAGGTGCATATGCATCCAAAAGAAATGTAATTACAAAGAGTTTCCTACTTATTTTTTTTTAACAGATCAAGTCATAGTTCTGCTATCATATATGGAAACATTTATCACCTGCCTACCATAAAATCAGTTTAAAGATTCATTGTTAGATAAATTATCTTGTGGGTAAAATTGAATATGTACTAAATTGAACAGTCCAGATTACTTCCATGTGTAACTTTATGAAAATCTATGTTAAATTTAAATATCTTTTTTTTTCTTTGAGAAGATTTGACAGAATTATCAGAAAACAAAATGGAATATAGTGATAGAGTGTAAATCACTTAAGTAGAGATCACTTATGCACAGGATGTAAAAACTTCCTAGAGTCTACAGAGATCTTCCTGGCAGTTGCCCAAAAGCCCATTTTCAAGTATGAAGGACAGAAATATTTACTTCTAATGAGTTTTCATTTGTCCTGCCATGGTATGGGACTTAAGATCTCAAGACAACTGGACTGCTGTGAATTAATATATCATTTTCTCCTGTTTTCCATGTAGCACAGTGTTGTGTTTATATAGCACCATGTCAAACCTCATAAATCAACTTCTGAGACAGGATAAACAGCCACATAGCAAAAACCATGTGGACAAATGCTTGAGCTCACAAGTCACAGCTCAGTGAGCAGCTTTCCCAAAAGCATCTACCTCAGCGCCTGTCAGTGACTTGCCCAGAACATGCTGCATTTTGCTTCTCTGTTTTCACCAAACTCACCCAGGCTGATGACATGTAATCAAAGCTTCAAAAACAAATCAATGAGTGCCTTACCTTCCAAAGTCTTTGTTTTTAACTGGCAACTAGTGACAATGGATCCAGTACCTTATGCATGGTGTAGCATGGTCAAACCACTTGTGTTTTTTGTTTTAGTGCTTCACTGAACAGGATCTAGCATGATTTTTCTAAGTCAGTATGAAGTGTCTCTTGTTAGAATATTGTGAAAAACCACTCTTTTCCGTCACTTTGTAATCAGTTCTTAAGAACTGCAATTGGAAACACCGAATGCTTCTGAAAATTTAAATTCAACGTGTAAACTTTGATTTGCTGTGGAAATAAGTTGACTAACACACCTGGCCCACAGTAGCAAAGAGGGATGCCGGTTGGAATGTCCTTCATCAGATGAATTCCTTTGGCTATTTGGCCACTGAAGTAAAAAAAAATTCTATTTCAGCTAACACTTTAGAGTTTCCCAAAAGAAAATAATCTGGAGATCCATTCTCAATGTTCTCCATTACCTTCTTTATATTCCTTAATGATCAATGAATACTCCCTACCTTTAAACTTATCCATATAGTAAACTGAGGATTTTATTAATATTTTTCACTTACTTACTTTGACTTTTTGCTTTTAATATCAAGTATGATTCTTCCTGGAAAGACTGGTTTTGGAAGGACTCTCCATGTATCTTTCTCTTTAATAGGCGCAGCTCCATTACTCTGTGTAGTTTTTCTTTAGTGTACAATTTAACTACAATGTAATTAAAAGTGAGCATATCTAAGGGCATTGAATATATGCTCTTATCTACAGATTAGCAACCTTATTCCATTCCAAAGAAGAGAATTTTCTGCAAGAGAAGCAGAGAGTGTGAAACATCTTATGGCGAAATGTTTGTTCTCTTTCTTGATAATTTAAGGGTGAAGCATTTAAAAAAATATAAGGAAACCATCCTTCTCAGCAAACTGACATAACAACAGAAAGCCAAACACCGTATGTTCTCACTCATAGATGGGTGTTGAACAATGAGACACGTAGACTCAGGGAGAGGAGCATCACACACTGGGGACAGTTGGAGGGCATAGGGGACAGACAGTCGGGGGTGGGGAGGGAGGGGAGGGTGTGGAGGGATAACATGTGGAGAAATGCCAGATATAGTATATACCTAAAGTAAAATAAATAAAAAAATAAATTTAAAAAATAATAGTAATAGGTAACTTTTGAGTATGTTTATATGCAGGTACATTTCCAAGTAGTTTATTTATCTCATTTTTAAATTCTCCAGAATATCCTATAAACTAGGAACTACTATAATGTCCATTATATAAGTGAATAAAGATGTAAAAGGCTATTTACCAAAGATTATATAATAAATGGTAGGGGCAAGATTCAAACATAGGATGCCTGGTTTCTGAATTCTTTTTTATTTTATTTTATTTTATTTTAATGGAACTTTAGGTTCTGGGGTACATGTGCAGATCATGCAGGATTGTTGCATAGGTACACACATGGCAATGTGGTTTGCTGCCTCCATCCCTCCGTCACCTACATCTGGCATTTCTCCCCATGTTATCCCTCTCTGATCTCCCCACCCGCCGTCCCTCACTTGGCCCCCCCGCCAACACATCCTAGGTATGTGATGCTCCCCTCCCTGTGTCCATGTGTTCTCATTTTTTAACCTCCACTTATAAGTGAGAACATGCAGTATTTTATTTTCTGTTATTGTGTCAGGTGGCTGAGAATTATGGTTTCCAGATTCATCCATATCCCTACAAAGGACACAGACTCATCATTTTTGATGGCTGCATAGTATTCCATGGTATATATGTGCCACATTTTCCTTGTCCAGTCTACTGTTGATGGGCATTTGGGTTGATTCCAGGTCTTTGCTGTTGTAAATAGTGCTGCTATGAATATATGTATGCATGTGTCTTTATAATAGAATGATTTATAATCCTTAGGGTATATATCCAGTAATGGGATTGTTGGGTCAAATGGAATTTCTATTTCTAGGTCCTTGAGGAAGCACCACACTGTCTTCCACAATGGTTGAACTAGTTACACTCCTATCAACATTGTAAAGTGTCCCTATTTCTCCATATCTTCTCCAGTATCTTTTGTCTCCAGTTTTTTTAATGATTGCCATTCTAACTGGTGTGAAGTGGTGTCTCAATGTGACTTTGATTTGCATTTCTCTAATAATCAGTGCTGATGAGCGTTTCCTCATGTGTTTGTTGACCTCATCTATGTCTTCTTTTGAAAAGCGTCTGTTCATATCATTTGCCCCCTTTTGGATGGGCTTGCTTGTATTTTCCTCATAAATCTTTTTTAGTTTTTTGTAGATTCTGGATATTAGCTCTTTGTTAGATGGGTAGATTGCAAAATTTTTTTCCCATTCTGTTGGTTGCCAATTCACTCTAATGATTGTTTTGTTTTGTTTTGTTTTGTTTTACTGTACAGAAGCTCTGGAGGTTACTTAGGCCCAATTTGTCTATTTTGGCTTTTGTTGCCAGTGTTTTAGGTATTTTAGTCATGAAGTCCTTGCCTAGGCCAATGTCCTGAATGGTTTTGCCTAGGTTTTCTTCTAGGGATTTTATGGTGTTAGGTCTTACGTTTAAGTCTTTAATCCATCTGGAGTTAATTTTAGTGTAAGGTGTCAGGAATGGCTCCAGTTTCTGCTTTCTGCACACTGCTAGCCCATTTTCCCAACACCATCTATTAAACAGGGAATCCTTTCCCCATTGCTTGTTTTTGTGAGGTTTGTCAAAGATCAGATGGCTTTAGATGTGTTGCAGTGCCTCCAGGTCCTCTGTTCTGTTCCATTGGTCTATATCTCTGTTTTGGTACCAGTACCATGCTGTTTTGATTACTGTAGCCTTCTAGTATAGTTTGAAGTCAGGTGGCATGATGCCTCCGGCTTTGTTCTTTTTGCTTAGGATTGTCTTGGCTATGTGGGCTTTCTTTTGGCTCCATATGAAGTTTAAGGTGGTTTTCTCCAGTTGTGTGAAGAAGGTCATTGGTAGCTTGATGAGGATAGTATTGAATCTATAATTTACTTTGAGCAGTATGGCTATTTTCATGATATTGATCTTCCTAACCATGAACATGGAATGTTTCTCCATCTGTTTTTGTCCTCTCTTATTTCCTTGAGCAGTGGTTTGTAGTTCTCCTTGAAGAAGTCCTTTATATCCTTTGTTATTTGTATTCCTAGGTATTTTATTCTCTTTGTAGCAATTGTGAATGTGAGTTTGCTCATGATTTAGCTTTCTGTTAGTCTGTTATTTGTGTATAGAAATGCTTGTGATTTCTGCACATTGATTTTGTATCCTGAGACTTTCCTGAAGTTGCTTATCAGTTTAAGGAGATTTTGGGCTGAGATGATAGGGTCTTCTAAATATACAATCATGTTGCCTGCAAATAGAGACAATTTGACTTCCTCCTTTTCTAATTGGATATTCTTCATTTTTATTTCTTGCCTAGTTGCTCTGGCTAGAACTTCCAATACCATATTGAATAGGAGTGGGGAGAGGGCATCCTTGTCTACTGCCAGATTTCAAAGGTAATGTTTCCAGTTTTTGCCAATTCAGTATGATATTGGCTGTAGGTTTGTTGTAAATAGCTTTTATCGTTTTGAGACATGTTCCTTTGATACCTAGTTTATTGAGAGTTTTTAGCATAAAGCGCTGTTGAATTTTGTCGAAGACCTTCACTGCATCTATTGAGATAATCGTGGTTTTTCTCTTTGGTTCTGTTTATGTGGTGGATTAATTTTTATTGACTGGTGTAGGTTGAACCAGCCTTGCATCCCTGGAATGAAGCCTACTTGATCGTGATGGATAAGCTTTTTGATGTGCCATTGTAATTGGTTTGTCAGTATTTTATTGAAGATTTTTGCATCTATGTTCACCATGGATATTGGCCTAAAGTTTTCCTTTTTTGTTGAGTCTCTGCCATGTTTTGGTATCGGGATGATGTTGGTTTCATAAAATGATTTGGGAAGGATTTCCTGTTTTTGTATTGTTTGGAATAATTTCAGAAGGAATGGTACCAGCTCCTCTTTGTATGTCTGGTGGAATTTGGCTGTGAACCCACCTGGACCTGGACATTTTTGGTTGGTAGGCTATGAATTGTTGCCTCAACTTCACTCCTTGTTATTGGTCTATTCAAGGTTTCAACCTCTGCCTGGTTTAGGCTTAGGAGGGTGCAAGTGTCCAGGAATTTATCCATTTCTTCCAGGTTTACTGGTTTATGTGCAGAGAGTTGTTTGTAGTAGTGTCTGATTGTAGTGTGTTTTTCTGTGGAATCAGTGGTGTTATCCCCTTTATCATTTTTTATTACATCTATTTGATTCTTCTCTCTTTTCTTTTTTATTATACTGGCTAGTGGTCTGTCTATTTTGTTGATCTTTTCAAAAAATCAGATCCTGGGTTTATTGATTTTTTGAAGGGTTTTTGTGTTTCTGTCTCCTTCAGCTCTGCTCTGATCTTAGTTATTTCTTGTCTTCTGCTAGCTTTTGAGTTTTTTTTTTATCTTGCCCCTCTAGTTCTTTCAATTTTGACAATATGGTGTCAATTTTAGATCTTTCCTTGCTTCTCATGTGGGCATTTATTGCTATAAATTTCCCTCTAGATACTCCTTTAAATGTGTCCCAGAGATTCTAGTACGTTGCATCTTTGTTCTCACTTGTTTTGAAGAACATCTTTATTTTTGCCTTCTTTTCATTGTTTATCCAGTCAACATTCAGGAGCCAGTTGTTCTGTTTCCATGACGCTGTGTGGTTCTGAGTTAGTTTCTTAATTCTTTGTTCTAATTTGATTGCCCTGTGATCTGATAGACTGTTTGCTATGATTTCTGTTCTTTTGCATTTGCTGAGGAATGATTTACTTCTGATTATGTGATCAATTTTAGAGTAGTTGTGATGAGGTGCTAAGAAGAATGTATATTCTGTGGATTTGGGGTGGAGATTTCTGTTGATGTGTATTAGGTCATCCTCATCCAGATCTGAGTTCAAGTCCTGGGTATCCTTGTTAATTTTCTGTCTCGCTGATCTGTCTAATACTGACGGTGGAGTGTTGAAATCTCCCACTATTATTGTGTGGGAGTCTAAGTCTTTTTGTAGGTCATTAAGAGCTTGCTTTATGTACCTTGGCGCTCCTGTATTGGGTGCGTATATGTTTAGGATTTTCAGCTCTTCGTGATGCATTGACCCTTTTACCATTATGTAATGCACTTCTTTATCTCTTTTGATCTTTGTTGGTTTAAAGTCCATTTTATCAGAGATGAGAATTGCAACTCCTGCTTTTTTTTTGCTCTCCATTTGCTTGATAAATCTTCCTCCATCCCTTTATTTTGAGCCTATGTGTATACTTGCACATGAGATGGGTTTCCTGAATACAACACACTGATGGGTCTTGAATTTTAACCCAATTTGCCAGTCTGTGTCTTTAGACTGGGGCATTTAACCCATTTACATTTAAGGTTAATATTGTTATGTGTGAATTTTATCCTTCCATTTTGTTGCTAGCTGGATTTTTTGCCTGTCAGTTGATGCATTTTATTCATTGTGTCAATGGTCTTTACCATTTGGTACATTTTTGGAGTGGCTGTTACTGGTTGTTCCTTTCCTTGTTTAGCACTTCTTCCAGGAACTCTTGTAAGGCAGGCCTGGCAGTGGCGAAGTCTCTCAGCAATTGCTTATCCATAAAGGATTTTATTTCTCCTTGACTTATGAAGCTTGGTTTGGCTGGATATGAAATTCTAGGTTGAAAGTTCTTTTCTTTAAGGGTGTTGAATATTGTCCCCCACTCTCTTCTGTCTTGTAGGGTTTCTGCTGACAGATCCACTGTGAGTCTGATGGGCTTCCCTTTGCGGGTAACCAAACCTTTCTTTCTGTCTGCCCTTAGCATTTCTACCTTCATTTCAACCTTGGTGAATCTGATGATTATATGCCTTGGGGTTGCTCTTCTTGAGGAATATCTTTGTGCTGTTCTCTGTATTTCTTGGACATGAATGTTGGCCTGCCTTGCTTGGTTGGGGAAGTTGTGCTGGACAATATCCTGAAGAGTGTTTTCCAGCTTGGATTCATTCTCTCTGTCACATTCAGGTACACCTATCGAAGGTAGAGTAGGTCTTTTCACATAATCCTATATTTCTTGGAGACTTTGTTCATTTCTTTTCACCCTTTTGTTTTTTGCTAATCTTGCCCTCTCATTTTATTTCATTGAGTTGATATTCAGTCTCTGATATCCTTTCTTCTGCTTGGTCAATTTGGCTATTGAAACTTGTGTATTCTTCGTGAAGTTCTCATGTTGTGTTTTCAGCTCCATCAAGTTGTTTATATTCTTCTCTAAGCTGTTTATTCTAGTTAGCATCTCATCTAACTCTTTTTCTAGGTTCTTAGTTTCTTTGCATTGGGTTAGCACATGTTCTTTTAGCTCTGAGAAATTTGTTATTACCCACCTTCTGAAGCCTGTTTCTGCCAATTCATCAGACTCATTCTTCATCTATCTTTGATCCCTAGCTGGTGAGGAGTTGTGATCCTTTGGAGGAGGAGAGGCATTCTGGTTTTTGGTGTTTTCATCCTTTTTGTGCTGGTTTCTTCCCATCTTAGCGGCTTTATCTAACTGTGGTCTTTGTAGTTGGTAACTTTCAGATGGGGTCTCTGAGTGGACGTCCTTTTTGTTGATGATGAAGTTATTTCTTTCCACCACTCCAGACCCTGCTTGCCTGGGGATCACCTGCAGGGTCTACAGAACAGTAAGGTTGCTGCTGGTTTCTTCTTCTGTTATCTTCGTCCCAGAAGGGTACCTGCCAGATGTCGGCCTGAGCTCTCCTTTATGAGATGTCTCTGTATATATGGGGGCTGGGGAACTGCTTGAGGAGACAGTCTGTCCCATATAGGTGCTCAAGTGCTGTGCTGGGGAGCTCCATTTTTCCATGCAGAGCTGCTGGGCAGGTACTTTAAAGTCTGCTGCAGGGGAACTCATAACAGCCTCTTTTCCCAGGTGCTCTTTCCTAGGAAGTTTGACTTTATTTATATGTTCCTGTCATGCTGCTGCCTTTTCTCATCGATGCCCTGCGCCACATGGAGTAGTCTAGTCACAGTCTGCCAGCAGAGGCATTGCTGAGCAGAGACATTGCTGCAGGCTCTGCCCAGCTACTGTGTGAACAGCCTCGGTACTGGTGGACTGCCTCGGTAGTGGTGGTCGCCCTTCCCCCAACTGAGCTGTATGGTCCTGGGTCCAGTTGTGCTTGCTGTGAAACTCTCAATCCAGAGCATTTCAGATTGCTTGTTTTGTTTGGATGGTACCCGCCAAGCCAGGTCGCCTATCTTCCTGTCTCTGCCTCCTCCTTTCAGTTGAATAGGCAGCTCTATCTCCCAGGCATTCCAGGCACCAGTTGAAATGGCAGCCCAGATTTGTGTGAGTTTCTGTGCGCCAATCCGGCACTGACTGAAACTGCCATGCTGGAAACTCGTGGTGCTTTTCTGCCTGGGAATTTCCTGGTCTGTGGGCAGTGAAAGTTTGTTTGGAAATGCTGTGGGCACTCACCCTCTGCATTGTTGTTGCTGGGAACTGCACTCCGGAGCTGTTCCTATTCAGTCATCTTGCATCAGAACGCCTCTGAATCCTTTATTATATTCACTAGTGTGGTTTACAGTCAGACAACTGTAATACATTTTTTCTTTGTTTCTTAAAAGGTAACAGAGAGGAGCTCAGCACCTGAATGGCAGAGAGAATACTTTGTTCAACTCATTCTCCCTGTAAAGTAATAAAAATATAGGCAAAATAACTAAAATCTTTTATTTTAGAATTCTGGCATTTAGCCAAAACCACAGAACAAACAGAAAATTTGTCATTAAACTGATGCTGTCAGTGATTTTTCACATTGGGGCTATTCCCATCCCTTGTTTACCTTGGTAACTGGAGCAGTAAGTAACCTAAAGCCAATAGCACTGCAGACAGTGGAAATACGTACCTACATTTGGAACTCTGTAAAAAGCATCATTTCAAAAGCACAGTCAATATTTTGTCCTAACTTTTCCCTTGGAGATCACTATTCTCAAGAGTGTGGTAGCTATTTGATTCGACTGAGAGTTCTGCTTAGTTAGGGGCACAAAGAACTCCAGGTAGAATAAACCCAAAGAAATAGACATCTAGATACATCACAGCCAAATTGTCAAAAGTCAGGCACACAGAAAAACCTTTTTAAGCAGCAAGAGAAAAATGATTTATCACATACAAGAGACCTTCAAAGTTAAAGGCTGACCTCATTAGAAACCACAGAAGACACTTGAAGGACTTCTTCAGTGTTAAAAAAAAAATCAACTAAGCTAACTTCTCCTTCAAAACAAAGGGAAAATTAAACATTTCCAGATAAATGAGAACTGGAAAAAATTCATTGTTGGCAGATTCATCTTACAAGAAAGAAAATTTTGAGATCCAAAATAAAGTATACTAAAAGGTCATTTGAATCCACGTGAAGAAATAAAGAGTATTGATAAAGGAAACTACAGAAGTAAAGATTCTACAAAGTAAGAATGTATTTTTGTATGTAACACATCTCTTATCTGCTTTAAATAATATTATATGTCAATAATCATAAAAGTTTGCTGGGATTATAGCATAAAAAGATGGATTTTTTGTGACAGTAACAATCCAAACAAGAGGAACAGGAATGTGGATTGAAGATACTTTTAATATCCAGAGAAGATGTACAAATGGGCAATAAGCATATGAAAAGATGCTCAGTATCATTAGTCATTAGGGAAATGTCAATCAAAACCACAAGAAAATATCATTTCTATTGGAATGGCTAAAACTGAAACACAGACAACAGTAAATTTGGCTAGAATGTGGAGAAGTTGGAACGCTCATGCATTGCTGGTAAAAACAGAAAATGAGCAATCATTTTGTATTTTAAAAATGGTGGCTTTTCAAAGTGCTAGGGATGAGAATTATCATATGACCCAGAAGTAATAACTAGAAGACATAAAAATATGCCTAAATAACAAACTTTGTTCACAACATTATTCATAATCTGACAATGTGAAAAGGACCCAAATATGTACCCCCTGAAGAATGGATAAACAAAGGTAGTATAATTATGCAATGGAATATTATTTATCAATAAGAAAGAAATGAAGTACTGGAACATATTACCATTTGGATGATCTTAGGAAGCATTATGCTTACTGAAGGAAGCCAGGCAGAAAACGCCAACTATTATAGGATTTTATTTAAACAAAGTCTAACACATACAAATGTATAGATAGGAAATAGATTGGTTGTTGCTTGTTGCTAGAGAAAGAGTATAGGAAGAATGGAGAATGACCACTTATGGATTTGGGGTTTCTTCTTAGCTATTGAAAATATTCTGAAATTAAAGTGTGATAATCACTCCACAATTATGTGAATATACTCTTTAAAAAGTATATACTTTACGTGAATGGCTTTTATATTATGTGAAATATATCTCAGTAAAATTGAAAAAGAGAATGACAAAAAAACAGAGCAATTGAACAGCAGGGAAAAAGTAAAGATAAGACTTTCTTGGGTGGTTGAAAATTTGTTTGGAGGTTAATCAGTACAATAGCCAATAGAAAACTACTTAAAATTCTGGTATCTTCTACATTTGTGAGATAGCTGGTAGAAACAAACTAATTAGAACCATCTTCATATTGATAATTCTATAGGTTAAGTCAAGGCATCTGACAATTGCAAATTAAGAGCCTCGAAATTTCCTAATAATATGTTACCACAGTTACAAGTTCTTCTTCTGTCTGAATTCAGACCAGCTTGATACTTGGACCATTATCTGCAAAAAAGGCAACAGGTAGCAACTTAAAGCCAAAGGAAAGAAGGTTTAGACAGTATTGGAGAGTAACTTTCTTTGAGTCATTGTTGATTGATTTTTAAAGTGCTATAGTGAAGTTAAATAAAATACATTTTTTTAAAAACTTGCATATTCCTTGACACAAAGCCAATTAACTATATATGTATGTGTGTATATATATATTCATTGTGTATACATGTATATGTGTGTGTATGTGTGTGTGTGTGTGTGTGTGTGTGTGTGTATATATATATTTATATATATATATATATATGTAGTTGTTGCTTTACTTGTTATTTAACTAGCTGAGGCTTTGTGCCAGACCACTAACCACTATTGTTTTTATTTTTTTTTAGAAATATGTGTGTGTGTGTGTGTGTGTGTGTGTGTGTGTGTGTATACACTATATATAGTAACTATGTACAGCCCATGCTAAATTACTCATTCAAACTTTTTTTTCCAGGATAAAATTTCAAGTAGGTGGCCCCTGGGTGAAAATTAAAGTCAAAATTGAATTTTTTTTTCAATAGGCAGACCAGGTAAGCTATAATCTAAACATAATGCTGCCATAGCAGGGCCCCATATTTTCTAAGGGTGTCATACTATACAAGTATGCTGTATATCACCCAATGCTTTCAAGTACAAAACCACCTTAGCTACTAAGAAAGCAATAAAGCTCTGATAGTTATAATGAATCCCTGAATCCTGAGTGAATTACTGAACGGACACAGGCATTTCAATTACTTTCGTCTTCCAACTTGGGACAGAGAGAGCATTCACTCACAACATAAGACTTACATTCTTTACACCTACAAATTAGTTTTGTATTTTAGTTTCAGAAGCACATATGTCCAAGCCAACATTATTAAAACTTCTGCTTTTAAAAAAAAAGGCATTTAAAAATGTTTCACCTCAATTTAAAGTATACATCATTAATTATAAAAATTAAAAAAGCAACCAATTCAAAAGAGTGTCATCATAACAAGTGCATAACTAAGACAAGTTTGTAGTGAAAGAATGGCTACAATACAGCTTCTAGAGACAACTATTTCGCCACATCCCTTGCTGACCACTGACTTCTTCCCTTTAATAGGAAAAATTTTCTGGTAATAATAAGTCTGAGGATGCTACTCTGTCTTTTTTTCTCTATTTCCTCATACTCTGAATTATCAGGCTAAATACTTGGCTTTAATGATGCTTGTTTATCTTAAGAAGTAAATATTAGATAGGTAATATAAGTATGCTGCATGGGTGCATAGTCTGGATTCAAGTATTGTTTAATAAATAATAACCCAAGCTAAAATCTGTTTCCAGGTTCTTTGACATGTGTCATGCTGGTCTAGGAAAAATTCACAAATCTCTCATTTTTCATTTATTCATCCATTTCCTTATTCAACAAATATTTAAGTACACAATATGTACCAAACCCTGTAATAGATGCTGAAGCAATGGCAGAAATCAAAGATATATGATCATAGAGGTATGAAGTTTAAAATCGAGTGGCATGTTCAGATATTAAATGAGTAATTACAGCTTTGATGAGTAATACAAGGTATATCCATAGCATGTCATGGGAGAACACAATAAGGTAGAGGGCTTAAATGGGACAAGAAATGGTATTTTCTAGATGAAGGTCTTAGCATCAATGAGGTTAGAGAGAAATTGAAGAAAAATTGGAGCTATAATAAGAAATAAGACCAACAAAATTTGAAGAGACATTTTTTAAAGTAATTAATTATTTATTTATTTGAGATGGGGCCTTGCTCTGTTGCCGAGGCTGGGGTGCAGTGGCTGATCTCGCCTCACTGCAAACTCCACGTGCCAAGTCAAGCAACACTGAGCCAGCCTCCCTGGTAGCTGGGATTACAGGCACTCCACAACACCCAGCTAATTTTTGTATTTTTAGTAGAAACCAGGTTTTGCCATGTTGGACAGGCTGGTCTGGAATTCCTAGCCTCAAGTGATCTGCCTGCCTTGACCTCCCAAAGTGCTGTGATTACAGGTGTGAGCCCCTGTGCCCAGCTTTCAACAGAAGTTTTTTAAAAATAGAAATGGCACAAGGGAAGAGAAGGAATCACAGTTGCTGTTACTGGGAGCCAGTATGTGGCAAATGTTATAAATTCCTATTTGTGCATTCTGCTTCTGATGTGCCTAAAGCAGGTCTCAGGGAGAACATAAAAATCAAGAAAACTGGAAGATATTTATGTAGTCAAGTCTGAAGTATGGAGAAATTCTGGACTGCAGATAGAATTTTGGAGTTGCCATCAGGAAAATTTAAACTATGAGAACATTAATTCACTCAAGGTAAGTGTATAGAATGGCATAGTCTCAGAAATAGGCAAATTTCCTGAGCACGCAAGCTTAATACAGATCAAAATGAGGCTCCACAGGTGATAAGAAGAAACACTCACAAACACTGGAGTTCTGGAAGTCCAGCAAATAGTGTGTTTTGGAAAGAGAAGATTGGTCATTCTTGTTAAATGTTCACAATAGGGAAATGGAACACCAAGTGAGTTGTGTTCATTAGAATTGATATGTTACCAAATCAACATGAGAGGAGTTTGTTTCAATAAAGTCATGAAAGCAAAAGTAGGATTGCTGTAGATTAAAGAGTAGATTATAAGCACCAGACTAATTTTTTTAACCACACATAATTTATTAATCATTCTCTTGCTTTAAAACTGTGGTAGCTTCCCATTACACATAAAATAAAACATTACCTCCCTACTATGGCCTCCCCAAACTCATCCTAACCATTGCCTTATACTTAAAATGCTTCTTGCTGATCTCTTTACATCTCTGTAAAACAAAAAACTCTTTACTACATTATGGCCTTTGAAAATCGCTCTTTTGCTCTCTGAAAGGTTTTCGAGCTTTAGAGAGTTTATCTCCTTATTGATTTTAAATAGCTCTTTGTATTGTATACATTTTAATTACATGTTTCTAATATATGCTTCAACTATTTTTCCAGTGTGTTCATTGTATTTTCAAAATGCAAACACATTCTGAAACCTTTCAGCCACCAATAGAAAAATGAGAAAAAGCAAATATCCTAACCCACAAAACCCATTTGCTATGGACAAAGTATTGTCCTTTAAATATATAAATGAGATTAGTAGAAAGTCAGCTTAAAACTTCCCAGTTGCTGTCCATCATAATTGGGGGAAAAAAAAAAAGCCTCCTTACTACAGACCCTAGGAATGTAACCCCTCTTTATTTCTCTGAATTCACCTGGTACCAGACTTCCCTGGCTTGTTCCATTCTAGGCACACAGACCTTCTCTCCATTCCTAAAATATCACAAGTTTGTTTCCTCTTCCAAGTCTGACTTTAATGATCCTTACTAGCTTCTTGTCACTTGAATCTCAGCTCAAATGATACTAACTCAAATGATATCCTGTTTATTTTTCCCAGGGCTTTTCATTTCTATGTCTAGTTATCTTCCTGATTTTTGGTACCCGCACCATAATAAAGTTTCATGAGTTCTAGGGTTTTGTTTTGTTGATTGACGTAGTCCAAGTACCTTATACTTGGGGTTCACAATTATTTCTTGAATAAATGAATTAATTACTGAGAACATGAATTACTGATTAAATTAAACGAATGTCATTGGTTTGTTTTTTGTAACGTATGTAAGCTTTGAGCATTTTCAGTACTGTTGGGAAGCAGCCAGTATTTGAGGACAGGTTCAATAGATAGAAAAGAGAAAGTGAAATCGACAGAATAAAAATCTTTGGAAGATTTAAAACATAACACTATTCTCTACAGTGACCTACACTTTCTATTTTATATAGGGTACTCATACTTGCTTTAAGATGATAATTTTTCAAGCCCTGTGGTAACAATTTCAAGACAACAATTGCATTTTGAAATATACTATTCTTGGGAGGAAAGAACTCAAGAAAAACTGGTGCTTGAAAATGAGGTCAATAAGGAAGACAATTTCAGAATCCTTCACTCGCGCTAATATACGTCATTCAGCAAGAGGCAAATGGGACCAAAGCAATAGCACTGGAACTCCAGAGAAAATTATTTCTTCAATTTACAAGAGCTAAAAGATGTAGGTATATTTGTATATTTCTTTTGTTGACTTTCTGTACCTGTAATATTGGAACATTGCAAAAGTCTCTTGACTATGCTATAGCTAAACTACGTTTCTTAAAGACCACAAAATGACCCCAAGATTTCTTCAAGAAACTTGATTGATCTCTAACACCATTTCATCAACCGTGCCGAGCATTTAAAAGGGACATTTAACAGTTTAACATTATATCAAAAACTGATGCAATGAAATAGAAGGGTCTATTTTTTTAGAAGTTAAAGAAAATGAACAAAGATTTCCATAGCTAGACAATTGCATTAACTTCTCCGATGGTCACCTAATTTCAGTCTTAACTACTCACTTCATAACCCAGAGTTACCCTTCTCCAAAATAAATTGAAAATAAGTAACAAATTGACTTCCACCCTCCATTGCCAAAACATTACGTTGATTAAACAGGATTGATTTACCATGACCCCATAGCTTCTTGATCTGGCTCTTCTTCTCAATTTTATGCAACCCCCTCTTAACCATGCAGCTTATGTTCTAGGCATGGTACACTGCTCATGTTATTTGAAATAAACGATGCAATCATGACTGCAAGTTTTATCACATGTGGTTCCCATATTCCGAAATCCTAGAATGTGCTTTTAAAAATACGTTTAACTATTCCTGCATATTTCTAGACTAATATCTGTATTTTCACCCTAACTCAACCATTTAGCTGGGCTTCCTTTCAGTGATTTCTATCATACTCTGAAACAATCACATTGAAATTATCACATTTTACTGTAATCATTGGTATAATTTCCTAAAGCAGTAATGTAGGATGGTGGATTTGAAAATTTTAGAAAAATACAGACTTTATTACCAAATGTAGTTTCACTAAGTGTTAGATGTGAACCTTTGAGTAAATTTATACAGACTTTCTTAGCTTCCATTTATTCATCTGAATAGTAAAATTAACAATCCCCTAATCGTTAATTTGATGCATTAATTTGTCACAGAACATGGCATGTAATAAGGCATTTAGTAACAACTCAGTCTGTTTTGATCCCTGCCCCTTTATTCTCCACTGATTTGCAAGCTCCTAGAGAAGAGTGCCTCTGTCATATGTTCCTGGGTATTCCAAAACGTGATGTTGGAACATAACAGTTCTCAATGTTATTGAATAGTGGAATCGGTTGTGATAACTACAGCCATGTGGTGAGGCATGAACATTTTTAGAGTATTGTCATAACAGGTTTCAAACAATATTTACTTCATTACACAAAACTATGTTTAGTGTTTCAAAATAGAAATTTTATGTTTTTGCCAACTACCAAATAACTTTTCTTATGATTTATTCTAAAAACTTTGATGAATGTTTCCTTCTACAGGACTTTAAGCTTAAAGAACAAATTATCAGACAAGATAAACATCTTAATTTTAAGGACAGTATTTTTCATTTACGGAGTATGCTATAAATGATACAGGACGTTAGTGAAAATATTATGTATGTAATTTTAGAATTAAGTGGTTTCTTTATAGTATCTCAGGGAGGTATATGGTAATGCCTATATCAGAATCTACTTGAAGCAATATTGTCAAAGCGGCAATGTGTAAAGGAAAGCTTACTTGTGTCAAGGCAAAAATAAATATGCCGATATCTATCCATATAAAAAACAATTGGACCCATATGAATCCACCCAATTTATGTACCCATTTTACAGCGCAGTTCTACATATGTTTAATTTCCCATAAAAATATTATTAGTGTTGTTGTTTTATGACCCCAGTTTTTTGCCAATATTTTTGCCAATCTTTAGGCTTAATGTCCTCCTCTGAATTTCAACTCTTACTTCATTTCCATATTAACTCTAATTTTTTTTTTATTTTGCATCATTACTTTTTCCAAAGACATTATATAGATGGTTCTTCACATATAATTTATTTTAAATGTTTTAACATTATTATAGATCCAAGAGGTTACAAAATAAATATGGGCAGGGAGGTTTCATGTACCTTCATGTCATTTCCCCAGTACTGTATTCTGTGTGACTGAAAAGCTTTCTGCTGATTTAAAAGTCTTGCATTCTAGCTTTTTTAGTTGGTGTCCTTTAATTTATTTTACATTTGTACTTTTCAAATCTATTTTCCTAACAAATTTAAAAATTATTCACCCTTCTCTTGTCTTGAACAAAACAAAACCTTTGAATGCAGTATCATCTTGTTCATCCCTTTCTTTTCTTCATTACAATCTAAACTGTTAGTTTCAACTTATAAAACACATGCATACACAATTGAGCTTATTGTTTTTATAGTTAAGTATTAATTGGTTCTAATGATTTATTTGAATTGTTTTTCTCTGTGCCGCTTCTCATCACATATGGTTTTCTTCTCCTTTCTTTGAGTTTATTTTTCCTATTGTAAACTGTATGCTTTGAAAATGTTTGCATTGAGAATGTCTTTGTATATTTATAATGTTTTAATGTTATTATCACTCTTAAATAGTATGGGGTCTTTTTATACTTATAGTATTTTAATTGTATTCTCTCTCAAATAATATGGAGAATTCCAGGTTAACAGTTATTTTCCAGTAACAGTCAGAAGATATAATTTCATTGTCTTTTGGCATCTATCACTGCTCAAGAGAAAAGTTTTAGTGAAATTTGTTCCTTTTAAAAAAAGTAATGTTTTTTGGTTGAAACTCATTATTGTTGATATTTCAGTGTACAAAAATGCCGATTTCTTTCTTTCTTCCATCTTTCCTTCCTTTTTTGCCTCCCTTTTCAATTTCCTCTTTCCTCTTCCATTTTTTCTTTTTCTTAGAAAAGAGAAATGATTTTCATAGCTAGACAACTGCATTAACTTCTCAGATGGTCACCTAATTTCAGTCTTACCTACTCACTTCATAACCCAGAATTACCCTAAGAATAAAATTAAATTACCTAGAGTGAGAATAAAATTAAAATTACCCTCATGATTACCGTTCACAGCGTGCATTCAATTTAAGCATTGCGTCTTTCTTCAGTAATGGGGCATTCTCAAGCATTCTTTTATTTAGTGTTTCCTCTGTGTCTTTCCCTACATTTTCTGATTTGTGATCACCTGAGATTAAAGATGTAATTTTGGTCTGTTCTTCACATAACTTATGTTTAAAATAATTTTGTCTATTTCTCTACGTGTCATTCAAGGAGTTATATAATATAATCTTCCAGTTCACAAATTCTCTCCTCTATTGTGTTCACTTCAGCATCTATTCCAGCTATTAGGTTTATTAACTTTAACGACTATAATTTGCCTTTATAACTTAAAATTAATTTTTGTTTCATATATGCCTATTTTATATTAATGTTATGTTAATTGCACGTAATACTTTTATTTTTATTGACATAATTTTCATATAGTGAAATACACAGATTTTAAATGATACCATTTGAGATAGTTTGACACATACTGAAATTTATACACATCCCTACAATGATGAATATTTCCATGATTCCACAAAATTATTTCATGCCTGATCCCACAAAGTCAGGAAGTGTTTTTGTTTTTGCCACTGATTTTTGACTCTTCTAGAACTTTATATAAAAGGAGCCACTTATGTCTATCATCTTTTGCTTTAAAGAGTGGATTTCACTTAGAATAACTGTTTTCATCCATGTTTTACATGTATCAAAAATGTATTAATTTTTATTGCTGAGTGACATTTTATTATATTTTATATTAATATCACGTTATGAATGTATTTTTAATTCTTTCTATTTTTCATGGAAATTTGACTTATCCAAAGTTTGAAATATTGGGATATGATTACCCATGAATCACTCATATTTCCATATATCTAGTAATTAATGGTCAACTAGTTTTGGACTGTCCTTTAAAAAATGTTTGTATAAGCACACCTCCATGGAAAATTAGACATTGATTCCACCTGGAACTGATTTATTTACTTTCCAGGGTAACACATGCAGAGATCTCTCTCTCTCCTTGGAGCGGAGTTACTGACATTGCAGAAAAATAAAGGCAGAGGGGAAGATGGACAGATTTGCTATCAGCCTCTGCATAAGATCAGGGTCCCCCTAATCTCAAGGTTTTTCTTCTATAATACATCCTCACTGCATGTGCAGGCAACATCCGTCCCCATCAAATTACCCTATGGGAATTAGCAGTCAAAGAACTGCTGTCAATATGTTAATCTTGATGATGCTATTACTGTAACAAGCCATCTCTTCTAACCAAGAGGCCGCATGTCTTTTTTTCCAATACATATGAACCTATGTAAGACTAACTGCCCTTCACTATTCTTTGCACACTTTCTTACTTTAAAAAACAAGATGTTCTAGGCTCATCTTTAATTTCCCTATTTCATTCATGTACTTACATATTTCTCCAAGATAGCCTTGTTAATTTTAGAGGAAACAGTATCTCAAAATGAAAATTTGGTGCTAGACCCACTTATTGACAGAAAGATGTGATTGCTTCTAGTACCTCTCAGCATAACAAGGTAAGATATGCATGTATTCGTATCTCTCTCACACACACATGCATATACACAAAGAGACACACCCAAGCTATCTTTCTAGCTATATTAATAAACTGAGTTACTAAAATTTCCAATCCCAATTCAGCACCCTGAGGTTTATTCCAGGCTTCATCTTTTTCTGATCTATAATTTCCAGTAATGAGAAATCTGGCTCTCATTGCCTTAATTTGCTTAAACCCTTGTATATAAACTCCTAGCCATATAGACCGTTTCTCCAGGCCAACCCAACAAGCTCTGGAATTCCTGGCATATTACTTTCCCGCAGCTAAAAGTATTTTAAAATAAAAGGAAAATGATAAAGGAACGCATACTTTACCTTTTGAAGTTATCTATTATTTTAATTTCTTTTTCGTAAATAATTTGAATAGTATGTATGTCCATACATGTATGAAGGCAAGAAGTAAACAAGGTATTTTTCTTTATTGGCTATGAAATTTTCATGACATATTCATTATGGTGTAAATTTTATTTTCAGCTTTTATTTTTGTAGCTTATTTTTTAAATCTTTTTTCATTCTCATATTTTCATATATAATCATTTTGTGCTTGATTCCTCAAAATTTTTAGAATAAAAAGACTTAAATATTGTCACAAAAAATAAAATGCATAATCTTAGGCAATCAACAAAAATAAGAAGATTTGTAAAGTAAAATATATTTTATAAGATAATATGAAGCAATAATACTAAAAGTGCTATATAGGTATAGGCACTGCTTACACAGTAATCTAAGCATTTGTTGTTAAATATTTTAATATTATTCTGTTATGGACATTTATTAACTTCTATAATAATATCTTGTTCCATAAGATATATAATTATATTCATTCTTTAAATTAAATATATGTATAGATATATTCATTCTTGAAATTCTATCTTTTAATTTAAATTTTCTTGGTAATATTGTTTATCATCTGAGTATAGTAGTTCCAAAATCTGAAACTATGTGTGTATTTAGTTTTATACAAACTTCAGCCCTCCTTTATTTATAAAACATTCTGTTTCCTAAATGTTCCAGCTTTTATTCTTCCCTCACATTCAGAACTATTCCCAAGGTTATTCATAATGCTAAGGTAACTTGCTTAACAGGAGATTGCTCAGCACATTCTGAACCTGAAATGATCAACTTCTCCCTCTTGGGCAATAGGCTGTGGAACTGAGCCCTAATTACCTTTAGAGACCTCTTATTATTATTTTTTTCTTTTTTTTTCAACAAAGAGTTTCTTCCTAGGAAACTTGGGGATCTTTTCTACTGATTGATCTCAGCAATATCACTTCATTCCATTAGAGAGGCTCTAAAAATATTGGAACCCCAAAATTTCTATGTAAATTTACTTATATTCTCCTTTATTCATTAAAAAATATTCTGTTATTTTCTTCTCCAAAGGTGATTGATGTTCACTTGGCTTTCATATATAGCACTAAATAGATTCATTGAGTGATCCTTTGCAAAAATATATTGTAAAATGATTAGATGTCCCTACCTCTTAATAGAGAAATATGTAGCAAAGATTCAGTGTTAGCTATTCTCAAAAGGAAAGATGAAGAGGAGATATGAATAAATAATAACTTGCACCTTACTTGAACCTCACTACTTCAAAGGAATTATACAGAAAATGTTCAATGATGTGCACTAAAAATAAAGTGCCTCTAAACAGAAAAAAGAGAACAATAAATTTATTTTTCTTCCTTTCCGAAATAATGCCCCATGACCTCACATTTTGTCCCAAATGTGTACAAGACTATGCACACACAAATCCCTTTCTCCATTTTAGGGATGGTGCATGGATACAGGTAGCTATTGTTCTGGTTAGGTTTTCAGCCAACCAAATGAAAAAGAAGCAGCAATTAAAAAAAGGTTCATCTAATCTGGCAAAAGAAAAGTTATTTTTAGCATAAAAATCATAGAAAAATCTTAAAAGGAAAAATTAGGCATTTGACTACATAAAATTCAAAACTACTGTCTCAATAATATACAAAAAGGCAAAAAAAGGTTATGTTTCCAGATTAACATGTTTGCAGCCTTGATATATAATGGCTTCATTAAAATTGGTATTAAACATGAGATTGTAAAAAGGCAAATGACATAGCCTGCATGATAAGTTTCTACAGAAATATCCAACCTCATTACTAATAAATGCAACTAAAATTTGCTGACACTTTATATAGAGTAAAATGTTACATAAATAATTCAATAAAATAATAAATCTATAAAATTGATTATAATTTATGGAGTACTTATTACCTATGGGTACAAATTAGATGATTTATATTAAGAAGACAATTAATTCCATGCACCAACCTTATGAGGTAAGTGTATTTCCCCATTTTAAAAAAGAAACTATGTCTAGAAATGTGCAAGCTTTCCCAACTGTAAATCTGGTTAATTTTCATAGTCTAGCCATTGCTGCCAAACTAAACCTTTTTTAAGCGATTGTTCTTTTTGCCTATCTAACTAGTAAATGAACACTTTTTAAATGATATTGTCGTATGTTAGCCAGTGGTATAAAATAAGCACTGTCGCTAACTGCTGGATGATTTATACATTGATATACTTCTAGAAACAATTATCCAGTCCATATTAAAAGCTGTAGACTAATGAAATAACTTTGCTCCAGTGTTTCTTCTTCCAGAAATCTGTCCTACAACAAAAGCTGATATGCAGAAAAAGATTTATGCAAAATTATATGCATCACAGTACTATTTGTGTTAATAAAAATTCTCAAGATTAAATTAACAATATTGAGTAGGTAAATAAATGAGTACATGTCTTGAAAATGAGACACCAGAAAAATGTGAAAAAAAATCTTAACAAATATTTAATCATATGTAAATTGACTCCCAAAGTAATATGAAATGAATTTTTTTGAAAACAGATAGTCAAAATTATGGCAACCTGCATTTTGCCCAGCTATGAAACATATTGTTAACAAGAATGGAAATACTATGATAAGGGTGGAAGGAAGAGAGACTATATAGGTAAAATATTCCAACTTGAATCCAGCTTTTCTATACATGAAGGGAATGCTTTAGAAGAAAATGTTATACTACTACAACAATCTCCAATCTTAATGTATGATAACATTTGGCTGTATTCTGATTAGTGTTTTATGTTGTGTTTATGGTTCATAACCATTGTACTTACACTGTATTTTGACTTTTACATGTTTTAAAATACACAGACATATAAATATAAGAAAAGACTTACCAGTAGTTATTACTGGGTGTTAAAATTATGGATTATTTTTATATTCTTCATTATACTCGTCTGCGTTTTTCTGAGATTTTACAATGACTATGAATTACTTTTATGTTAAAAATAAAGTGAAGATAATTTTAAGTAGTAACACCACACAAAACAAATGGTTATTTTGAGGGTTAAATGAAGCAGTATATAAGAATAATCTAGCAAAGGACTCAGAACAGATATTCAATAAATAAATTAATTTTAGTATATTAATTCTAAGATAGTAAATGATTAATATATTCATAGCTTTTGCTCTGAAAGTAACTACTAGATACTAAAAATTAGAATGTACAGACTCCTTTATAATTTTTACTTCTTTACCATCATATACATTATATTCTAAGGATAAAGCAAGGATGAAGAGAATAAGATGAAAACAAGAGCGATATATTTTCCTACTACCTTATAATTGTACAGTGTTTCAGATGCAAGGATTCTCAAGAGAGGTGAAACTCAAGGAAATTTCATTTACTGCTGTACACAATTCAGAAGTATATCAGAACGAAAATGGTAGGGAATGTAAGAGAGAGATTGGAAAAAATGCTCTTCAGGTAATTATAATATTCCCCTCCTCCCCTCCCTTTAAAATCAGCTGTTTTGATCTCTTTAATATTCTCCTTCTGCAGTGTGTTCATATGGAAGCTACCTAAAACTTTTCTATAGGATTTTGAATAAATGGGATGAATTATATTTTACTAAGTTGATCAGAACTATACATCCAATAGTACCAGAATAGGGGCTTTTTAATGTAAACCATTCAGTGATAGTTATTCTTTTGAAAAAAAAGTAATATTTTGTTTTTTGACATCTTTGTGTTATGTTTATTTGAAAGGGGCAAGTACTGAATTAGGAATGAGTCTCAAAATATTATATTTATGATCCCTCTTGTTAAATTCTTGGAAGGCTTTGTAGGCTCAGACCATTAGCAGTGATAATGTTTACCTCCTTTCAGCCTGACACAAGTGTACAGAGAGCTGGTGCACAGTATTTTCGTTTTCTCATCATGGTATCCTTGCAGTTAACTGGCATCGTCTTCTAGCTCCCTTTCTGATCTGTTCCTATAGTCAAAGTTTCTCAAAGTCCTATTTACTTAAAATGACAATAGCTAGTCCTCACTGTCCATTTTTGAAAGCGGCAACTTTTTGATTTTTCAGAACATTTTCTACAAAAGTAATGAAGCCTACCACTTGCTCCATCCCCGAAACTCCCACTTATAATTACTACCTATACTGAATATATGATGGTCTGTTATGAGTAACACAATCTTTACTTCTTTTGACACCTCCTCTTCATCCCTTTAAAACAGGAGTAAGCAGCAAAAGAAAGAAATGGATGAAGTAGATATAACAGTTGTCCTGCTACACAAATAATATTAAGGAAAATCAAATATCCATCTTCCAATTCAAAATGACAGTTCTATATTCAACTATTGCACTTCTATAAGTTATTAGGAAACCAGCAGGATGAAACTGTTCCATGTAACAGCATAGTCATTTCTGTAGAAAATCATTCATTATATAAACCACTTAGCTGTTCTTTATAAGACAACGACATCTGATATAGGACAAGTAAACTGTAAAAAACAAAAGCTTTTCTAAGAGGCAGTGAGACCCTATGACTTCTTCTGGATGGCTTTCAAATTTTAATCTCAACATTAACTCAGCGTTGCTTCTCAAAACGTGGCATTTGGCTGGTAATTAAGCTTATCTGGGCTTGCAGGCTTGGTGAACTCAGGGGAACTTTGGGCACTTTCCTGGTTCTAATTGTCACTGTTATGAAGAGAGACAGCATTGACTTAATAAGGAGAGCTAGGAGTTGCAAAACCACAGTTAGATCTTTTCCTTTAGTTGGTGAACCATAACATGTGTGCCAGAAAAGAATATAAAAAAGGCTTGAGGTTGCCAGTGGAGAGATGGTAGACACAAATCTAAAGGGCCTACTGAACTGCATGTTCAGCCTCGAAATAGCATTTCTGTAAACCACTGCAGAGAGAATGGGAGACATAAGTCAGCTATATTGTATAGTATGAGAACATTATCACATAGCTGGCTTTAAAAATAGCCCTGCGATCCAAAAAAGGCACACATATACTCACAAACACTGCCATGTAGTCAGAAGTTGGAGAACAGCTGTTGTTACAAGAGTATGCAAATGAGAGAATGGCAGCTTTAATTGCTAAGAACCCTAAGGGCGAGCTATACTCAGCAATATGAATTAGGTGCTATGGGACAAAGAATAACTTCTGCATGGATAGGCCATCTGCAGTATGATGATCTCGCCAAGAAACATGCAAATCCGAAATTGACATTGCAAAAACGATACTAGGACCTTGGCATCGCCATAGTTTTCTGAACCATCTTGGGTGAGACAGCTTCCAGGCCAGTCTGGCAGCCAAAACAAGCAAAATAAGTGGATCTCAATCATGCAGTACTAAGTTCCTGAGTGTGCGCTTGAACTGTACTACTTTCAACTGACTTTACAGAAGGGAAAGAGATAGGGACACTCTGGAAGGGAATAGTACTGCTTGGAACTCTCTGCCTTCCAAGGTGCTTATATGCCTTGGAATATGTATTAGTTTTTCTACTGCTGACACAATAACGTGTTATAAACTTCGAGGCTTAAAACAATACACATTTATTATCCTGCAGTTCTAGAGGTCAGCAATCCAAAATGGGGTTTAAGGGGTAAATTTAAGATGTCAACACAATTGTGTTGCCTTCAGAGGCATTATGGGAACGCATTTTCTTGCCTTTTGTAGTTGCTAAAGGCCACCTATATTTCTTGCCTCAAAGCCTCTTCCTCCATTTTCAAAATGCATTATTCCATCTGTCCTTACGTTGAGACTCTCCTGCCTTTCTTTTTTTAACATTTCTCCTTATTACATTGGGCCCACCTAGATCATCCAGAATAATCTCCTCATCTCAAGATCCTTAAGTTGATCACATATGCAAAGTTACCTTTGCCATGTAAAGCAATATATTCACAGGTTCCACAGGTGCCAGAGATTAGGAGATAAACATTTCTGAGGGCTGTAAAAAGGGAAGAAAATTATTCTGTATGCCACAGCTATTTGTTTACAGTCGTAAGTGTGTACATCTCTACAGAGAAGGGGAAAGTTCAGTTTCAAGAACATCAGAAAATGCATAAGGAAAGAAGAGACAATCAGAAAGATTGAAAAGGACTCAACATACTTGTAACAATGATGTTCATTAACTATAAAAATATATAATCTATGAACTATATATCCAGAAGAAGTCATAGGATCTCACTGCCTGTTAGAGAAGTCATTGTTTTGCACAGTTTACTCGTCATATATCAGATGTTGTTGTCCTGTAAAGAATTGATAAGTGGTTTATGTAATGAATGATTTTCTAAAGAAATCACCATGCTGTTAAACTATAAACTATCATAAACTATATATATATATGTATCATTTAGATATGAAAGTAATATTACCAAACTATTATAAATGGCATGCATACTTTAAATTCTCCTTTATTTGTAGGATCAGACAGGGTGACAACTCCAACTCTTCAGTGTATTAGCAGGACCTGTATCAGCCGGTCTCCTGTGTATTAGCAGGACCAATCTACATTTATACACTGTACCTGGCCCACAAGCTGAAATGAGGCTCGGATGCATACCCTCGAACTTGAGAGCCCCCTTGTCTTAATTTATAATATTAGGTCATATCTACACAAAAAGTGAATATTTGATTAAATATTTAAGAATATATTCAATTCCACTTGGTAACTTCTTAGAAAACGAGCAATGGTTGGGTCATGCTCCAGGACAAAGCTGCAAGGAACTGACATAGAGAATGTCCTCTCTTTCCTCACTAAGTTCAACTCCCACCATGCACCTTTTTTCGTTGCCAGAACAAATTATATTTCATTCACATTTCTCTGCCTTTGCCTTGAGCCATTCTCTCACCCATAATGCATCTCTCTTCTCTGTCTATTAAATTCTACCTCGTAATTCAATTCTCAGCTCAAAGGCACTCTCTGGGAAATTTACTTCCATCTTCTCTGAGCGACATTAATCACTCACATAGTGGAACTACTGTGGAACTCATATAGTACTTTAAGTGGTACCACATTTTAGTCATCTCCGTGCCCTCCATGGAAGTTCAAGTACTTCTCACATCCCTAATCGATAAATGTGAGTTGTATTGAATTGGATTGTTTCATAAAAATACCTATCCTGAAATAAGTTGTGACATTTAATTAAAGGACCTTCCCACATGAGATAAAGGGGAAAACAACCAAATTTTTCCAGTCTCAGAACAGTGACTCTTAAATATTCATGTGTTTAAAAAGCAGCGATAGTTTGTAAAAAGCAGAGTCCAGATATCCATTATCAGAGAATGGAAATCAGTGGGATTTAGGTGGATTCCAAGGACTTTCATTTTAATAATAATCCAGAGATATACAGCTCTTAGGAGTCCTGGATTACACTTTTCCATACATTGCCTCAAAAACAAACAAACAAACAAAAAAAAAACGGTAATCCCAATGGACAGATGTACTTGCATGGAATTATCTCCTCTTTAAGAGTTAAGTAAGATCCTCTTTTAGTGAATAATTTGCTTGATAAATGGAGTCCTCCATAGGGATGGGGTAGGGATAATAGGTATGTTGACAAAAAATGTAGTATTTAAATCCCTAATGCCATATGGAAAGTAGCATCTGCTGATAAACTTGGGATTTCCTGTCTTGTACCATATGCCATAAAGACCAGCGCAGGGTCTTAACTATATTTCTTTACACAGAACTCTTTGAGAAAAACAGAATTAACTCCTAAAGTGCATACATTTTGAAGAAGACATAGAAAAAAGTAGAAGGTAAAAGGAACATCTAGTATGTCCTGTATTCTAGCTAATCTGTATCTAATTACAAATATGATGCTTGCACACGGCATGTATCTCCTGTCCTCAGACTAGCAATGTTTTACTGTATTTGACCATTTCTCAGTATCTGAAACTTTATTGAGAATATACTCATGAGATAGAAGGAAAATGTGATTTATAAAATACATTTGTAGATGATGTTCTAATTTTAGAGAATTTTATTTGTAATAAAGATCCTACTCATATATTTTGTGGCATTTAGGTTTAGTAATATGCTAAATTTACACGCACAGACACACACACACCCATACTATATCATTAGTTGATCTTATCTTCAAATTAGACTTTGGCTTGTTAGTTAGAGCATGCCCTTCGTGGCTTTGTCATTTCTTCCCCACCATGAGGTGTCTCCTTCCATAATTGGCTCAGAATGTAATAGACCTAGAATTAATACCTAGACTTCATTTTGTTACAGGTATGCCACCTACCACTTCTCTCTACCCACACAAGCTTTTTATCGGTGAAATAGTATGTCCTAATTTAAACCAAAAAATTAACTTATTTCCTGCCAAGGAAATATTTAAAGATATGTTGCCAAAAGCAGCCATAGTGTTCTTGTCATGTCTTAGCAAACAGTTTTTTTCAGTAGAGTTACTCCACTTGGTAGAAGTAAAAAAGTAATTATTTCCTCATTGAAACCTACTCTTTCATCACTCATATAGGAAACCAAAAAATAACATAAATATTTACAACTCTATGGTCTTATGTCTACTTATTCTCTAGTTGAGAATATGATCAATTCTCAACTACAGAATAAGTAGTCCCCCCACCCATGTCTTAATATTACTGTACATATATAAGGGCAAAATAATTAGAATTTTTATGAGTATGTATACATATGGAGAAAAAGGGACAGGATAGGGATACAAAAATGAAAATGATTTGTTCACTGACCTTAAAAGCTTTTTACTGTAAGAGGATAAAACTACCACATACATCACAAGGGCAACCCAAAGAAGTGCATGTTATGTGTCATTATAGTATTCCATGCTGTTTAAAAGAACAGAGGTAAATGGGAAAAGAAGAGGTCTGATAAAATCAAGAAAGACTTCTGGACAGAATCAGCAGCGTTAGAAATTAAGAACATAGTCTGTAAAATCTTTTACCAGTGAGGGGTTGTGAGGGAGAATATTTGACACATCATTAATAACATGAAAAAATGAGAATGCAGGAGGGTACAGAGTGACTTTGAGGAAAACCATAGAGTCCATGTTGATGTGCAAAAGGGAATCATTTTCTAGATTGAGTCGGAAACGGGATAAATGAAAAATAGTTATGAGCCTCAAATGTTAAGTGACAGAATTAAGAATATATTCTGAAGTCATTGTGGACCAAAGGAATATTTTTGAATAGAAAGTAGTGATATAGTTTTGACAGAATTGTGAACTAGGAAAGAAAAATAAGTCAAGGGATAATTCAGGGACTTCCTCTTCTGGTCAAGTTGGAGTCATAGGGTTTGGCATCCCTCCTGAAGCAATAAAAACATTCAGACAAAATATATGAAAAAATAATACTAAAGATGTTGAAAATTAAACAACAAATATCAATGGTCCATGAGAGGTTGTAAATAAGAGGTAGACGCTATGATTGCTGCAGCTTGTTACCCAGAAAAGGTTTCTAGGTAGACCTCCATTGAGGGCATGAATCTGAGTCATGAGAAACCAAGATGAAAAACGTTTCCTGAGCAGAGTATGGGCAACGACAGAGATGCATTAAAAAAAAAAAAAAAGAACTCCTGTGATCTGCACAGAATTCCTCCAAGTATTTATTGAATACTGATTATCTTATTCATATGAGGATATCACCTGAGCCCAGAGGAAAACATGACTTAAAAAGAATATAAGGGACAGTGACTAAAGATCACACCTAGCTAGGAAAAGCTGCCGTTCCCAACAGTAAGAGAACACCTCATAATAAAAGAGAGTGCCAACAGAGACATAGTCTCAATAACAGATGTACATTAATCTAAACTAAATAGTGCTCTATACCTACTGACATGTAGGAGGCAAGATCCCAGAATGGTCCCCAAGATTCTTGTCCCATGATATACACACTCTGTATAATCCTGTCCCATTGAGTATGAGTATAAACTATAGATAAAATGAAATTTTAAAATCAAATATAGGATATGTTCTATAGCAAAAGTGGAAGGATTTTGAAGGTGTAATTAAAGTTTCAAGTTAGTTGATTTTTAAATTAATGAAAAGAAAGATTATTTGGGTTGGGCTTGATTTAATCAGGTGAAAGCCCTCAAATGAGGGCCTGGGGCTGTGAATTTACTGCTATTTTTTTTTGAAAAAGTAAGGTGTGGTGCTGTGAGAGGAACACATGCCAAGGAATTGAAGAGGCTTCTAAGAGTTAAAAGTGGAACCTGATTGACAGCCAGTCAAATTGAGACTGCAGTCCTACAGCTTCAAGGAACTTAATGCTACCAACAAGCGTATAAACATGTGAGAAGACCACCAGCTCCAGCAAATAATGCAGCCCATCCAATAACACAGCCCATCCAAAACTGAGACCCTGAAAAGAAGACCAAGCTAAGTGCTGTGTCACCTAATCCACATAAATTGTGAGATTAAAAAATGTCTGTTATTTTAAGTCACTAACATTGTGGTAATTTTCTCTGCAGAAGTAGAAAACTCCTACACTGACTAAACTTAACATTCAGACCCAAAAGGATTAAACAGTTCCCAAATAACTTTGCTACGTCTGAGAATAAAGTTCAAAGATACTTATAGGGATACAACATTCCAAATTCCAACAAGATAAAGTTCAAAATGTGTAACAACCAATGAAAATTACCAGTGAGACACAAAACGAGAAAATGCAAAACGATGGTAGACAAATATAGTAAAGCAGTTACTAAGACTGTATTTCTTGTGTTAAGAAAACTGGAAGAAGTAACATGGAAAATATAAAAGAGATTAAAATCTAAATTCTAGCGATGAGAGAAACAACGGTGACTTGAAAAATACCTTACAAAAAAATTGAAGCTACATTAGACATTGCCAGTGACCTATAGAACAATTTCAAAGAACCAAATATCTGAGTTATTAAAATTTCAAAAGAGAGATATCCAAAATAATAAAAATTGAAAAAATAATTGCCAATAGTATTTTTAAAATTTGATGAAAACTATAAATCCATAGATCTAAGAAACTTAAAGAATCTCAACTATAAGAATATTTTAAAAACTACACCAAGACACATTATTGTAAAACTGCTTAATATCAGCAGTTAAAGTGGATAAACAAAGAGAACAGCCTAAAAACATCAGGAAGAAAAAGTTACATTATATATGGAAAAACAAAGATAAGAATTACGGAAGCAGCTTTCCTGTCAGAAACAACACAAGTCAGAAGAGAGGAGAGCAATGATTTTAAAGTGCTAAAATAAAAAAGTAAACTAGTATTCCTATGCATTTAAGCTCTCTTTATTAAAAAAAATGTAATAACGGCTTTTTACACAAATAAAAGCTTGAAAGAATTATTAGCAAACTTACACTACAAGGTCTATTGAAACAAATATGAGTATGTAATTATATATACCTGGACCACTGTTAACAGTTTATTTTTTAACCAGTGCATTCTCTGTAATGTAGGCATTGATAGAAGAGCAAAAAGAACATAATCTAGAACTGACATTGAAAAGGATGTTTCAAACTTGAAAACATAATTGTTAAAAGGAAATATGTCAATAATGCATAATATTAAACAGCCAAAATAGAAACACCACCATTGCAGCAGTTTCTTACAAAACTAAGCATGTACTTATCATCTGACCCATGAATTACACTCTCGGACATTTACCTTAGATGATTACAAACTTCTATTTAAACCAACTTCTGTACACAAATGTTCATAGCAGCTTAATTGTAGTAGCAGAATACTGGGAACAACCAACACATCCTTCAATGAATGAATGGTTGAACAAAGCATGGGATATTCACACAATAAAATACTATACATCAGTATAAAGTAATGCATTGCTGATGCATGCAGCAGCTTGAGTGATCTCAACAACATTATGCTTAGTGAAAAAAAAAAGTCAATCTGGCAAGGTTATGCACTGATGTTTCCATTTATATAATGTCCTTGAAATGAAAAAACTGTAGAGATGAAGCACAAATTATTGGTTGCCACCGGACAGGGACAGGGGTTGGGGGATGGGTGCAAATACAAAGATATACCTCAGGGAATTGTTTTGTGGTGATGAACAGTTCTACATCTTGATTGCAATGATGGTTCTACAAGTTTATACATGGACTAAAACTGCATAGAACTGTACACACACATACAAGCGGATGAATGTAAATGTTTTCTTAAAGGTAAAAACTTAATGAGGTCCACTGATCACCAAAGTCAATTTCCTGGTTTTATTGTATTAGACCTATATAAGGTATCACCATTGAAAGAAGCTGTATATACATGAGACTACCTCTTATTTTTAAAACTTCCTGTGAATCTCTAACCAATCAAATTTAAAATTTTAAAAAAATATTACGTGGAGTATTTAATCATAGATCGTCTTGATTTTCATGTTTTATTTTATATTTTTTAAACACAGTAGTTGAAATCAAACTAATATAATATGCTTTGCTGATATTGGTTCTTGATTTATGAAAGGTAGTGCATATTTTTGGTATGGAGCAAGTGACCACTGCTACATCTGTAGAAACTAAATTGTTCCCAGAAGTAATGTTCCCAATCCAGTAAATATTACTTAGATTATGTCTACTAACTGCCAAATTTTAGTTTAAAACCTAATCACACTTATTGTCTTTCAATACTTAGGATGAGGACAAATTTTTGTATAAAAACTGTCATCCTCACCAGACTCCCTTCTCAAATGCCACAGGCAATCTATCAGATAGCTGATGTGAAAATGACTATTCTTTCTTTCATGGTTCTATGATGCCTATGTATCCCTCAATCGTGGTATATTATCTAAAGTTATTTGATAGACATCCCTTGCTATCTAGATACTGCATGTGTTTTTAATTTGCCTATTCCTCAGACTCTTCTTGACTTCTTAATAAGGAAATCTTCCATAACTTTTATTTGTCTGTGTTCCAATCCTCTTATTTAGCTCTGCTACTACCTTAAAACTTCCAAAACTAGAATCATTATCTTCATTGAAAGACAACTCATTTTCTCCCGTTTTCATTAATAGTTTCATTTTTTTTTTTTTAAGAATCTAGGATTATCCCTTTTGCTTTCGGTATCCAACCAAACATCATCCTTTCCTACTGATACCATGAAATGTCTTTGCTATATACTCCCTCTCAATTTGACATCCACCACTCTGTCCCTGTTTAATTATTTGTGGATATCTGCTAAAATCTTCCATCAAATCTCTGTGCCTTTGGGGATGCACTTCATTTCAAGTTCATTGTACTGCTGTTGCCATAGTCTCTGCCCTAAAATTTTGCTTTAATCATATACTGTTCCCAAAATTTTCCTGGTAAAGTCCATTCTTGGTATTGAACATAATTTTTCAACCATTTTCTAACAGTTTCACTTTACCCTGATCAGTTATTGCCAAAATAGGACGTTTTCCTTTCAATTTCAGAAATATGTATCATGGCTACTTTCTTATGATATTTTAATTCAATTAGAATTTTTTAGAAAAAGATATTTATGAAAAAGCAAAGTTCAAGGGTGGGGAGAAGGTAATGGAAGAAATGATGAATATGATATAAGGAAGTCGCTTGCATACTTTATTTACTAAACAGTTTTACAGTTCCATTTCATTTGGGAACAGAAAATAAATCTGATTATTAATATATATCTTGTACTAAATGATTACATTAAAATGAGAAAATTCATATCCTATTTCCTAATTTTTACTACATTTCCCATACTTTTTCCAACAACAAGCCTTATTTTCTTCTCACATGTCTTTTCCTTAGTCAAATCCATCTATAAGTCTCCCAATATGAATGACGAATTGCTTTACCCAATATGTCAGAGTTGAAATTAGCTTTTTCCTGTCAATTTCTACAGAATTCTAGTAAAACCTTCATAAAATGATATTTTGTTTATAAAATAAAAGCAAGATATTTTATTTTAATTTCTTCTTTATGTTTATATTTAAAAGTGACATACCTTGAAGATAAAATATATGATAGATAAATATTTGTAAGTCTTATAGTTTGACATATTGCTATGCACATTAAGATTCACTAAATATAAGATGGATGATGAATAAATAAATTATTGTACTAATAAAAGTAGCCTCTAAGTTTTGATATTTAATAGTTTCATACCTGTCTTTATATAATCAAAATGCTGTCTATTAGAATGACCTATTGCTCTAATTTATTTTAAACATACTACATATGATTTGTTTTAATGGTACACCAGCTACTTGGTAAATATTATACATTTTCCTGGTCAAGCCAAGGAAATGAAACCACTAGGTTAAAAATATGTCCACAATCATAGCGCTATTAGGTTTTGTAGCTGAGATTTCCCAAGTCCAGAACTTGTTCCACTGCATTACCTTGCTCTTCTTGTGCAAAATATGAAGTCATTACTACCACAGAAATGATTTTAAAACATAGGGTATAAACAATACTGGGGTATCCATAAAGATTTTGGATTAAGCAAAGAAATTTCCATTTGAATAACTATATAAACGCTATTTAGCATAAATTTGACATACGTATTCATAAAATATAAATGTAAAATGTAAGTGCTACTTTACTTAGTTTCTACACTGTTTTTTTTCTTGCAGTAAATTTGTATTCAGTAATCACACCATCCAAATGATACTGTGTGACATGTACTTCCATTTTTTTACAATTTAAAAATCTGTGTCCAATGCAAAATTGTCTTGCAGCACAAAAGTATGGAAATCCAAATATTTTATATGAATGATGCATGAACAGCCAAAGTAATTAGAACAATTGACAAAGATAATACCAGGTTCAGATAATAGAAGGAATGTGAATTATGGCTGACGTCATCATTATTTTGTAAAATACATTATTAAATAATTGACATGGTTATAGCTATCCTTATTGGTTTTAAGTTATTTTTATTAATTCACACAATTTTCAACAAATATGATTTGAGTACCTACTACCTAAAATTTTCATATTTCATATGTAACCTTTTCTTTTTTGACAAAATACAAGAAATGTAATTTTGTAAATTGACTATGCAGTAATATTAAGTTTACACAATAATGCACTTTCCCATTAGTAAATTCAAAATGACCATTATTTTGAAATACTCCTCTTCATATTGTTTCCAAAAATAGCTCTAGGTTACAACAACAAAAACTTATACTCTTTTTTCTTTCAGAATTTTTATATCTAGAAAATAAATGTCAAATTTAATCGTAGTTTGTTTCTAATTATACTTTTGATTTTCTATCACAGTTCTGAGCAATCCTGAATTTTTTACTAACAGTCTGTTGTAAGGTCTTTCATTCTCCATAATCATGTTCAGAGTAAATAGCTTCTCAATTGTTAGTTGACAGTGAAGGCAAACAACCTGGGCATTAACATTGGCCAAACTGAGCTCCAACTCCAGTTCTTCAACTGAATGGCTGTATGACCTTGGGCAAGTTAATTGCTCACAGCTGGGCTTCAATGTCCTTATCAGTAAAACATAAATATTTATGTATAGATCTGTTGCTATATATCTGAATAATTTATGGGTATATAAATATATGAAAATCATAGATAATAAAAGTATTTCATACAGTTGTTGCAAGGAGTGCATGAAATAAGCATGTAAGGAGATTAGCAGAGTTCCAGGAACATAATTTAAAAAACTGCAGCTCTTACTGTCCCTTATGTTTCACATTCTCCTTATTTGTCAATTTATATATTGCTTCCTGTTTCATGTAATTTCTTCATGATTAACAGTACACATTATGCTTTACTTGGTTAGAAGTTAGAAGTTGATTTTGCTTTTGATTCTTTTCATATTTATGCATTAACTATAAACTTTGACTTTTAATATTTTAAAGTAAAGTTAATTTCACAAATATAGTCTAAAAGAAATACATTCAGTATTGGATCATGGTGTGTTATATTGTGTTTTTAAAATAGAGGTCATTATGGACTAGAAGTAGATGAATAAATTTGTCATTTTAGGAAATTAAGATGTTGACATTTTCAACCATTATTTTAAATATAGGATTGGGTTAGATAAGTTAGGCAAACAATTTATCACATAAAATAAATTACTTCTCAACCTGACCAATAGAATTTGAGGAAAATATGCCTAAAAGAGCAGTAAGAGTCATTTCCATTTTTCAGACCCATCCCATTTTAAAAGTAAAAACAAAAAAAAAAATTCACAAGTTTTTTTTAATAACCAAACAATAATCTCCAAAGACTAAAGGCTTAATAAAATAGAGGACTATTTTACTTAACTTATATGAGTATGCTTATATACATTTAATAAAAGAAAGGAAATTAGTTGTTTTGATTTTCAGACTTTAAATAACATTTTCTCACTTTGATCTAAATGTGTTCTCAGGAATATCTTTTTAAATTCTTATTTCAAAGGGATGTTTTCTAGCCATTTGGTGCCAGCATTATAAAAAAGCATTACAGGCAGTGCCTGAGGAGAAATGAGTGGCTGGGTTTTCATTCATTCATTAAGCTGAAAAAAAAATCTTATAAAAAATTATATGCATTAAAGCTGCATAAATGATAATACAGTAATACTAGCTCTAATGCTGACATGAGCTGTTAAAAAGAAACCATATGTTATGTTCATAAATGTATTAAATACACACAAATGAGTATCACTTATGTAAGAAGGTTTTTAAATTATAATTTTTAGATTATGAATAGTGCTGATCAGAATCTAAAAAATGAAATTCCAGCAAATATGCATATTCTGCAATATCTTTAGTATTCCAGTGTGAGTAAGCAACAAACAACCAGTTTGCCATGTGCCCTTTATATCTGAAAGGCCACCTGCCAGCTCATTCCCATTTTCTCCTCAATGGGTTATCAGATGAATATAAATTAGTACAGTTAGGAGATTTTCAATGGGAGCTGCATTTTCTACTCCATTGTAAAATGGGTCAGATGGCAGCACTTACTTCGATACTGTCATTCAGATCCAAACTCATGAAGTGCAACTTGCAAACCATTGTACCCCAAATGATTATTGCAGGCAGGCTAGGCAGCATGACAATGATTGAGTGTCAATTCGTTCAGTCCAAAAGCAACCAATCCAAATTGTCAGGGATTTTTTAAACAAAGCATGTGTTCCCAATTCCCTTTAATACCCAATTGGCAGCAAGTCACTGGCAAAATCTGCTGCACAGGGCAAGTTGCTAATGTGTCTTTCTCAAAGGTAACAAGCAGATGTGAAAAGAGCTGGTCAAAAAGGAAAGCATGCTGCATGCTGTTACATTAGTTAAACTCTTAACAGGACTCCAAAAATATGCAGATAAACAGTGGTGATGGCTATAACAACTGCTGGCTTTAAAATAACAAGGAAGAATTAAGGTTTATCTCTTGAAATTGCAGCAACTATTAAGAACATTTTAAATTTAGATCATGTAAATATTGCTTTAAATGTCACAAATTTTGTGCATTTTTTTATGTCTGTTGTTTTCTTACACAGGTAAGAACATGGACTTAATTATATGAGGCCAACAAACATGAAAAAATGCTCGTCAACACTGGTCATTAGAGAAATGCAAATCAAAACTACGTTGAGATACCATCTCATGCCAGTTAGAATGGCGATCATTAAAAAATCTGGAGACAACAGATGCTGGAGAGGATGTGGAGAAATAGGAACACTTTTACACTGTTGGTGGGAGTGTAAATTAGTTCAAGCATTGTGAAAGACAGTGTGGTGATTCCTCCAGGACCTAGAAATAGAAATTCCATTTGACCCAGCAATCCCATTACTGAATATATATCCAAAGGATTACAAATCATTCTACACTAAGGACACATGCACATGAATGTTCATTGCAGCACTGTTTACAATACAAAGACCTGGAACCAACCCAAATGCCCATCAATGATAGACTGGACATGGAAAATGTGACACATACACACCATGGAATATTACGCAGCCATCAAAAACGATGAGTTTGGGTCCTTTGTAGGGACATGGATGAACCTGGAAACCATCATTCTCAGCAAACTGACACAAGAACAGAAAATCAAACACCACATATTCTCACTCATAGGGGGGTGTTGAACAATGAGAACACATGGACACAGGAAGGGAGCATCGCACACTGGGGTCTGTCAGGGGTAAATGGGGGGGACAGCTGGGGGTGGGGAGTTGGGGAGAGATAGCATGGGGAGAAATGCCAGATATGGGGGATCGGGAGGAAGGTAGCAAATCACACTGCCATGTGTGTACCTATGCAACAATCTTGCATCTTCTTAACATGTACCCCAAAACCTAAAATGCAATTTTCTCTTTTCTCCTATTTTTAAAATGTGAAGGAGAACCTTGAAATTCAGAAAACATGACACCCAATTTTATAAGACTGCGGAATGCATTGTCACTTATTCTTTACAAACCTGGTGAAATGTATTAGTAAAAATGTTTTTCAAGTGATAGACTAAATTATTTCACCTATAGTAACATTCATATTGTTAGTTATTTTCCTTATCTATGATTAAAAACAGAGGAACTTTTATGTAATTTTTTCATAATCTTCCTTTTTCAGTTATAACATAAAATAAATTACTAGTCTACATGCTGAAGACCTAAATGTAATTAAAGTGGGTTACATTAAATTTATGCTCTAAATATATTCTGCAGAATTTTACATATTCTAATACTTTGTCATAGTTGCTTATGGATTTATGATTTATCTTCATTGCAAAATATAGTCATATCATACATAAAATCTCATCTATTCTGAAATAGAACATATATTCTCCTAAGTTGGTAAAATTACATTAATAGAGGAAAACATTAAGGAGAGGGAAATAAAACAAATTCAGAAAAACTGAAATTCTCTTGATCAATCACAGTATTGCATAGTCTGACAAATAATTTTCCAGTTATTCTATTTTATGCCACATTTATTATGAAAATGATAAAAAGCAGAATAATTCGTTTTGCTGGTTATTTGGAGTACCAAATTCTCAAAGCTTTGAACCTAATGGTAAAATGAGTTATTTATATACTTTGTTAGTTGAATTTTAAGTGCTTGAACACATGAATATTAGTTCCCAGACAGCCTTCTTAGTGACAGAAAGAGCTATAAAAGACAGTCTCTTAGTTTGTTTCCTGCCAATGAACTTTGCCTAAAATACTAACATTTTTAATACTAGAGTTGAATCTTTTCCTCTAATGCAAAACTGAAAACTTGAAACTAAATATCACTTTCCAGTAGCACTTTTCAGTAAGCTAATCTTTCTGCTACATTCACAGTCATGCTCAAGACTGGCATGGGGTCTATAAGTCTGTCTTTGATAAGTCCTGAGAACAGAAATCATATCCCAGAGAGATTCTGCTGAACGTACAATCATTAAGTGACTTCTACATTGGTGGCATCTACCCAAAATTTTATACGTGTTTGCCTAGCACCTGTAGACAACGACTGACCAGGGAATATGACATGACTAAAAACTAGTATAACACTTTAGTTAAAAGAGTTTGAATCTGTACCTTTACTAACGCGGTTTTCTCAGTCATTGTAACAAGTTTTGGCATGAGCAAATCAAGTTCATTTATATTTCTTGAGCTCTGAAAAGAAAAAAAAAATACTTAAATCCTTAAATGCTTGTTGGCAACATGTTGTGCTGGAGGCAAGAGCCAATATGTTTCTAAATTGTATATTTTAAAGCAGCATATTATGAAGTATTGAAGATAAGTTCAACATGATCAATGAACACAAGAAGTGCATTAAAAAGACCAAAGATGTCTTTCTCTAATTTTTCCTCTACATACTTTAATGAGCAAAATTTGGTTATGTTAACCTTTCCTTCTGCAGTCATTACTCACCTTTTAATGATGTTTATATTTCTCTAAATTTTCTCAAGTGAATGTATGTTTTTCCTCCATGTTGACATAACCTTTAATATGGTTTTACTACTGTGTGTATTCTACAATAACTATGCTGTCCTTTGAATAAAATGTTCTCCCTACCTCTGGAGCATATTTTTGGAGCGTATAATGTTCAGTATGGGGCCATGTGCACTGTTATTAGGTAGTCAACCTATTCTTCCATCTCACTCTGAATGTAAGTAAAAAATTAAAGCTAATGAGACTCTTTTACTTTCTGCAGACATCACTCAGTGAGTTCCCAATATTGTAGCATAGTTATGTGGAAACCTGAACTAAGCTCCTCTGTCCTTTGTCACTGCCCTTTAATACCACCAGCACCATCACCGCCATCCCCTCACCACTAGCAACTTCATCACTTCCACCATCACCTCAAAAATATGACCACTACCACAATTATAACCACCATCAGCATCACCACCACCATCACCACACTGCACCATGTAGACAGTATATAACTAAGGTTTGGGGGAAAAAAATAGTCCTCACTTCCACAATCAAATAAAATCGCTTCATAGCTAATTATCAAACAGCGACGGAACTAAAAAAGGGAAAATTCTTTGCAATTCTGGTGGAAAAGTGCGTTTATCATAAGGCATTTAGAGAAAAATAATAAAATACATCAAAAGTAGATTAAGCTGGCTAACATATTACCTTGAAAAAACAATTTGATTTCATTATACCTCCGTCTTTTCCAAAACATGCACATCTACAAGCAAGTATTTGATTAAAACTGTTTAAACAATTTTGAACTTAAATTTTGGTTAAATAATTTAGATTAAAATCATTTAAACTATTTGGGACTTAAACACATTTTAAAATTTCATTCAGCTTGGGGTTCATCAAGAAATGTTTTAGAACATTAATTTAGGGATAGAGTTCAATTATCTGATTAAAAGGAAAAATATGACTTCAAAGTGAAAATCAATGTTCCACATTTAAAAGTAAGGTGGTTTATTTTTTGAATCACCACAGTTGGGGGGCTAGGGGAGGGGTAGCATGGGATAGGGGGATGGGGAGGGGTAGCATTAGGAGAAATACCTAATGTAGATGAGAGGGTGATGGATGCAGCAAACCACCATGGCATGTGTACACCTATGTTACAAACCTGCACATTCTGCACATGTATCCCAGAACTTAAAGTAAAATAAATAAATAAATAAATTTTTTAAAAAGACAAATATTCATAAAAAGGAAGAAATTATGTCATCCCATTAGTTAGCTCTCTGACATAGTATTCTAATTAAAAATTATGGAGATCTGATAGATTGACATAATAATACATATATTCCAAATAGCAAAGAACAATTCTGTTTGTTCATAAAATTCCAGGAGATTTTAAACAATTGACTCAGAGCTATATACAAGCAAATGTAATTATGGATCTTTTTTTTTTTTTTTTTTGAGAGGGAGTTTCACTCTTTTTACTCAGGCTGGAGTGCAATGGCACCATCTCGGCTCACTGCAACCTCTGCCTCCTGGGTTCAAGCAATTCTCCTTCCTCAGCCTCCCAAGTAGCTGGGATTACAGGCGTGCACCACGAGGCCCAGCTAATTTTTGTATTTTTAGTAGAGACAGGGTTTCACCATGTTGACCAGGATGGTCTCAATCTCTTGACCTCGTGATCCACCCACCTCGGCCTCCCAAAGTGCTGGGATTATAGGCGTGAGCCACCGTGCCAGGCAGTAAATATGGATCTTTATGAAAATAAGAAATTATTTTCCAGTTTAACAGAAAATAAAAAATAAGAATACTTGGGTGAATAGGGGGTATTTTCTGGCATTTTAATTTCAAAATCCCTGAAGATAATTTAAAAATCTCCAGGGAACATTGTCATACAGTTGAATCTAATAAAAAACTCTTATGTAGCAATTGTGTGTGTGTGTGTGTGTGTGTGTGTGTCTCAACATGTTACCTAGCAATTTCATACCTAGTACTTGCCCAAGAGGAAAAAAAATAAATATCCACACAAACATCTAAACAAAATCTTTATAAGCATTTTTATTTATTACTGCCCCAAACGGAATCAATCCACATGTTAATTAGCTGGCAAATGTATAAACAAACTGTAGTACATCCATATACTATGATATTACTCAGCAATCAAAAGGATCAACCTGTTGATATTATAAACAACATGAATAAGTCTCAAAAACATTATGCTAAGCTCACAAAACATAAATAAAAGGCTGCATACTATAGAATTCCCTTTATATGATGTGCTAAACAAGGCAAATATGTAGGGTTGCTTTAAGATCTACTCTTTTTAAATTAATTTTATTGTGTATATTTAAAGTATGCAACATGATGTTATGGGATACATATAGACAGTAAAATTGTTACCATAGTAAAGCAAATTAACATATCCATCATCTCAAAGAGTTACCATTTTTTGTGACAAGAAAAGGTCAAATGTATTTACTTAGTAAAATTATTTACAGTGTAATTTTTATTAACTATAACACTCATATTGTACTTTAGATCTCTATCCTTGCTTATTATACTTATCTGCCACTTTGTATCCTTTGACCTACATTTACCTACCCATTTCCTCCCCACCCCCATAAACACTGTTTCATTCTCTATATATTTGATTTTTTCTTTTTCATTTTTTTTCATATTTCACAGATAAATGAGATCATTGAACATTTTTCTTTCTGTTTATTTCACTTAGCTTAATGTGCTATGGGTTCGTCCATGTGTGGCAAATGGCAGGATCTTCTTATAGGACTGAAAAGTATTTCATTGTGTGTATATATATGTATATAGATATTGTGTACCATTCATCCATTGACACATACATGGGATGTTTTCATTGGCTATTGTAAATAAAGCTGCAATGAACTTGGAAGTGTGGATATTTTTACAAGTGGTGATATCATTTCCTTTGGAAATATACCCAGGAGAGGAATTGTTTGGTCATATGATTGTTCTATTTTAATTTTCTTAGAAAACTTCATACTGTTTTTCATGACGGCCACACCAAAGTACATTCTCACAGTGTACAAAACTTCCCCTTTTCCACACACCCAGTAATACTTATTATTGCTTGTTTGTTTTGATAATAGTCATCCTGATTTTGAGATTGTTTTTCATTTTATAAGAAACAAATTTCAACATTTTAAGTAAATATTGGTAAAAGCCAGTAATGAATGTCCTCTATGGAATAAACTATGACACAGAGAACTACATATAAATGATACAGAAGTGATGGAAAAGGAAGAGAATAGTCCCTTTGAATGATATGGAAGATGAGAAGGGAAGTGCTGGGTAGAGGAAGGGTGTGGTCCCTGGCTATGGCTCAATCCTCATGGACCTAGGTGAGGACAGGCACTCCTGCCTTCATGCCCAAATGTTGCATTTCCCAAGACCACCCTGGCCTACCATGCCCCCATCCCGTGCCTATAGAAATCCCTAAGACCCTAGCAGGGAGACACGTAGGCAGCTGGACATCGAAAGGAGCACATCAGTGGAGGAACACACAGGCAGCTGGATGTGTAGAGGAATGCACCAACAGGCACTGGCCCACCGGCAGGCCACTGACCAGCAGAACAACACGGAGTTTTGCTGGGGCAGTCAGAAAAGCACTGGGGCTGCCATCTCCCCTCCAACCCCTGCCAGCTGCCGAGACCTACTTCCTCCCAGTAAAAGCTTGCACTCATTCTCCAGGCAAGAACCCCTGGATACAGAAAGCCCTCTGTCCTTGCAATAAGGCAGGGGTATAACTGAGCTGGTTAACACAAGCTTATAGACTTTAAAACTAAAAGAGCAAAACCAAAAGAGCACCCTGTAATACGTGGCCTCTGGTGCTTCAGTAGCTTTAAACATTCTGCCCTAGACACTGCCATGGGATTGGAGCCCCACAACCTGCCCTTCTGTATGATCCCCTAGAGATTTGAGCCACAGGGCACTGAAGAACCAAGTCACTCTCCCTGTTGCATGCCTTGCAAAGGACAAGGGAACCTTTTCTGTTTCAAAAACACGTGGAACTAATGACTATCCCATAACCAAATCAAGCTGAATGACAGGATGTTGTATGTAATAAAGAAGAGATTTTTTTGTATCTGTATGTGTAGCTACTCACATACAAAATAAATGTGCCAAATGCCAAATGATTATTGCTATGTTCCGAATTGTTTCCTCTTCAGAATTCATGTTGAAGACATAATCCCAAGTGTGGCTGTATTTGAAGATAGGACATTTAGGGGTTAATTAAAATTAAATGAGGTCATAAAGGTGGGATACTAATCTGATAGAATTGGTGGTCTTATAAGAAAAGGGGCTGATTCTTTCTTTCTCTCTCTCTCTCTTTCTCTCTCCCTCCCTTCCCACAGGCATACAACAGGGACTAAAGAAAAATGATGGGAACGAACTGAAAGAAGGTGGTGGCTATCTGCAATCCAGGAAGAGAGGTCTCACCAGAAACCACTTCTGAATTGGCTGGCATCCTGATATCAGATTTACAACCTCTGGAATGTTAAAAAAAAAAAAAAAAAAAATTCCTGTTGCTTGAACTACCCAGTCTATAGTATTTTGTGATAGCAATCCCAGCTGATTCAGACAGGTAAGTACCAAATAAATTTCTAATTATGAAACACTTTTTCAAAAAACAAGCATAAAACATCAAACATCTAATTTTCAGTGGGTATAAATTGAAATGAGAGAATATATCAATGTGCCATGCTGAGAAGATAAAGATCATGTTATCTCTGAATTTTTTATATTCTCCAAAGGTCAAAACTACTGCATCATAAAAATTGTAATGTCACAAAGCTTATAAGTTGTGTATTTTTATTTAATTTTTGCACATATAATATTGGAAATCTTACATTACTGAAGCCTGAAATGCTGAAATCAGGTCATGTTATTTATGATATTGACACTAGCCTAGACATTTTTAAAAATCCTAATCAATTGTCAATGGCTATAATGATTATAAAATTGCTTGTGAAACTAGTTTGTGTACGTACCCATAGTGGAAAGAGAATCACATTCACCACTCTTTATTCACTAAAAAGAGAGATGATATTAATCCTTTAAAATATTTGTATTTTATTTAGTATTTAGTCCTTCTCTGAAATGTGTTAGTCAAGGAAGACTTCCTAAAATGTAGATGTGTATTTAAAATATTATAAGACTTTAGTTATAACATTTATTTATAAGAAAAGTCACTGAAAAATTCTTAATGGTCTCAGAGCTAAAATGTCTAAGGAAATACTTGCTTCGGCAGAAGTTATAAGTAGCTACTATTTCCTGAGGACATGTTACATGCCAGAGTTACTACATATGCTATACTTTCATTCTCATAACATTTCTACAAAGCATATCCTAGTACTTCCACTTCACCAATAAAATTAATAGCTAACATTTATTAATTAGGTACCAGGTGGTAAGCACTGTATTTCACATGAATTAATTCCATTAGCGCCTATAGAAACAATGAGTCTTTCAGAGAGCAGTAGGGAATTATTGCCAATAATGAGGTAGTAAATGCCATTTCCACTTTATGGGTAAGGCAGCTGAAACACAGAGATATTAGGTGACTTGTCCAATATCACACAGCAAATGTGGGTTAAACTTTCCTGTCTCCTTCTGTGATTGCAACTTAATCACTGCTTAGAACATTTTGCCTGATGTTCTAAGCAGGAAGAAAATTCCTTAATGTCACCCAAAGTAACAAATTATCCCATTTTGACGCCAAAATTGAAATATTTCCACTCTATACCATATCATCATGTGAAATATATGCATTCACTACAACATATTGTGGTAAAAATATTTAGTGAATTATGCCTAATATAGCAATATAGTTAATAATTTTGTTTTTGGCCAGGAGGAGTCGCGCGCTGCTGCTGCTGTTGCCGCCGCTGCTCTCGCCGCTGTTAGGCTGCGCCCGCTTCTTCAGGGCCCAGTCCCTCGGACCCATCGCCGCTTCTAGACCCTACTGCGGTCTCGGATCTTGCCGGGAAAATGTCTGATGAATTTTCGTTGGCAGATGCGCTACCTGAACACTCCGCTGCCAAAACGTCTGCTGTGAGCAATACAAAACCTGGCCAACCTCCTCAAGGCTGGCCAGGCTCCAACCTTTGGAATAATCCAAGTGCTCCACCTTCGGTGCCATCTGGACTCCCACCAAGTGCCACACCCTCTACTGTGCCTTTTGGACCAGCACCAACAGGAATGTATCCCTCCGTGCCTCCCACCGGACCACCTCCAGGACCCCCAGCATCCTTTCCTCCTTCCGGACCATCATGCCCCCCACCTGGTGGTCCTTATCCAGCACCAACTGTGCCAGACCCTGGCCCCACAGGGCCATATCCTACACCAAATATGCCCTTTCCAGAGCTACCTAGACCATATGGTGCACCCATAAATCCAGCTGCAGCTGGTCCTTTAGGTCCATGGGGATCCATGTCTTCTGGACCTTGGGCACCAGGAATGGGAGGGCAGTATCCTACCCCTAATATGTCATATCCATCTCCAAGGCCATATCCCGCTCCTCCTCCTCCCCAAGCCCCTGGGGCAGCACCACCTGTTCCATGGGGCACAGTTCCACCAGGAGATATCCTGCCCCTACAGGATCGTATCCTACACCAGGACTGTATCCTACTCTCAGTAATCCTTTTCAAGTGCCTTCGGGACCTTCTGGTGCTCCACCGATGCCTGGTGGCCCCCATTCTTACCATTAAGTTAACAATGGATGAAGAAATGACGTTTTGCTTTTTGAAGTACATCTATATGCACATGAATGCATATATAAAAATTGCTGGTTTCACTATTAGAGGGCATTCATGAAAGCACAACTCTTGCACCTCTCAGAGAAGATAACTGCCTCTTGTACCTGGAGGTGTAGTACATCATATGTATACAATCAGATAAAAGCATAGAAGTAAATCATTCGGATGTGATTTTTATTTGGTTTTCATGGAAAGTTAAAGTGATTAAGTATATTGAATAGCTCTTTGACAGAATTTGTTTAAACTATGAAACTACACACTTAAAAATCTAAGATGATGTGTGGATTATTGTTAGAATCTGCGACTCATTGGCAATTTATTTCAAGTATTTTTCTATAATCACTTCCCCTCCAAATAAATACACTTTGAGAATAACCCCTCATATCTAAACAAATGATGCCTCTCAACATTTTGAGCTGCTCTGTTGGATAAATAAATCTGGTCCTCTTGAGGTTATATTTTGGATATACATTTTTAAACTGTCAGTAATTATTGTCAGATGTGAAGTTTAGTAGACAGCCAGTGTTCATTTTTATCCTTGAGCTTTTAATAAAACTTCCTTGTTTGTTTTTAGTCATATGGGCCATACAGCACTAAAATGTGCTCTTTATGGAAACTTTTTTCTTTTTAATCCAGGCCAACATGTATGTAAATTAAATTTTTATATAATTGATTATCTCTTTGTACTACTTGAGATTTGATTATGAGATGTGCATATTGCTTTGGAAAAAGCTCGAGAAAGGAAATAATTCTCTCCTTTGTTTTGAACCTCAAGCTAGAGAAACCCTAGGCATTGCTTAATTGCAACAAGTAGTTTTCTTTCCCACAAAAAAACTGAGGCAGCTCTTCTGCCCAGGGCATTCCCTGCAGCCACCCCCAACCCAGTTGCCCTTAGTTCTTTAGAAGGAGCACAGCCCTTGATTCCTCCCTGATGTGGTAAACTGGCACACTCTAAAGGTGTAAAACATAAAACAGTTGTGTTTAGAGAACCTTAAGTCATGCAGATATGACTGTTCTCTTTGTACAAGTGTGAATCAAAATAATGCATCTTTCAGAGTCTTGTTAAGCTATGTCATTGTCTCCTGCATAGTTTCCTGAGTCTTTTTGTAAAGTGCTTTTGGCTAACAGTTCAGTTCTGTATTTGTTGACAGGTAAATAACTGGAGTTGAGTGCCATCTTTGAAAAAATTACCCTCTAGCTCTAACACTGAAAATAATAAATTGTAGATCTCTGCAACTGAGTTTAAAGCAATGTGACTGTAATGCTTAAATGTTAATTATTGTTTATAACCACCAAAAAACAGCCCTAGTAGTTTTTTGGCACCTTATGTTTAAATCAGATTCTTAGATTTGGGGTAGACCTGACCTTGCTATTTATTAGATAACATTTTGAATGTATCCATTGGATTTCTAAAATGTATTGTGAATTTTCTCAAACAGGATTTATGTTGGAGCTCTGTTTTTACTTAGAAATAAAATATTTAGTTTATTTCTGCTCTAATTAAAATGTCAAGAATGCAAAAAAAAAATAATAATTTTGTTTTTAATTCTAGAAATTTCAAATCATATTATGAAATATATATGTAGTTATCCTTTGCATTTAATTCTTATACTGCAATCCATATGCAAATTTTTAAATATTGTTGGTAAGCATTTACTTAAGATTTTGATAGATTTGTTGATGAATTATGTACAATACTATATTATCTCGATACATAACAATTATAATTCTATGAATACATAGGTCCTAAGTAGCTAGATTCCTCAGATATCTCCTATACCTGTGATAGCATTGGCTTGATATATAAGCTGATTAAATTCTCAATTGCACTACAGTCAATTGGTCTCTTCTCTTGTCAAAGAACTATGTTATCACATGTTATTATTCTGGGGTAATCAGACATTCTGCATGGTATAGGAATAGAGTATTGGAGTTTTGGATACCTTTTGTTTAATACATGGGCTTTTCATATTGCTTACTCTTCCTTCCTTAATAGTCTTTTGAAACATCATAGGAGAACATTTGCCACTCTTTTTCATAGTTAATATTTCTGTATTTTCACATAATTGCATATTGAGATATATTCATAATTACCATTACTATACAACTTCTTTTAAAATGGTAGAAAAATATTAACTTTCAAATAGGTGGTTTAGACAAATATTTAGAGCCTTCATGAAACATATTTTTCAGAAAACTCAAAAAACTGTAAGGACAGAAAGAACAGAAAGCACATGGATTCTAACCTTCCAATTTATCCTTTCATCCTCTGATCAGTAACCCTGCTAAATGACTACCTAGCCTTCATTTTGATGTCTCAATAATGAAGAACTCTAAAGACAAAGCTTTCTAACTTTACACTTCTCTGGCTGTTTAAAACGTTTTCGTTACAGTGAAAACACTTGCCTTAATTCTATGTTTTAAAACCCTATATAACTGAAATATACATTTAACATAAAATTATGATGACAATAAACATAACACTTTTTCTGTAATAAGCTCTGGGCTCATCTCACAATCGCTTAGAAGAGTCCATCTTTTCCCTAAAAAAAAAAAAAAAAATTATTCATTAATACCTAGAAATTTTGTAAACTTTCCCATTGTTCTACAGTAAGATTCAACTGATCAAAAGACTTGAAGTCATTTACAACAAAAAATTTTAGCTTTTTATTCTTAACATCTTGTTTGAAAAGACAAAAAAATTAAACAAAGTTGATTTAAATACAAAGGTAAGGCACTGGTTGTATAATGGTATAGTCCAGGTACTGTTTGATTTGGAAGCCCAAATAACATCATCCAGACCCATTTCTCATCTGAGGTTTCATATTCCATTACATTTGCCTTATTCTCAGAATCTACGTGGGGCCCTCATCAACCAGTAAGAGATATTTTCTTTTCTTCTTCTTCTTCATGTTTTTCTTTTGGCCAGGTTAATGTAAATCAGAAAAGAAAATCTCTCTCTTGAGATTGTTCTGTTAGGATGGATTTGAGACAGCTGCTCATGTTCATTCAGCGGTGGCTGGAGGAACCTGATGCTGGGAATTATGTAATGCTCTGAATACAGCCTGGAACATTTTACAAACTCAACAGGTGTTCACTGTTTTTATTATTAACCAACTCTGTTTCATGCTACTTCTGGAGCTAAACCACATTTGAATTAAGCCAGTGGAGTATCATAGTAGTTATGGGTACTATTGGTTGAGAAAAGGGTCATGGATATTGCCCAAATTTGAATTTCAAACATCCACATCCACTGTCTGCACTGAGTGTTCATTTACTCTCACCAGCATTGTTCTAACATGTCCAATATTAAGATATTTTTTATGAGTAGAAGAGGAGACTCCATTTTTTTCTCATTTTTCACAAAATTAACTATATGTCTATTTTATCTACTGAGATTGTTTCAATGGAGACTATTACTACGAGGCTCATTTATATTTTCAATCTTTGTCTTCCTCTCTGCTTCAATCTTGATGATTGCTATTGATCTGTCTTCATATTTAATGAACTTTAGAGTCTAATCTACTGTTAAGTTCCCATAGTTAGAACTTTTGACTTTCAAGACTCTGTATTTTTTACTTCTAAAATTCCATTTGGTCCATTATTAGAGTATCAATTATGTCTAAAATTCCCAGCCTCTTAATTCATTAGATCCTTCTTTTCCTAAATTTGCTTTAAGTTCTGTATGATTATTTTGAAGTTGCCATATTTGGCTATCTCTTCCTGCATTATTTGCTTAGGAAAATGGCCTCCTGCTCCATCCATGTTGCTGCAAAAGACACGATGTTGTTATTTTTTAATGGCTGTGTAGTGTAACATGGTATATATGGTTTTTTGAGTTTTTTTTGTTTGTTTGTTTGTTTGTTTTTTTGGTACCATCTACCGCTGACAGGTGCATTTAGGTTGAGTCCATAACTTTATTGTAAATAATGCTGTGATGAACATATGTGTGCAAGTGTCTTTATAGTGGAAAGATTTATATCCCCTTTCGTATATACCCAATGCTGTGATTGATGGGTTGAATGTTTACTTGGTTTCAAGTTTTTTGAGGAATCACCACACTGCTTTTCACAATAGCTGAACAAATTTACATACCCACCATCAGTGTATAAGCATTCCTTTTTCTCTGCGGCCTCGCCATCATATGTTCTGTTTTGACTTTTTAGTAATAGCTATTCTGACAGTATGAAATGGTATTTCATTGTGCTTTTTATTTGCATTTCTCTAATTATTAGGGATGTTGAACATTTTTTATATGCTTATTGTCCATGTGTATGTCTTGTTAAAAAAAAGTGTCTGTTCATGTACTTTGCCCACATTTTAATGGGGTGATTTGTTTAATACTTGTGCATTTGTTCAAGTTCCTTGTAGATTCTGGGTATTAAATTTTTGTTGAATCCCTGGTTTGCAATTTTTTTTTCCATTCTGCTGGTTATATTTACTATATTTGGTCTTCTTGTTGAATTGAACCTTTACCATTAGGTAATATTCTTTCTCTTTTTTAAAATCATTGCTGGTTTAAAGTCTTATTTGTCTGAAATTAGAATAGCAACCCCTGCCTTTTTCTGTTTTCTGCTTGCTTTGCAGATTTTTCTCCATCCCTTTGCTTTTTCCCTATACGTATCATTGCAAGTGAGGTGGGTCTCTTGAACACAGTATACTGTTGGGTCTTGCTTCTTTATCCAGCTTGCCACATTGTGCCTTTTAATTGAGATATTTTGTCCATTTACATTCAAGCTTAATATTAGTATATGCAGATTTTTCCCTGTCATGATGTTGATAACTTGTTATTATGCAGACTTGTCAGTGTGATTGCTTTACAGTGCCAATGGTCTATATACTTAAATGTGTTTTTATGGTGACCAGTAATGTTCTTTCATTTCCAAAGTTAGCATTCTTTTAAAGGTCTGTTGTAAGACAGGATTAGTGATAATGAATTCCCTTAGCATTTGCTTGTATAAAAGGGATCTTATTTCTCCTCCACTTATGAAGCTTACTTTGGCTGGATATGAAATTCTTGGCTGGAACTTCTTTCCTTAAAGAATGCTGAATATAGATGGCCCCCCAACATCTTCCAGCTTGTATGGCTTCTGCTGAAAGGTTCACTGTTAAGCTGATGGGGCTACCTTTGTTGGTGATCTACCCCTTCTCTCTCACTGCCTTTACCATTTTTTCTTTCATTTTGACGTTGGAGAATCTGATGACTATGTATCTTGAGAAGGGTCATCTTGTGGGTTATCTGCATTTCCTGAATTTGAATGTTGGCCTCTTTAGTGAGGTTGGGAAATTTTTCATAGACAATATCCTGAAGTATCTTTTCAGGTTGCTTACTTTTCCCCTCTCTATTTTAGGAACGCCAATGAGACATAGATTTGGTCTATTTACATAATCCCATATATCTCAGAGATTTTGTTCATGCTTCTTCAATCTTTTTCTTTATTTTTGTCTTACCAGGTTACTTTGGAGAACTGGTCTTTGACTCTGAGATTCTTTCCTCAGAGATAGACTCTGGTTGATTGTGCTGTTAATACTTATGAGATTATTCTGAAATTTTTGAAGTGAGTTTTTCAACTTTTTAAGAACAGTTTGGTTCTTTTTGAAAATGGCCATTTTGTCTTTCATTTTCTGTATCATTTTATTGTATTCCTTCCCTGAATCCTCTTTTGTTATAGGAGACCTGGTCAGCATCGGTGGAGGGAGGAGCCACAGGGAGTCCTAAATGTGGGGGTATTCCTGAGGAGGGGCCAGTAGGGCATAGGGTACAAGTCTTACATAGCTGAGGACTATCCCTTAGAGAAAAGAAAATTTGCGCATAGGGGACCTCAATCTGTTTACCTTTGCTTTTACAGAACAGGTCTATTTGTAGAATGGTGTTATAATTTATACTTCCCTTAGGAGGCCAGGTTTCTGCACTCAGCAGAGGGTATGGTGACCACTCGGTTTGTCATAGAAAAATGAGCCACTTCTTCAAAGATCATGTGTCAAATTGTGTTAGCGTTCATAGTGGTAGTGATATCAGCACAGGTTAGGAAAGGCATTCTGTATTCTTGATAAAAGAAATTATGTCAACAATTCACCATCAATATTATATCTGCTATGGGTTTTATTTTGCTATTGTTGTTCCTATTGCCGTGGATCTTAATTATTTTCTACAGGTATTTTTTAATGTGAACAAGATTTGCATCTTAATAACACATGCTCTTACTGCATTTGTAGAATAATTAAATGATTTTCCCTTTAATTGATTATTTTAGTCAATAACATTAATCCATTTTTAATAATAAACTAATCAAAAATTCCTCAAATAAATCACAGAAAATCATCTATGTTGCTGTATTTGGTTTGTTAATATTTCATGGTTGAGTGTCGCATCTGTGTTTGTGAATAAAATTGACCTATACCTGCCCTCTTTAGTGTGACTGAGCTTGGTTTGTCGATCAATATGTTCCATTGTCATAAAACGAAAGAAGAATGTCTCTTTATTTTATGATTCTGAGATTATTTGTGAAGAACTGGAAACATCATATCCTGGAATGTCTTGCAGAAATTGACTTTATACTCACTGGACATACTGTGTTTTTTGTGGAGAGTTATTTATTGATATACATTCTAATAGGAACACATGAATTATATTATTTTGTGGCGAGTTTAATAAATTATAATTTGTTAGAAATATCTTCATTTTTCTAAATTTTCAAATGTATTGGTATTATATTTTTAAAATATTTTCTGTTTAATCCCTAAAATATATCTAGTTCTATCTCCTATTTAATTCCTAAAATTGTTTATTAATGTCTTTTAATTATAAATATATTTGTCATTTCCCCTTATTTTGTAAACCCTTAGAAGTGCCAATATTTGGCTTTTCTGGCCCTCATTATTTTGTATATTTTCTAGTTCATTAATTTCTAACTCTATTATTCTCTTTCATTTATATTTTTGAGATTTATTATATATTTCTTCCACTACTTACAGTGGTGGTTTAGTTTATTAATCTAGAGCTTTTATATTTGAATTTCAGCTTATGTATTATTAAATATTTTTCTATATACTGATTTAGTTGCAGCCCACAAATTTGATTTGTTATTTTTTTCATTGTGACACAATAATAAATATATATTAGGCCTTTGTCTCCAGTTCACAGCACACAGCTTCTAAAATCTTTCTAATTTCCTGAGTGATAATCATGCCAGGAGCATCTTTTGTCCTAATATTTGGTTTTGACCTAGGTTGCTGACACAAGAGCTCCTAAATCCCTTGGAATTTCTTGAGTGTTCAAAGTAGGTTTGTAATCCCAGCACTTTAGGAGGCCATGGTGGGCAGATCACGAGGTCAGGAGTTCGAGACCTGCCTGACCAACATGGTGAAACCCAGTCCCTACTAAAAATACAAAAAAAAAAAAAAATAGCTGGGTATAGTGGCACGTGCCTGTAATCCCAGCTACTCAGGAGGCTGAAGCAGGAGAACTGCTTGAACTGACAGGCGGAGGTTGCAGTGAGCTGAGATCCAGCCACTGCATTCCAGCATAGGTGACAGAGCAGGACTCCATCTCAAAAAAAAAATTCAAACCTGCAAGATCCTCAGTCCTTCCTGGCTGCTGAACACAGCCATGTTCTAGAAGGTTGGTGCACCCCAGCTGCAGAAGTACAAAAACTCCTGTGCTCAGGACCTTACCATATCTATTTCTTTATCTGACTGTTCATCTCTATCCTTTATAGTATTCTTTTCAATAAACTCACAAACGTAAGTAAATCTTTCTCTGAGTTTTGTGAACCATTATAGTAAATTATCAAACCTGAGGTTACACAGCTAGTTGCTCAGAAGTGTATAAGATAACGAGGGATTTGTCGTTGGTGCCTGAAATAAAGGTGGTCTTAGGGATCTGTGTTAACTCTAGGTAGTGAAAGTCAGAATTAAGTTGGAGGACACCCAGCTGGTGTCTACAAAGAATCGAAGAATTGTTTGATGTGGAAAGCCCATCAAACTTGTTGTCAGATGTGCTATTTGACAGAAAAAAAAACAAGATTTTTCTTCCATTCATATTTTTCAAATCTTAATTTTTCTAATTTGCATTATGTTGTGTTCATTGTCCCATGATTTGTTTAAACTTTTAAAATCTAAACACATAAAGTTTAAGGTGTGAACCATGGCTCAGGCCTACAATCCCAGTACTTTGGTAGGCTGAGGCAGGCAGATAACAAGGCCAGGAGTTCGAGAGCAGCCTGACCAACAGGGCAAAACCCTGTCTCTACCAAAAATACAGAAATTATTAGCCAGGCATGTTGGCACGCACCTGAAATCCCAGCTACTTGGGAGGCTGAGGGGCAATTATCACTTGAACCTGGGAGGCAGAGGTTGCAGTGAGCTGAGATCCTGCCACTGCAGTTCAGCCAGGGTGACACAGCAAGATTCTGTCAAATAAATAAATGAACAAACACATAGGATTTTTTCTAATTACTTTTGTTATTTCTGACTTAACCGTGCTAAAATACAAAGTAATCTGTTCTGTATGAAATAACATTTTAGAGATAGCTTTATAGTTTAGTGTATACTTTACTTTGATAAATGTTTTTTATATATTCGAAAAGAATAAGACTCTCTAATTGTTAAATGTAATTTTAGATACATTTGTAAAATTGTACATCAAACAATTTGTGTTATTTCTGCAGGTGAAAATTTCCATGCCTTCATTGCTTTTTAAAAGTCAGCCTGCTTTTTATATTTATTAAGTTATATGCGATTTTAAAGTGATGAATTTGCTAATTTTTCTTTATATAGTTCTCAAATATTTACTTTCTGTGTTTTTGTTTTCTGTCTGATGTCTACTTTTCTCATTTTCTTTAGTGAGAAAAATGTATTTTTTAACATCTGAAAATACTTTTCTTTCATTCTTGAAAGGTGAGTTAGGTAGATGTATAATTCTACTTTGATGGGTTTTATCTCTCCCTAAGTATGCAGTTCTGTTATTTAAATGTGTCTCTGGTTGTCCTTATTTTGCTTGATAATTTGGCTTTCAAATAAGTTGCTGTACCTTTGAAAGGTGGTTTGTCTTCTTTTTCTTAGCTATTTTTAAAATATATTTGTCCTTAGTATCCCACACTAACAGTACAAGATGTCCATGCATATATTTCAAGTAGGTGAAGTATTCCTATGTCTATTTCTCTGTCGTTTTCATTGCGTCTCCCTTCTGTCTCATTTTTTAATGTGTGTTTTGTGATATTTTACCTGAGAACTACTAATTTTTCTCAAACTTAATATTATTATCTTTCACATCTAGGTTGAATTTGAATTAAGAAAGGATCTGTGAAATTTGGGAGGACTATTTGTCTGAGAAGCAAGCAAGGTAAGTTGAGAAATTTTCTGATCAATTCCCCCACTTGATCTTTCTTTGTTTTTTATTTTTGTTTTTGTCTTCATTTTTCAAAGTTAAAGCAAGCAAGTTTGCTGTCATATTCAAAATGGTGGAGCTCATTTGTCACTTTATTTTGTAATATATATGTACCACTTATAGTTTATAACTTTATGTGGGGATTCTGCTTTTGGGTTCTCCACCTTAGGCTTTACCTTCTGCCTTGGGCTATGTCATCAATTCATTACATACTGGTTGGTTTTCAATGTGCCTTTTGGTAATCTGGGTTCATCACAAAATTTTTAGTTAAATACAAGTTTTCGAACCCATTTACTTCCCAGAATCATTGTTTTCAGATGATTTCAGGGGCTTAAATATTATTTTATCTTTTGCCAGGTCAATGATTCTTTTCCAAAGATGATTTTAATATTTTTCCCTCTTCTCACAGTGACATCCCATCCAGGTCTAAGTCCTGTCCTATCAGAAAATTACATGTTCAGTTTTAACACACTTGTGTTGCTGATATTTTTTTCCAGGTATGTTTTTCTTAATCTAGTAAAAGAAAACAAATGAGCATACATTTTAACTAAATTTACTTTTTAGTAAAGTTTTTAAATTTAGTTAAGTTACAGAATATGCATGGAAATTTGTCACACTTTCCAATAAGAAACAGAACGAAACTGGCAATGGCATGGATTCCAGCTTTAGTTACTAAGTGGTACATAGAACTTTTAAAAACACCATTTTTCCTTTTCTCTTCTTCCTACATAAAGCAATGTTATTGCATCTGATAATCCTAGAAAATGACCTTCATAAGCTAAGAACATTATAGAATCCTAAAGCCTTGCTGATTCGCATAAGATGAAAAGGTTGAAGAAATAGCATTCTATGTTCCCACGTCTCCCTACATCTACATGATCATGTCTTCTGAATAAAGTAGACTCTTTTCTCCCAGATATATCCAGAGAACACGTATCTAGGCATTTAAACATATTCATAGTACACACATTGCAGTCAATACCGCCATTCTAAATGGAAAGTGTTCAAAACATGTCCCTAAAAATTTCTCGTTAAAAGGTGATTAATTAATTTTAATCATTTTGATAAATAAATCAATTTATTGATAAATTTTCTGTTAATCAGCAATATTTCTGAAGGAACATGATCTACAAAGAATGATATACAATTATTAAAATAACAGTGAACTCTTCTAATCAGTTTGATATTTACATAGTTAATTATATTTGTGAGAAAGTCTGTATTCCAAGTTCATTAGGATAGAAATAAAACCTTAACAAATATTTCTCTGTCATTCTTATTCATCTTTCAACAATATTTTCAAAAGATTCTTTAAACTATTTCAGAAACATTGCACATCTATGTCGAGTTCTCTAGCATTAACTTTCTCTCTGTACATGTACATGCTTAAATCAAGGCTCAGTGACTGCCAAACTAGCACTGACCTCTCAACAGGGGTGACATTAAGACTTTTTGTGTGTGTGTGATTTTAGCAAAGTAACACATAACTTCAGGAAGCTCCCATCCAATGTACACTTTCACAGTTCTTTGTTCATCTTTCTCTTTTGTGTCAGTGACTTTTAGACGGGAAAAAGACAGCTCTAACTTTAAGCTTTGCTCTTTTAGCACTTGCAGATTGTAATTTTGCTTTGCATGGCACCCACTAACACAAAAAGATAATGTTATTATGAAACTTAAAAAGGGGGAAAGAGAATGAATGTGAGAGATAAGATATTGGATAATTTGTAGGTAAAATACTCATATTGTTGAATTTTTACAATAAAAACATTCTCTTGAGAAAAGTGAATATTAGTATTAAATAGGCATGGAGTCCTATTTTATTTGTTTTTAAGATTTGGTGATTTTCTACATTCTATGTAATATAATCTTACAAGGTAAAGGTAACATCTTGTAAACCACATTCCTCCTTTAATAATAATAGTACTTAGTTTCTTGTATTTTAAATGTCGGTAAGCACTGATTTATTAAAAAGCATGCAGGTGAATGTGTTTATTCTTTCAGGATAAATTGCATAGTCACTTAATTTTATTTACTACTGTAAAATGCCTATAATATCACTGCAGATATGGCAAGCAAGGATTCAAATGCACATATTTGATGGATCTCTCAAACAAACAAAAGGTGTGTATCCATGACAACCAAGCCACTGAGATCCATTGGTATGTGAATAAGATACTCTTTAGCATTATGCAGATTTTTTTTAAAAAAAAACTGACATGCAGTTACTGGGATCGAATTTATGAATGTGTAAATGTAAGCGCATTATGTGTTCCTGAATTCGTTTATGATTTGCTTGACCAAGAGCACTAGAAATGTTCAACCCAAAGAATGACACTGACTAAAATCAAATCTTCTATTCTTTGTTTTGATTTTCATTAGAGGAAAAGGGGCTATGAAAGTGTGATTTCACTCATTTTGTTTTTTAGATTTTTGGTGGAGAAGGAGGGAGACTGAAGAAGTAAATTTCTTGAATAGGTTATAAAATAAGAAAAAAATTATAAGCATTAAGCTTTTGTACTCCTACTAAGAAGTAGAACTACAGGTGAATAAATTTCAATTTTACTCTTTAGGAAAAAGCTAAAACTTTCCGTGCCTTAGCTGTTTTTACTATGCTTATGTGGTCACTAGTAATTTATGCTCCATATTTAGTTGGTTTGGTTTAATTCTACTAAATTTTATGATACATGTATTTAGTAATGCCTACTTGTTTTCTTTTTCCATAATATTGAAATATGAAAGACCAACCAGCAGTCTCAGAGAGGCATTCTATTTTAGACAGGAAAAAATAAAAGAAAAAGTACCCTTTTCAGTAAATAAAAATAAATTCAGCAAAATACAAGGGAAAGAAAGCTGCAACATACCACTCCACATACAATTAATAATTTTTAAAATTCTGTAAGAATCAGGGGAAAAAACTTGAATCAAATATTTTAAAATGAAAAACAGAAATGAATAAAAGTAGAGATAAATATAATGTATTTCTCAAACTCAGGGAGGACATTAAAATTTTTTTAAAATCATCTGAGTATTAAAGAATAAAGCATAAGGTAACCAAATAAAAATATATTTGAATAAAAATTTAATAAAGGTCATTGAAAAAGTGGTAAATATCCAAGATTTTAAACAATAAGATAAATAAATTAATTAAAAGCATTAGAAAGAAAATAATTAAAATACAAGGCAGGCAACGAATATGATGCAGGCATATAATTGGAGTCGCTAAATTAGAAAAATAATACAACCCAAAACCCTGAAATAATTTTACAGTACAATTTTAAAAGTTTTGTCAGAATTGAGAGAAAAATAAAATCCACATATTGAAAGGATCTATCATGTATCTGAGATAACTGAGTCAAAACAATCAACTATAACACACATTCTAGAAAAAGTTTAGACTAAAATCAGATTAAACTTTTTACAGTCTCTAAAAGAAAAAAATAGAACTTGTAATCATAGTATAAAAATAAGAAAGGGATGGGAATTCTTAAACTTAACAGCTGAAAAAAATTAGATGGAAATGAGTATTTTCAAGAAATTCAAGCAAATAAGTGTAAGATAACTATTTGATATATCTTGCATGTTTAAGACCAAAGAAAAACTGTTTATGCATGTAAAATTTCAATGCATACAATACTCCTGAATCATTTCTGAGGAATCCATTGGAGAATAAATATCATTTAACTCAGATACAAATAAGGAAGATTTTAGCAAAAGAATTATAAATGAGCATTTAATATATTTAACTATCAATTAAATATATTGAAATTTTAATTACATATTAAAGCAATGGAACAGGGCTAGAAAAGATGTATCTATGTGAAATATAAAATACAAAAATACATAAAAAGTGGAGAGAAGAAAAAAGAAAAACAGAATAAATTCACTGATTAATGCATAGGAAATAGGTAAGAATTAAAGGAAAACATTTAACAAGAAAAAAATCGGATAATAAAAAGATTAGAAAGAAAGGAGGTTAAAGACACTAAAATTATGTAAATAAAAGTGTAATCATGTTAATCAAAAATGCAAACATTCCTTAACACCAAAATATATTTAAAAATTCTATGCACTGATAAGGAATGATTCTGTGATAAGATTTTGAATGAGAAAATGAAAGTAAACTTCTGTATATATAAAACTTTAGATATAAAACATATATAATTTACATATAATTTTTCTAACTTTTCTGAATAAAATAAGACAGAAAATGTATCTGTCCAGGTGTCTGCTTAATTTTGCAAAGACATAAATTTTGTTTGTGTTTCTCAAAAGCACAGGAAGGATAAACTTGCCTACAGTTAAATGAGTAGGGTAAGAGAATGGGATGGAAGGGATAGAATGGAAGGTATGGTTGTCTGACTGTATATTTCTGTACAGATTTGTATTAGAATCATGTTAATGTTCCTCACATTCAAAATATAAAAGCAAATTTTAAAAGATATAGGTATGTCCTAAAATAGAATATAAACATGAATACAATTGCATTTCAAATAAATATTATGACCACACTAAAAAAGAAAGTACTAATTCATGTAACTTTTGATGAGAGTACTTTGACATGTTACCCTCAGTCTAAAAAGAAATTGTAAATATATTCAACTGTACTTCTAGGGATATGTTTTTATGGTGGTACTGGTATGGCAATTCTGAAAATATATTACCTACATTGTAAGATTATAAAAATAAATGCATTCCTTGTTAGAAGCAATAGTGTCATTATGGAAGAAAACAAATATCAGGATTGAATGGCAAATGTCAAAAACTGAATGTGTTGGGTATATCAAAACAGGAATTACTAGTAAAAAGCAATGAATTCCAAATATCTTGCTCTGTCCCTTAAAAGCCCTAGAAGGGATGAACATCATGGGGGATCAGAGAAAGATCTTTCCTGCAGTAGAATGCAATCAAAAAAGGTAGAACAAATGATAGATTCAGAACATCACCACTTTTCAAACCTCAAAATTAGAATCAATTGAGGCAAGAATCCCTAAGAAATTTTAAAATTAAACAGTGAAAATTTTATGAGGAACATATATTTATAGAATCACAAAGTATATTCTACAAATTATGTTTTAGTTACGAAAGGAAAAGAGTAACTTTACAATTGAAGGCATACGATGGATACCACCTTAGCTCTTCATTTTATTACTAAGTTCCCTCTCTTTTGCTTTTGCATATTATTTCACACTGCAGATTATTAGTTACCATATCTAGCACACTGTGATGGAATTATTCAATTAATAACAAGCTGTATCACTTTTCAGTGATTAATGAATGAATGAGATGTAAAGAATTAGAAAAAGTTATTGGTAATTAATCTGAAGTAATTTGGCTGATTTGGCTGTGAAGAAAAGAAGAGAAATTTGTAGCTGAAAAGAAATATAGGGTCTAATAAAGAATTACTTCTTAAAAATAGCAGATATTTGACAGAGGTGCAGTGGAAAAGTGACTAGCTTTTGCTGATTTCAATAATGTAAATATTCCCACTATGAACGTTTTCAAGTTGCCAATAGTTTAGAAATCTCTTAAATCCCTAAATATTTAACAGGAGCAGCAGGGCATGGAGACATCATTATGGGAATCCAAAACATAGCTGGATAAATTAGCAACTCTCATGCTAAAGAGAATAGGAAAAAGATTCTAATTATCTGTAGTAATGCCTAATGCTGTTGGCCCTAAATCCATTTCCTCTAATGTTGATAGCACAAAACCAATACATTTTTGTTAGAATTGGCCTGAGAGGACTTTTCCCATCAGTTTTTTTTTTTTTTTCAATCCCGTTAATTACTATTTTATTTTGAAAATGTGTCTTTTAAACTTGAGCAGTCAATCGGTTTCCAATTTTTGGGTAATTAACGATGTATATTATATGTAGCATTGTTTGTGTTTTTTACTTGTCTGAAGTAATTTTCTGGGTTTTTTCATCTTTGCTTGGCATATTTTGACTGCTTCATCATTTTGCAATTCCTTTATTGTGCAACTAGTTTGAATTTTAACATGATGGATCAATTATTAATGATGACTCTAGCAATTACAACATGCATGCTGAATTTATTAAATCAAAATTTAGGCAGTAACTCTCTTCTTTTTAAATAGTCTAAGTAATTTAGAACATTTATTTCTGCTTAACATTACCTTAAAGGTTAATATTTTCATCCGTGTTCTATCATCATTTTATCTTCTCTTTGAAAAGAAACCACTGCTATTATTATTATTTTACAGCATCAAAGTTTTATTTTAATGTTTACTCACTGTATTAGTCTGTTTTCACACTGCTGATAAAGATATACCCAAAACTGGGCGATTTACAAAAAAAAAGTGGTTTAATGGACTTGCAATTTCATGTGGCTAAAAAGTCCTCACAATTATGGCAAAAGGCAAATGGCACATCTTATATGGTTGTGGCCAGAGAGATAATGATAATCAAGTGAAAGGGTTTTCCCTGTATAAAACCATCAGATCTTCTGAGACTTATTCACTACCATGAGAACAATGTGGAAGAAACTGCCCCCATGATTCAATTATCTCTCACTGGGTCTCTCTCACAACACATGGGAATTATGATAGTACAATTATGATGAGATTTGGAAGGAGACACAGAGCCAAACCATATCATTCTTCCTTGGTCCCTCCCAAATCTCATGTTCTCACGTTTCAAAACACAACCTTCCCAACAGTTCCCCAAAGACTTAACTCATTTCAGCATTAACTCAACAGTCCACAGCCCAAGTCTCATCTGAGACAAGGCAAGTCCCTTCCGCCTATGAGCCTGTAAAATAAAAAGCAAGTAGTTACTTCCTAGATACAATGGGGGTACAGGCATTGGGTAAATACAGCAATTCCAAATAGAATAAATTGGTCAAAACAAAGGGCCTACAGGCCCCATGCAAGTCCAAAATTCAGCAGGGCAGTCAGATCCTAAAGAACCAAAATGATCTCCTTTGACTCCATGCCTCACAACCAGGTCATGCTGATACAATAGGTGGTCTCTCATGGCCTTGGGCAGCTCCACCCCTGTGGCTTTGCAGAGTATAACCTCCCTCCTGGCTGGATGCATGGGCTGGCATTGAGTGTCCTTGGCTTTTCCAGGTGCACAGTGCAAGCTCTCAGTGGATCTACCATTCTGAGTTCAGGAGGACAGGATGGTGGCCCTCTTCTCACAACTCCACTAGGCAGTGCCCCAGTAAGGACTCTGTGGGAACTCTGACTCCACATTTTCTTTGTGCACTGCTCTGGCCAAGGTTCTTAAGGAGGGCCCTGCCTGTGCAGCAAACTTCTGCCTGGGCTTCCAGGCATTTCCACACATACTCAGAAATCTAGGCAGAGGTTCTGAAACCTCAATTCTTGACTTCTGTGCACCCACAGGATAAACACCACATGGAAGCTGCCAGGCTTGGGGCTTCTAACCTCTGACACAACACCCTGGGCTATATTTTGGTCCCTTTTAGTCATAGCTAGAGTGTGTCCGCTGCACGATAGTAAGTCCTTAGACTGCACACAGCAGAGGGACCCTAAATCCAAAATGAAACCATCTTTTCCTCCTAAAACTCTGGGTCAGTGATGGGAGGGGCTGCTACAAAGGTCTCTAACGTGCCCTGGAGACATTTGCCCCATTGTCTTGGCAATTAACATTCAGTTCCTTCTTACCTATGCAAACTTCTGCAGCAGCAAGAGAGTGAATGAGAATCAAATGAAAGGGGTTTCCGCTAAACCATCAGATCTCCTGAGACTTATTTACTGTCGCGAGAAGAATATGGGAGAAACCTGCTTTCATGATTTAATTATCTCCCACCAGGTTTCTCTCACAACACAGGAGAATTATGGAAGTACAATTCAAGACGAGATTTGGGAGGGAACACAGAGCCAGACAATATCACTCACATAGTCACAATGTTCCATATTCTTTATTCTTTCTTGTAATACAAGCTTGCTGTTTGAGCTCAATTTCTTCTAACTAGTGTTTATCTCTTACAGTACCCTTCAGTGAGGAAGTGATAGTGGTACATACTCTTTTGTTTTCTGCAAAATGAATTTCCCAGAGTTAAAAGTGTAGGTTAACATTCACTTTCGCTCAATGTACTTAAGATACCATTTCACTATCATCTGATTTCTACTGATGTTAAAGATAATTTAATAAATGTGGTAATCTCTCTTTGAAGGAAATTGTTTTTACCTAGCTGAGGTACTCTCTTTATCATCTACATTTTCAGAGCAATATATCTAGCTATCATTTTTCTATTTATCTTATTTGATTTTGATTTATATAAGTATTTCTGTCTCTTATCTCTTCAGACAAATTAAGTCAATATCACGCTTGCCTCTCTGGAGTCAGATTTCCACATGACAGCCAGAATTTTAAACATATATTTTAAATAATATATAGATGATACATTTGTGCACATATATAATTTATATATAATTTGTAATGTAGATATATATATATATATATGTATATATATATATATATAAAATTTATAAATCCTATTAGGAAACCATATTAGGTAACCTCCTCTACTTAAAATTTCCTTTAATCTTCTGTTCATATTCAAAGTAAAATCACAATTCCTTACAATTTCAAAGTCCTAACCTGATCGGACTTCTATTTCTCTCCTCTAATCTCACACTACCCAGTCTCTTCACTTAAAGAACACATTTTGCTTATTCCTAGAAGACATTGAGGTGCGCTATCTTCATTGCCTTTGCACTTGCTTTTCTCTCTGCGTGTAATTTTTTTCCTCTCAGAATGTGAGGTTTGGTCTCTCACTTTCTTCACATCTCCTCAATTGCTATCACCTCCTGAACAACCACTGGAAACACTTTAGCTAAATATTCTCTTTCCTTTCCTAAAACATTCCAATTCCTTTTCTTTTCTTCTTCATAACACATATTTTTATACATAATTTCATAATATATCATTTGTTTATTTTATTATTGTATGTATCTTGAGTGTAATATAAGCTGCATTTACCCTGAAGTTTTACCCGTGTTATGCAATAGTATGCCTTTGGGCAAGGTTTCACACTTACCAGATTCTTTAGAAAATCGTATTGAATCAATAAGTTATTGAATAAAATTTTCAAGTTTTAGCTCACACTCTAAGTTCTGTGATTATACTGAAATAGGAAAGTATAAGTAGACTCCAACTCAGAGTACTGTAAGAAGATAGTTCTTCACAGAGGACATAGGATTCAAATAAAACAACACAAATAGAAACAAGGAATAATATTTGATAAAGAGACCAGACATGCTGGGATTTGAATTCATACACAGTTACTCCAGAGCTATAGGATCTTTAACAGATTAACCTATTTAAATTTCAACTTTATTTTAGAAATACTAGTTAGCTAGGAACCGTACTTGTTCAATGCAAATATGCATTGTCCTCAACAATTTACACAAATAAATTAACTTAATTCTCACAACAAATGTATGAAGTAGGTTTATTATAAATACAGAAGCGTTAAATAAATTAATTGAGGTTCAGTACTGAGTAAAAAGCAGAGCACAGACCTGAATCCAGCAAATCTGCCTCAAAGATTCTTTTCTTTTTTTTTTTTTTTTTTTGACAAATTATAGATTCACAGGACATTGGAATATTAATACTGAAAGGTCCATCCACACAGCTCCCTCCATGATCACACCTTCTGTAACTATGGTAAATATCAAAACCAAGCATTGAGCTTTATAAAATGTTTATTTTTGTGATGGTTAATATTGAATGTCAGTTTGATTGGATTAAAGGATGCAAAGTATTGTTCCTGGGTGTGTTTGTGAGGGTGTTGCCAAAGTTGATTAACAGTTGAGTTGGGGGACTGGAAGAGGCAGACTCATCCTCAAACTGGGTGGGCACCATCTAATCAGCTGCCAGTTTGGCTAGAATAAAGCAAGCAGAATAAAGTGGAATGAGGAGATGCTGAGTCTTTCAGGCTTCAACTTTCTCCCATGCTGGATGATTCTTGCCCTTGGACATTGGACTCCAAGTTCTTCAGCATTTGGACTCTTGGACTTGCATCAGTGGTTTGCCACGGACTCTCTGGCTTTTGGCCACAGACTGAAGGCTGCACTGTTTGTTTCCCTACTTCTGAGGTTTTGAAACTTGGACTGGCTTCCTTGCTCCTCAGCCTATGAGACAGCTTATTGTGGGACTTCACCTTCGAATTGGGTGAGTCAATTATCCTAATAAACTCCTCTTCACATATACATATATCCTACTAGTTCTGTCCCTTTAGATAACCATGACTAATACAATGTTTTAAAAGTATATATGTACATAATGCATACAATATAGCTATGTTGTTTTTATCAGACACTGATTATATTGTCATCACTGCAATAAAAGTAAATACTCCATCACCACAAACTCTATTTTGCCACTCTTTCATGCTCAAACCAAAGTATCTCTAACTCATCACAGAAACTTAGTTGTGCTTCTTTAGTTTTATCACTGTAAGAATGTTATTTAAATAAAATCACACAGTACATCAACTTTTAGGATGTTTTCAGCATAATCCCCTTGAGGTTGTTATATCTGAAGTGCGTTTATTGTAGAAAGCATATTCTAGTTGAATCAGTATTTTTTTCCACATGGCAACAGTTATTTTAACTGGTGCATTTAGATCATTTATATTAAGGTAATTATTGATATATTAGAACTTGTGAATCACTTATGTTTCTTTTCTGTTGTACTTTGCTTTTTCTTCATATTTGTTTTTCCTATTTTTCAATATGTTATGAATACATACTTTATAAATCCATTTTGATTTACCTATAATGTTCTTTATTAGCAGCCTAATCGAAGTATGAATGATATACAAAGTACTGTACATATAAAAATGTACATAATTTGATGTGTTTGGACACATGCAAACACTGTGATACCAACGATACAATCAAGATAATAGATATATCCAATATCTCCCAATGTTTTCTGTGTCCCTTTGTTTCTGATTTTAGTAATAAGAACATTTAATGTGACTTCTACCCTCTTAAAAAAAAAAACTTTGACGTGCACGATACCATATAGTTAACTCTAGGCACTATGTTGCACAGCAGATCTCTAGAAGTTATTCAGCTAGCGTAACTGAAACTTCGTGTTCATCGAATAATAACTCCCCATTTTCTTCTCCCCATGACTCTTCGTTTGGTATAGAAATAACACTATTGTATTTTTAGCTTCTCTAGGTTTGGCTGTTTTAGATAACTCTTAAAAATGAAATCATGCAGTGTGCCTTACGTGAATGTGTCTTCTAGTGTTTTTGAGTGTATCTCCTTGTTGAGCTTACCCAGTCGTTGCTCTAAGTATCACATTAAATATAAATACTTCACCCGTGTCTACTGGTGTTAACGTTTGACTATCTTACCTCCCTTTATATCTTTTTAGCCATTACCATTAAATATTATTGCATTTTTTCCATAGATTTACTATTTCCAATCGTCTTTCTTTATCCCTGCCATTCCAAGATTTTTTCTCCTCTTATTTCCTTTCTGTTTAGGTAAATGCTTTTGACCATTCTTTTAGGGTTTATGTGCTCACAAAAAATTCTCATGTTTTTCCTTCATCTGATAATGTATTGATTCTCCTTCTATCCTGACAGATAGTTTTAGTGATTCAGAATTCTGAGTTGACAGTTCTTTTAGCACTTGAAAGATGTTGTGTTCTTCCTCTGGCCTCTGTGGTTTCTCATAAGAAGTCAGTTGTCATATGAATTATTTTTTCACTGAAGGTAATGCTTTATTTCTCTCAGCTTCCTTTCAATATTCTATTGTAGTTTTTAGAAGTTTGATAATGATATTCCATGGCATGTATTTCTTTAGATTTTTCCTCTTTCAGGCTCAGTCAGCTTCTTGAACCTGTAGATTACATCTTTTACCAAATTTGGGAGATTTTCAACCACTGTTTTTTAAGATACTTTTTCAGCAATAGCTTTTCTCACCCTTCATGTTGTTGCCTCTCCTTCTGAGACTTTGATAATAGCAGTGTTTGTTCTGTTGCCATAGACTCACATGTCACAGACTTTGTTTATGTTAATTCAGTCCTTTTTCTTGGTGCTGTTCAGAGAGGGTATAATCATGGTATTGGCATCAGTTGGGTGTCTTTTCCCCTCTCAGTTGAGATTTTTCTGGCTTTGATATAATCGATGATTTTTTATTAAATCCTAAAAATTTGGGTATTCTTTTATGAGAAGCTTATCTGAATCTTATTTTTATCTCCTCTTTTAGTGGGACTTTACTGACAGGACACTGGCAGGAGAAGTGTCTCTGCATCATTTCCAGGAGGCTGTGCTACAGACTTGGCATCCATTGACACGTTGGGAAAATGGTCTCCTTACCAGTGGTTTGCCGTGGTAGTTCTGACTCTCCACTAGGTCTCCTCTAACATCATCCCAGCAGGAAGAGGAAGAGGTAACTCATTAGTTTCAAATGGTGATGGAGGTGCAGTCTTCCAAAGTAGTTTCCACTTGATACCAAAGAGGGAAGGGTCCTTGTTATCACTTGGCAAGAATGAAAGGCATGGTTTCCCAATCAATATTCAATTCCGTGCTAGCTAGAGCTTAGGTTTCTCCTTCTTGACTGGAAAAGGTGGATGTCTTTCTTTCCCACATGATCTTGGGTGATGTAGTTGTGAGTGTGGGCAGTTTTCTCTGAGGTATTTGGTTAGCATAGAGTAGTTATTATTGAATATTTTTCTGTCTTGCTAGGCTGCCCCTTTACCAGTCCTTTGGTTAGCACAAACTGACATTTTTTCACTGTTTGGAGTTGGTGTTTCTAGGTTCTGACTTCTCCAGTATAAATTTTAAATATACATGGAAAAATAAAAATTTGGAATTCACTACCATTGTATTTCTTGTGTCTACTTCATCTTTTTGAAAGCTTAGAGTAAATGTTTTTAACTTGCATTTTATTCTGCCTCTCAGTGAAGTTATGTGTATGTATCTTAATACATGACAAAAATTTTTAAAATCTCCATACCTGCATTTGCAAAATTGGTATAATAATATTTATAGCCTAAGATTGCTGTGACTATTTAATCACATATGGTAAGTAAAGATTTTGGCACAGTGCCTGGTGTTTAATAAGTATTCAATAAACTATAGTTATGCAAATAGGAATTGTAACTTCAAAAGATTTCAGTAGAAAGAAACTGGTAGAAAGAATAAGGTAAAAACTCAGGAAATATTAACACTAGAAGAAAATTCATATTCAACCAATAATAATGACCTTAAGTGTTTGACTACCAATTACGTTCCTAAGCCTTTATACCTGTTTGATGTTTACTCTGAATATCATCTTATAGGGCAGATAATATTATCATTTTATTCAAAATATCAGAATACTTAGGGAAAGACAGGCAAGTCCCATCACTCAATATTCAAGGGAAATAGTATTAAGACAAAGTTTTAATTCTGTTTAGGCTGTATTCTACCAGATAGGGATTCATTCTCAATCTGAAATATCTGAAAATTTTCATACTGATTTCCTCAAATTATTTCATGTTAAACATATGCTTATGATTTTATAAAATTATCTAGAGTTCTTATAGAAATCATCCAAATAAAACTATGAATATACAGTCCACACCCTATGCAGTGAGTCTAAATCAATGTTATGTGACTTAAATCTCTTCTAATTCACAAAAGAATGAATTGAATTATTTTGAACATTGAGAACTAAAGCAATAGTTATATGTTTGAAAGACAAAATGATTTTAAAAACCATGGAAAATAATTATTCTACACGAAATTAGACAATATGGTATCTTGAAAAGAAAATAATGGTATGGAGTCATTAGTATTTTAGATATTCAAGGTGAGGCATTAAACTACACTAATGGTTTATGAGTTTATAAATTCCCCTCCCACAGTAATACTAAAGGACAAAGAGATGAGATGAGAAATACCTTCCTACTCTAATTGTTCCAGGTTGTGAACCATGTAACAAACCACTGGTGTTATCGTGATAACTATGTAGTAAAACTATGTTTTACTGACTTATATTGTTTAGTGGTGTCCCCATCCATATCTCATCTTGAATTGTAGTTCCCATAATGCCCATGTGTATGGGAGCAACCTGGCGGGAGGTAATTGAATCATGGGAGAAGTTATCCCCATCCTGCTGTTTGTGTGATAGTGAGTGACTTTGCACGAGATCTGATGATCTTATAACTGGCTTTTCCCCCTTTGACTTGGCACTTCTCCTTGCTGTGGGCATGTGAAGGAGATGATTGCTTCTCCTTCTGCCATAATTGTAAGTTTCCTGAGGCTTCCCCAGCCATGCTGAACTATGAGTCAGTTAACCCTCTTTCTTTTCTTTTCTTTTTTTCTTTATAAATTACCCAGTCTTGGGTGTGTCTTTATAAGCAGTGGGAGAATGGACTAATACATCAAATTGGTACCAGGTAGTGGAGTGCTGCTGTAAAGTTACCTAAAAATGTGGAAGTGCCTTTGAAACTGGGTAACATGCAGAGGTTGAAACAGTTTGGCAGGCTCAGAAGAAGACAGAAAGATGTGGGAAAGTTTGAAACTTCTTAGAGACTTATTAAATGGCTTTGACCAAAATGCTAATAGTGATATGAACAATGAAGTCCAGGCTGAGGTGGTCTCAGATGGAGATGAGGAGCCTGTTGGGAACAGGGGCAAAGATGACTCGTTATGCTTTAGCAAGGACACTGTTGGTATTTTGCCCCTGTCCTAAAGATCTGTGGAACTTTGAACTTGAGAGAGAAGATTAAAGTCATCTGGTAGAAACAATTTCTAAGTAGTGAAACATTCAAGAGAAAGCAGAGCATAAAGGTTTGTAAAATTTGCAGCCTGATGATGCAATAGAAATGGAAAAACCACAGGTTTAGTTGCCTGTTTAAAAGGTTGGTGTAAGAGGAAATGGCATTAAGGATGCTTGCACAATACATGCAATTCTACTGAAAATCAGTGCCTAGTTAGGAACAGTATTTTTCAAAGTTTGTTCTCCTGATCAGCAGCAACCACATCAACTAAAATTTGCTTAAAATGCCAATTCTCACCTGACACCTACTGAATCAAAAACTCTAGTGGTAAAGCCCAGACATTTGTGTTTTAGGACAACCTCTGTGAAACTTTTATCTATGTTAAAGTTTGAGGACCATTGGTGTTTAAGACACAAGACAGCTTCCTAGTGTCCTCGATTCTTCTCAGCTTTTGCCACTAACTTCTACACATTAATTTGCCCAAATACAATTCTAAAACCAATTCTAACAAGCACAGAAATGTAAGAATTATGTCCTGTAATAAGTTTTATTATATAAACCTAAAATATTATTTCATTCCATGAGCACTAGACACTCATTTTCTCACTAACTCATTGTCTGTCAGTGATCTCAATCCTTATCTCTTTCCTCATATCCTTGGCTTTGACAAACTCCTGAGAGACATCGTAGTTTCCTCCACTGACAACTAATTCTTCAAACTTTCTTTTTTGAAACATTATTTCTTCCTTGAATTGTAGCTTAATATCTGCTTCATATTCTGTCTAGATCTAAGCAATCTTGGAAATTAGGCATATTGTTACATTTTGCTGTTAGTCCAATTTATGTTAATTACCCAGATTATGGAGATAAATAGAGTATTTAAATTTTATGTTTCATAGTTTATAGTCTAGAGAGGATGAAAAATATTGATGAAGTAATGTTAAGTATGAGCTGTTATAAAGAAGTTTATGAACTAGGAGCATGTCAGAGGAGAATATTATATTCCAGATTAAAAATTCACAAAGTGCTACCATGATAAAGTACATTTACGTAGAGTCCTACAGCAGAATGAGCAGGAATTAGTCAGGCACAGGTGATGTAAAGAAGAATGTGTGAATTTCCTAAGAAAGAAGTTTGAAGTATTCCAGCATCTGAAAGACGGGTATTTGAAGGAGAAGGATACAAAGATGATATGAGGGAGCAGATATGGTTGCACAGTACTTGGCTTGAGAGAGTTCAGGAACTTGTAAATCAGATAAAAGGTATTGAAGTGATTACCAAAAACAATAAACAAAGCAATTTATAATATGTAACATGAGGATGTTTACCATAAAGAAATATTGCTCAGAAAATGGTAGATAATGAATTGAAGAGAACAGCAATAGATGTCAGGGAAAGAACCAGGAAGGTATTGGGGGTCAAGTGAGTGAAAGAAGATGAGAACTTGGGCTAGAATAATGATATTGAAGTTTGAGTATTGCAGATACATTTGAGAAATGATTACTTGTTGATACAAGACGTCAAGAATAAAAGATGGCTAGTAATATATGTAAATTGAAAATCCCAGTATCATATACTTAATTCAATTTTTGATGCCACCTATTTAGTTCTAAAAGTGTTTTATGAGATTAATGTTTTAGCTCCTATTTGTGAGTGAGAAAATTTGATATTTGTCTTTATGTGCCTGGCTTATTTCACTTAACATAATGTCTTCCAATTTCATCCATGTTCGTGCAAATGTCAGGATTTCATTTTTTATGGCTGAATAATATTCCATTGTGTAAATGCACCACATTTTTTAATCCATTCATCCACTGATGGACACATGTTGAGACCATGGCTTGGATATCGTGCACAGTGCTGCAAGAAACATGAGAGTGCAAATATATCCTTGATATACTGGTTTCCTTTCTTTTAGATTTGTATCCATCAGTAGGATTGCTGGATCATAGCAGCTCAATTTTTAGTTATTTGGAGAAGCTCCATACTGTTTTCTTAGTAGTAGCTGTACTAATTTACATTTTCACTAACAGTGTAAGATTATTCCCCTTTCTTAATATTCATGCTGGCATCCATTATTTTTTGTGTTTTTAGTAAAAGCCATTTTATCTTGGGTGAGATGACATCTCAATCTCAAATTGCACTACAAAACAATAATAACAAAAACAGCCCAGTGCTGGCATTAAAAAAAAAAAAGACACTTAGAACAATGGAACAAAATTGAGAACTTTGAAATAACTTCATGTATTTATAGTCAACTCATTTTTGGCCAATGACCAAAGGACATATTTTGAGGAAAGCAGTCTCTTTAACAAATAAATGGTGGTGAAAAACTGAAAACTAATATGCAGAAGAATGAAACTAGACCCCTATCTCTTACCATATACAAAAATAAACTCAAAATAGATTAAAGACTTTAATGTAAGACCTGAAAGTATGAAACTACTAGAATAAATTTTTGGGAAAATGCTCCAGCCCCTTAATCTGAGCAAAGGTTTCTTGAGTAAGACCTCAAAAGCACAGGCAACCTAAACAAAAATAGACCAATAGAATCACCAAGCTAAAAAAGCTTATGCATAGCAAAGGAAACAATGAAATGAAGAGACAGCCTACAGAGTGAGAGAAAATATTTGCAAACTATTTAACTGAAAAAGGACTGATAACCATAACATATAAACAACTCAGAAATTTCTGTAGCAAAAAGAACCACAAATAATCAATTCAAAAATGGGCAAAATATCTGAACAGACCTTTCTCAAAATAAGATATACAAATGAGCAACAGGTATTTGGAGAAATATTCAACATCACTAATCATCAGAGAATTGCGAATAGAATTATTTTATAGCATTTGCATTTTTTTTAATTATCAATATATCTCCTTAAATTCTTTCTTCAAAGGCTATAACACTAAATAACTCCTTTTTATTACACTTTAAGTCTCGGGTACATATTCAGAACATGCAGGTTTGTTACAAGGGTATACATGTGCCTTGGTGGTTTGTAATTCCAGCATTTTGGGAGGCCAAGGTGGGCGGATCATGAGGTCAGGAGTTAGAGACCAGCCTGATCAACATGGTGAAACCCCGTCTCTACTAAAAACACAAAAATTAGCCAGGTGTGGTGACACATGCCTGTAATCCCAGCTACTCAGGAGGCTGAGGCAGGAGAATTGCTGGAATCTGGGAGGCAGAGGCTGCCCTGAGCCAAGATCACTCTACTGCACTCCAGCCTGGGTGACAGAGCAAGACTCCATCTCAAAAAAATAAAAAAAGAAAGAGTTAAAATTTGTCACTTATCATTTTCATCATAATTGGCATTTTAAAAAATCACATTCTCAATATTATACATATTAATATTTTGCATTTGAAGTGAAAGTCTGAGATGCTTTATAATACAGAATATATCTGTGGTGTACTGATGAGAAAAATTAATGCACTTGAAATCATAAACACGCATCTTGCTACAATTTGTAATATCATGAAAATTTTGTTTTTAATTTTAATCCTTAATTCAAAAATTTGTGTTGTCCTCTTTTTCTTGAAACTCAGCTTAAATCATTTTGGAATGGTATTGCTTCAGATCTTTTGCCAATTTCCTTACAGAATAAAATGAGAAGTAAATTCAGTGGCTACAGTTTATAATTCCAGTTACCCGTAATTATATTAACATTTGATCAAGATAAAGATATATAATTTTAACTAATAACTATCTTCTATGATTAACTTTGATTCAATTTCCATTATGCTTATTAGTGCTATAAAAATGGTATTCTGCATATATTGTTGCCTATCCATTTTTTTTATTCTACTCACAAAACAGTCACCAACAAAAATATCTCTTATTTTGTGCCATAAATTTTCAATATTAAATTGAAGAAAATATCATCAAGCTGCAGTTTTAGCTTTGAGATGTAGAGAGATGAAAACCAAAAGAAAAGCATTGTTTCCTCATTTTAAAAAGGAAATAGATGTGAAAACTCTTCGGTATTTTTCATAATCCTAGCGGAAGACTGAGATTGCAGAGAAATGGTAATCCAAAATCTGGAGAGAGATGAACACTTGTAGGAAGAAACAAAACTAGAGTGACTAGAACATTTGCTTACCTGTGGCAAAGAAACTAGTAAGAAGCTGCAGCTTTGAATTTTAAGAATTTCTTAAGGTCAAGTGTGGGCTAGCATGAAAGTATAAAGGTACTGTAGGCTGCAGACAGAAAATCTACATCTTCCTTTCATGTTTTTCCTTCAAGAAATTCTCTAAGAGTTCACAGACTCACAGGGAAGAGAGAGAGTCCACAGAAAGCTTTCTTTGTGTGAATGACTGGGGGAAATGGAACAACAGGCACTGCTGAAATTCCACCCATGACCATTTTGCTATCTCCCCTAAATAATCAGATCTATAATCTGCAAGAAAATAGCCAAAACCTCAAAAATAGACAAATAAACCAAAAACAAACAAAACCCCCAAATCTACAATTTGTGTGCATTTGTGGAAACTCACTGCCAGTTGGGAATATAAATAAAAAATAAATTAAAAGCTCCACTTTGGAAGAGGGGCAGGAATACATTCCAGCATTACATCTATAAGAGAATAGGAACATTTGTGAAGGCCACACACCAGATTCAGGTTTACAGTACTTTCCTAAAACTTTGGCTTAATTAAAAAATTTCATTCCACCCCTCCCAACCAACCCACACAATAAAAAACACCAAGGTAAACTAACAGTAAAATAGAGAGAGAGAAGAGATTATTCTCTCTGAGAAGCAGCACAAAGCAAGACCGAAAGCCAAGTGAGCATTCATTCACCAAATGAATTTGAGGTCTCGGTGCTCTGTCATCACAGTGACAATAAACTCCAAACCCATCCCATTTTCCTACTACAGGAAAACAAACCCCTGTACTAACGACCTACTACAAGAAAAGATATATCTCAAAATATATAAAATATGTTCTTCTTTATCTACCATCTATATAACAGGTACAGTTTTCAGCAACAACAACATGTAAAAACTCAATGCACACAAAAATCACAGTCTGAAAAGATAAAGCATTAATCATAACCAGATTCAGATATGTTACCAATGTTGTTATGATCAGACAAAGTCATAAAATCACAATGATAGATACATTGAGGCATCTATTGGGCAAGGTAGTTACAGAGCAGATAGATAATTCCATCAGAGAGGGAAACTATAAGAAAAACCAGTGGAAAATAGTAGAATTTTGAAACAGTAACATAAGTAAAGAAAGTCTTCAACAGGCTCATCAGTTGACTTGATTAGAGAAGAATCAGTGAATCTGAAAATAAGTCAATAAAAATTATTCAATTAGAATGCAAAAAGAAAAAAGAAAACAAACAAAAACAGAACTGAGTATTCAAACGTTGCAGGACAATGCTGAATTAAAAATAGAGACATAATAGATAAAATAAATAAAACCAAAGGTTGATTGTGGAATGTTCATATGCAACCTAATAAATCTCAACACATCTCACACTTTATAGCAATGTTATCTCAAATAAATCACAGCTCTCAATGTAAAATTGGATCCTCATTTTTTCTTGCTGAGAATGCAATATAGTATAGACACTTTGGAAAAGAGATTCAGAGTTTCTTGAAATATTAAACATATACCTACCAAAGAAACCCAGCAATCCCACTCATAGATATTTACCCTAAGTGAATCAAAGCTTGCTAATAATACAAGATCTGCACATGAAGGTTTGTAGCAGCTTTGTTGATAATGGTAAAAGCCTGGGAATAAGATGTCAACATGTAAATCAAACATAAATGATTGTACATTCATAAAATGAATTACTACACATACCTAAGAAAGTGATCAGTTGGTTCACACAATTACATAAATTAACCTTTCACACATTTTGTTACTTTAAAGAAGCCAGATCCCAACGGCTACATATTATATTATTCCAATATATATGGCATCCTGGAAAAGGTAAAACAACAAGGATGAAAGACTGAAGAGTGGTTTCCATCTTGGATTGGGATTGGGATGTGCATGCTAAGCAAATTTGCATGCCTAAATGTGGGAGGAAACCAGGATACCCAGAGAAAAGACCTGTAGACATGAGGAGAACATGCAAACTCCATAGATAGTGGTCTCAGCTGGGAATAATTTTTTTCTCATCCACATTATAACAAGATGATATTGAATGTGATGACATTGTTTAAAAACTGTTGTACATAAATAAGCAAGGGAGGAGATATGAATGAACCCTGTGGGATGTGTTAAGATGGGATATATTTATATAAACTCATGTTTAATATAGATGAGTTTATATTATATAATACAGATAAATACATGCAGAAATAAATATAGATATGGGTGTGCACATAGGTAACAATACATAAATGTATTTGCCAGTTCTTTCACATAGAGGCCCTCGAACATGTGACTATAAAATTGGATTTTAAATTCTAATCTCCAGGTAAAGAAGCAGGGTTCTTTAATACCAATGGCTGATTCTAGGGCTGTAACTCAGAAAATACAAGATAAGCCTAGCATCTTATACCGCCAACCATAAGAAAGTGTTAGAAACAAAAAAGTCTGAGTACCTGTCAAAAGGATATGGCGTCCAACCGAAACAGTTCCTAACATCCAAAGATGGAATATTTGAACAGCAAAATAAATTATTATAATATTGGATTATAATTCAAAGAATAAGAAATATTGATGAGTGTATGCTAATATAAATAAAGGATCAAATAAAAAATAAGTGGAGGAAAAGGGACAAACTTCATTTACAGATGGATTCTAAATACCAAATGTAGGAGAAATGAGGGAAATAATAGAAAATCACTATTTGACCTCCACAGTTATAATTGCTGCAGACAAGATCAAATGATGAATGATATAATTAGCAGGCAAACATTAAGGAGAAGAATATTTTCATAGCCTCAAGGGATCTCCTAGCAAATATTTTTTAATTATGGTGGTTGTTTAACTTATGCCCATAAAGTCCTTGATATTTCTCCATCCTAGAGCTGGAGACTTTTTTTCCTACCCTTGAAAGCATATTAGAATGAGTGACTGACTTGCTTCTAACAAGGAGTATATGGAAAGGGAAAAAAATAGCAGCATCGCAGGGAGAAACCTGGCAGACATCCCCCCAATCGTGTGATCGAGGTTAAAATGACCAGCAATAAGTCATGTTGATATCATATACTTTTGATGTAATACAATAAAAAGGGCATTTCGTCTCTAACATAATGTTAAAAATTCTTAGTCCCAGTTTGATCACGAGAAAACATCAAACTCAAATTGAATGATGTTTTATCAAATACCTGATGAGACCTCTTCAAAAGCGTCAGTGTTATAAAGGACAAGTTAGGACTGAGAAACTTTCATAGATGTGAAGGAAACTGAGGAGAAATTAAGACCAAAACCTAAAATGTAATACAAAAAAAAAAAAGACTAAATGCAGTGTGATATCCTGGATTGTATGCTGGGACATAAAAAGAACATTAGTGAAAAAAAAGCTATTCCATTCTGAATAAATAGATAATGTAATTAATAGCATTGTTCTGATATTATTTTTCTACTTTTGATAAATATAGCTATGTGGGATGGAAGCTGTGGTGTATGGAAATTGTATAATCTTTGCCAATCTTTAAAATTATTTTAAAATAATTTAAAAATTAAGTCATTGAGCTTGTTTTCTTTTTATAGCTTCTATCCATATGTCTAGTGCTGATTCATACTTTCAATATTAGTCATTTCTGATAACTCGAAATTGTTATTCTGTTAAGACACACAGGGGATATCAACTTTTCTTTGATCTCATATGCCCAAGATAATATATGATGACCAAAGTGCCATTTGACAGAAGAATCCTGCCAACAGCTAATTCTGTTCTTTTTCTGAGCAATTGTTTTTTCTCTGTTTATTTGTCTGGTTTTCCAAGAGTCTTGGCAGTTTATCTTATGGCGGTTAATGCTACATGTGAAGAGCAACTTTGAATTATTCCTACATAGTTGAGTCTTCTGTATGTACTGACAAAACTCCTTTTTTATCTAGAAAGTACTGGTTTGTAATTTTGGACAGAATAAAATAATTTGGCTTACCAGAGAGATTAGTATGTTTAATCTGAAATGTCTGCCAATCTGTGATGATTTAGCACCATTTTTTTTTTTTTTTTAGAAAAGTTCCATAAGAAACAATACAATTTGGATTGGAGCAAAGTAATCACTGCTCCAAAAATATATATATGCAAAAGTTTATCTTTCTGCGATTTATACAAATGTACTAAACTTTGAGAGTCACTTATTTAGCACAAACAGACTTACATTGTATATGTTTAGTGGGGCCCTGTTCACTGTGATTGCAACTTGATTTTGCATTCTACTGTTACAACGCCATTTTCACTTTCTTAGTGAACCACTTTTAAACCATACATATATCATTATGAGTTTGTGGTTATATTAGTTTTCTGTTACTGTGTAACAAATTAGGACCAATTTAAGGGCTTTAAAATACCCACAATTATTTCACAGTTTCCATGTGTCAGGAATCAGGTCACAATTTGGCTAAGTCTTAATCAGGGTCCCACAAAGTTTCAATTAGGATATTAGCTGGGCTGCATTTTCATCTGGAGGTTAGACTAGGAATAATCTGTTTCAGGTTCATTCAGATTGTTGATGTAATCTTTTTCTTGTTACTGTGTAACCAAGGGCTCTGGCTTTCTGCAATAGGAGACTGTTTCGAGTTTCCACAGATACCTGTAGTTCTGAGATTTTCCACAGTTCCTTGCCACAGAGGCTTCTCCAGCACAGTCACTTTCTTCATCAAGCTTGCAAGTAGAGACTTATATAAGAGAGCCTTATATAAGGTCACTTAAACATGGAAGTGACATCCTATCAACTTTGCCATTTTATACTGGTTAAGTCCAGGTCACAGTCCCCATTCATAATCAAGGGTATGTGATTGCATAAATGCGTAAATATCAGGAGAAAGGGATCATTGGGAATCACCATAGGATCTGTGGCTACAATGATGTAATAGAACAAATATCACAAAATGGAAATTTAATAAATGAAACTGTCAAAACACAAAGCTTATAAAATTATGTATACTGAGAAATGTTTCTGTCCTATCAACTAAATATTAGCTTAAGATTTCTTGTGAAACTGCCAACTTTAATAAATTTCATGATTATTAATAACATAATGAAAATGTATGTAAAATTATAAGTAAATTTACATATTTTGTGTATCTCATGCAAGTTTATTTCTAAAGCCACAAAATGCTTGCCGGCCATTTAATAGATCACCTGAGAACAGCAGTATTCAGCAGACTATTCTTTAAGAAATAGCACCTGGGATATATGGATCTCTTCTTAGACAGCAGTCTGTGTTATTTCATCAAGGTAAAACGTGGATTTAGGGCATTTCCCACACTCTAATTGCAAAGTGCTGTTTTGATATATACATTTTTCTCTTTAATAAATTCCTATGGAGCAACATTACAGTCAATGTGAAAATTATAGTAAAACGTACAGCAAACAACGCCTCACTGTTTTCTGGGAAAACAATTTGTTTGCTAGGGAGAACACATAACATTCTTTGATTCATTACTATGCTGGAGCTCTAGCTAAATTGTGAAAATGTAAAGAGGCGAGTAAGACAATAGCCCAGAATTTCTGGCTGCTTAAAGTATATACTATAATAAAAGTATGACCTAGCGATTGTTTATGTAAAAGATGGATAAGGAGTGATCTTCCCCAAAAAGATAATCATTTATTTTGAAGATGATTTGAAGAAGATTTATAGATTACTTCAAATCAATTGCAAGGAGAAAATATCATTTTAAGTACAGCTTCAAAAACGAAGATAGGAATGTATTACACTTGTAGTTCTTTTGTTAAAGACTTGTTATTTTTGTGCTAACTGGCCCATTTCAAATACAGACATTCAGTCAGCTGGAGTACATTCTATTGTCTTGGTGTTATTTCATTTTCCTAGCCTACAAAGCCCAAGTATGCTATTAAGTTACAGAAGAAAATAGATACAAAAGGTATTAAAAATATAAATGGAGTACTTCAAATATGGCACTATAACAAGTAAGTGATATGTCTCTTTTTATAGTCCTACATGAAGCACAAAAGTGATTACAGCCGGAGATTTATGAAATGTTGCGGAAAGCTTTTTTGTAAGTTTTTAATGTATAGTTGTTCATCTATCTTGAATTAACTACTATTTCTGGTGGCAAAACTAACACAAAACACACTGTTTTATTTTTATAGCTTAACTTTTAAATAGTATAAAAGTGTATCCCTCTGAAATACATGTTGGCTTTATATTGATAACTTCTCTAGATATGCTTAAATCACATCACATAAAGACTTATTTTTTTACTTATTCTTTTACTTTTGCTCACATTCAATAGCTATATACAGTAAATCTCATCTGTGGCAGAAAGCAAGAAAATTATACATTAATGCTATATAATGGGTTTATAGTTAAATTTCACAAAGGCATAATCTTTCATTGTTAGCTTTCCCTTTAGCAATATTTCCCCGTGATTAAGTTAGAGATCAGATAACCTCCTTGTGCAGTATATGCCCAATAGCGATATAAAACTCAGTATCTACTGCATTATTTTAAAGACTGACTCAATTTTACATGTAAAATGAATACAAAGTAAATAGGTAAACCAAATATAAAATGTAAACATGGACATTTATCACTTGCAAATATGAATGGAAAGAACAAAACAAATACAAAATAATTTGTGATGGCAATATAAGAATATAGAGAATAGGGCTGGGCGCAGTGGCTCACACCTGTAATCCCCGCACTTTGGGAGGCCGAGGCGGGCGGATCACAAGGTCAAGAGATCAAGACCATCCTGGCCAAAATGGTGAATCCCCATCTCTACTAAAAAATACAAAAATTACCTGGGCATGGTGGCATGTGCCTGTAGTCCCAGCTACTAGGGAGGCTGAGGCAGGAGAGTTGCTTGAACCCAGGAGGCAGAGACTGCAGTGAGCCGAGATTGAGACACTGTATTCCAGCCTGGCACCTGGGACAGAGCAATACTCTGTCTCAAAAAAAAAGAATATGGAGAATAGATAAATGCATAACTTTATATTTTTTATATTTTAGGTGGGCTTTGCTAAAGCACCAATTCTCTGAAATGTGAAATGTGCATTGTATAATCATCTTCATTAATATTCATTCCGAATGCAGGGTAGGTATCACATTCAGTTATTTATTTTTCTTTTTCCTGAAAACTTCAGCATTACATCTTTCAAACAAAATCAAGGAATTAGTACAACTAAAGCTACTTCTGGCTGATTTTCTTAGTTTATGGGAGAATAAAGTGGTTGTAAGTTATTTATAGATTTGAAAGTGATTAATTAGCCACTGAAAAATTGACTTTCTAGTCATATCAGATATCATTATTGGATTTTTTTCAAGATGACAGATTACAGGTTTTTAGCATACCTCAGCCAGTTAGCAATAGCTGCATAGTGCATAAGGATCTCTTAGCTTTAATTCAACAAGGAAAACGGGAATACACTGCAATAATAAATGATAAGCTAGATCTCAAAGAGAAGGATACAGTCAAATAGGTCCCATGATGCCATCCTGCTGATAAAAGTGAGTAAAACTACAGCACATTAGAGAGAGACCGAGAGCCTCCCCTTATCACTCAATTTTCCACTGAGGACTAGAGAAACCCAGGCTGAGGGAGAGCACTTTGTTTTTCCCAAGCCCTAGAGATAACATGGAGAAGCTTGGAGATGCAGTGAGGGAAAGACACCAGGAATAGCTGCAGATACTTTTCCAGAACTGGGACAGAGAAAAGAACACCATTTTTAATCTGGAGTTATACAAAATCAGCCATTCCTTGGTCTGCAGCACGACAGACAGCACAGACTTTTTAGTCTTGGGGCAGAGATTGGAGCACCTGCTGTGGAGTAAAATAGAGGCCCTCACAGCCAGAACTATGGAGAGTGCCTCAGCAGCAGGAGCTGGAATTGTACTTTACCCTGTCATAGGCCTGGGGCAGGAGAAGAGTTTCTACAGCTGCTGTATCTCCTATGTAACAGGAGTTGCAGCCAGGGTCAGCTTGGCAAGTTGGAACTGGTCTGTGTGTGTCGTTTCTTCGTGCCCCAGCTGGCTTCCCTGAAATCATAGTGCAGGAAATAGCAGCCTGAATACCCACACCATTCCTGTGCAGAGATCCTGTGCAAGGAGGTCTCTCTGCTTCATGTCTAGGCAGATTCTCCAGACATTTGGAGCACTCATTTACCTTTTTCAGCAGCCTGAGCCACACCACCATTCCTGGACATAAAGATACAGTGAGGCCATCTCCACTTCATGCCCACACAGATCTTCAGACAAGTGGAGCACCCACCCACCTGGATCAGCAGCCTGAACTGCCCCACCTTTCCTATGAAAAGATTTGGGTGCACTGGGTGGCTCTCTGCTTCCCATTCAGACAGATCTCCAGGCATTCAGAGCACCTGCTTGCCTGGAAGAGCAGCTTGAGCCAGCTCACCCATCCTGTGTAGAGCTTTATCAATGGACTGGACCAAACAGAATAATAACGGGGAAAAAAATCAGAGCTTGAAAACTAGTCTTTCTAACTAACCCAGTCAAACAAAAATAAAGAAAAAATAATAATTTTAATAAATGAAAAAGTCTTCCAAGAGATATGAGATTATGTAAAGTTACCAAACCTATGTAAATAATTGGCATTCCTGAGGGAGATAGATAAAAAGAAAACAACCTAGAAATAATTCAAGAAATGTCCCTGATTTTTCTAGAGAGGTAGATAAACAGATATGACAAATACAGAGAACGCTTGTGAGATACTCTGCAAAACAAACACCAGCAAGGCATGTAGTCAGCAGACTGTCCAAGGTCAGTGCTACAAGAAATTCTTAAAGGAAGCTAGAGAAAAAAGCCAGATAACATACAAAAGGAATCCCCTCAAGCTAACAGCAGACTTCTCAGGAGAAACTGTACAAACCACAGAAGATTAGCGGCCTGTTTTCTTCATTATTAAAGAAAAGATATTTTAACCAAGAATTTCCTATCCCACCAAAGTAAGTTTCATAAGCAAAAGAGAAATATAGTCTTTTTCAGACAAGCAAGTACTAAGAAAATCATTACCACTAGATCAATCTTGCAAGATATCTAAAGGGGGTTCTAAACATGGAAATAAAAGAATGATACCTGTTACCACAAACACATACTTAAGTACTTTGCCCACAGACCCTATTAAGTAACCAACTCAAAACTTAATGATAAATGATATGATCAAAACCTCATATGGCAATATTAACCTTGAGTATAAATGGTCTAAACACTCAAATTAGAAGTCACACAGTGGCAAGTTGGAAAAGAAAAAAAAAAAAAAGGCCCAGTTGTCTGCTGGTTTTAAAAGATGTGTCTCATGTGTAACAACACCCATTGGCTCAAAGAGGTTTTAGAAAGATCTATAATGTGAATAATACACAAAAGAGAGCAGGGATCACTATTCTTATATCATATAAAACAGGCTTTAAACCAATAAAAAAAAAAAAGGACAAGGAAGAGCATTACACAATGATAAAGAATTCAATACATCAAGAAGACTTAACATCCTGAATATGTACACACCCAACTTTGGATCACCCAGATGCAAGTATTTCTAGACCTACAAAATGACTTAAGACAGCTACACAATAACATTGGGGGATTTCAACACCCTACTGACAGTGTTAAACAGATCATCAAGGCAGAAAACTAACAAAGAAATTCTGGACATAAATTTGACACTTGACCAATTGGATGTAAGAGACACCTGCAGAATACTCCACCCATCAACTGCAGAATATCCATCATTCTTATCTGCACAGAGAATTGGCTCCAGGATCGTTCACATGCTCAGCTATAAAGCAAGTCTCAATAAAATTTTTAAAAATCAAAATTATACCAACCATACTCTTGGGTCATGGTGGAATAAAAATGGAAATCAATATCAAGAATATGTCTCAAAACCACACAACTATATAGAAATTAAACAACCTGCTTCTGAGTAACTTTTGGATATGCAACAATATCAAGACAGAAGTCAAAGAAGTTCTTTGAAATAAATAAAAGCAGATACCACATATAAAGTCAATGTGCAGCCAAAGCAATGTTTATAGGTAATATTATAATGTTAAATGCTCATGTCAAAAAATTAGAAATATCTTAAATTAACAACTTAACATGACCCCTAGAGGAAACAGAAAAATAAGAAAATACTAACCACAAAAAAAATTAAGAAAATACTAACCACAAAGAGAGTAAATAACTAAAATCAGAGCAGAACTGATTGAAACTGGGACTCAATAATCCATAAAAAGAATCAAAGAAAGATTAACCACTAGCTAGATTAACAGAGAAAAAAAGAGATAATCCAAATAACCATAATCAGAAATGACAAAGGTGGCATTATAACCAATCCTTCAGAAATACAAAGATCCTCAGAGACTAGTATGAACAACTGTATACACACAAACTAGAAAATCTAGAGAAAATTTAAAAATTCTGACCAGTTCCCCCAAACATGGAGTCCTGTAGCCCAGGCCTGATCTGAATCGGCATGAGGGAGTGGTGGGTCCAGGTGGGGCTGTTGGCCATGCCCCTGCTTGCTGCATACCTGCACATCCCACCCCCTCAGCTCTTCCCTGCCCTGCACTCATGGAAGTCTTCAGGCAAGTTTTTCATTTACAAGGGACTGCGTATCTTCTACTAAGACTCTGTGGGTGTGGTTGGAAGTCTGGAGATAGTTGTGCTTTTATTACACTGTTTTCCAACATCCAGCTATGATTGGTACAAGATTTGGGAAGGTCTGACCTTGAGGTTTCATCACGTGATTGCTCTTGATTTCTTAGGCTTTGGCTTCAGTGACAAACCGAGACCGCATCACTATTCCATATTTGAGTAGGCCAGCATCGTGGAAGCTCTTTTGAGGCATCTGGGGCTCCAGAACCGCAGGATCAGCCTTCTGTCTCATGACTATGGAGATATTGCTGCTCAGGAGCTTCTCTACAGGTACAAGCAGAATCGATCTGGTTGACTTACCATAAAGAGTCTCTGTCAAGTGGAGGTATCTTTCCTGAGACCCACCGTCCACTCCTTCTCCAAAAGCTACTCAAAGATGGAGGTGTGCTGTCACCCATCCTCACACGACTGATGAACTGCTTTGTATTCTCGCAAGGTCTCACCCCAGTCTTTGGGCCGTATACTCGGCCCTCTGAGAGTGAGCTGTGGGACATGTGGGCAGGGATCCGTAGCAATGACAGGAATTTAGTCATTGACAGTCTCTTACAGTACATCAATCAGAGGAAGAAGTTCAGAAGGCGCTGGGTGGGAGCTCTTGTCTCTGTAACTATTCCCATTCATTTTATATATAGGCCATTGGATCCTATAAATCCCTATCCAGAATTTTTGGAGCTGTACAGGAAAACACTGCCACGGTCCACAGTGTCTATTCTGGATGACCACATTAGCCACTATCCACAGCTAGAGGATCCCATGGGCTTCTTGAATGCATATATGGGCTTCATCAACTCCTGAGCTGGAAAGAGTAGCTTCCCTGTGTTATCTCCCCTACTCCCTTATCTGTTGTGTATTCTACTTAGGAATAAATGCCCAAAAGAGGTCCTGGCCATCAAACACTATTCTCTCACAAAGTCCACTTTATCAAATTGGTGAACAGTGTATAGGAAGAAACCAGCAGGTGCTCTGACTAAGGTTGACATAATAGTCCACCTCCCATTACTCTGACATCTGATCAAATGTATGGACTTGGCTTTGTTTTTGTGTTATTAGGAAATTCTGATGAGTGTTACTATTCACTGATGCTGAAAGATGTTCTTTTTCATAAAAGATTTTTTAACACTTTGGACTTCTCTGAAATATTTAGAAGTGCTAATTTCTGGCCCAGGCCCAATAGGAATTCTAAAGTAAGAATAAGGAGAAGGAGGCCTCTTTCCCTCTCCTTGAATAGCTTTATAGGCACATGTATTTTAAAAGTTCGTTAAGCAACACAGAGCTGAGTCCTCTTTGTCATACCTTTCGATTCAGTTTCATCAGCAATTTTTAGTTGTAAACATTTTGTTAAAATAGATATTGGTTTGAATAATATAGTACTTTAGTATGATTTTTAAGACTATTATTTACTTACATATTATATATATTTTATAAAGATCCTAACCCAGCATAGCATACCCTTACTCTGCCAGAGTAGTGAACCTAATTAAACATGTTTGATTTCTGAATAAATTGAACTAAATCCAAACTATTTCCTAAAATCACAGGACATTAAGGACCAATAGCATCTGTGCCAGAGATTTACTGTTATTAGCTGGGAAGACCAATTCTAACAGCAAATAACAGTTTTACATTCCTCATACCTCAGTGCTAAAAACCATGTCTCTCTTGAGCTACCGTAGAGGGGAAGGGATTGTTGTGTAGTCCAAGTCACCATGCTGAATGTACGTGGATTCCTTTATGATGACTGCTTAACTCCCCATTGCCTGTCCCACAGAGGCTTTCTGATGTAGCTCAGTAATTCCTGTACTTTATGGACAGGAAAGTTCCAGAAACATTAAGAACAAATTCTGAAAGACCTATGAGCAAATGGTGCTGAATACCTTTTTTTAAGCCACATTTCATTGTCTTAGTCAAAGCAGGATTATTAATCATTTAAAATTCATTATTTTAAAATTAGCAACTTCAAGGATAACAACTTTGAAACTGGAATAAGTGTTTATTTTCTATTAATAAAAATGAATTGTGACAAAAAACAAAGAAAATTTTAAAATTCCTGGAAATACATATTTTCCAAGATTTAATCAGGAAGAAATCTAAACCCAGAAAATACTAATATCAAGTTCCAAAATTGAATAAGCAATTAAAAATAAGCCCCAGACCAGATGGGTTTACAGATAAATTCTAATAGACATGAAAAGAAGAGCTGTTACCAGTCCTACTGAAACTATTCCAAAAATTTGAGGAGGAGGGACTCCTGCCTAACTCATTCTGTAAGACCAGCATCATCCTAATACCAAACCCTAGCAAAGGCCAATGAAAAAAGAAAAGTACAGGCTAATATCCCTGATGAATAGAGACACAAACATCCTCAACAGAATATTAGCAAAACAAATCCAACAGCACATCAAAATATTAGTTCATCGTGATCAAGTAAGTTTCATTTCTAGAATGCAAGGTTTGTTCAAAATAGGCAAATCAATAAATGTGATTCAACACATAAACAGAATTAAAAACATAAACTATATGATTATCTCAATAGATGCAGAAAAGCTTTTGATAAAACACAACATCCCCTTATAATAAGAACCATCAAAAAATTAGGCATTGAATGAATGTACCTCAAAATAATAAGAGCCAACTATAACAAACCACTGCCCACATCATGCTGTGTAGGCAAAAACTGGAAGCACTCCCTTTGAAAGCCAGAGCAAGACAAGGATGCCCAATCTTACATAACTCCTATTCCACATAGCACTGGAAGTGCTAACCAGAGCAATCAGGCAAGAGAAAAAAAATAAAAGGAATCCAAGAGAGGAAGCCAAACTATCTCTCTTTGCTGTTTATATGTGTCTATAACTAATAAACCCTAAAGACTCCCATTGAAAAGTGCCTGGAACTGATAAACTTCAATAAAGTTTCAGGATACAAAATCAGTGTACAAAAATAAGCAGCATTTTTATACACCAGTATTTTCAAGCTGAGAGCCAAATCAAGAACACAGTCCCATTTATAATAGCCTCCAAACAAACAAACAAACAAATCCAGAAATACATCTAAACCAAAAAGGTAAAGGTTCTCTGCAAGGTAATCTACAAAACTTTGCTGATTATAGACATTATAATGACACAAACAAATGAAAAAACATTTCATGCTCATGGATTGGAAGAATCAATACTGACCCAAAGCAATCTACAGATTTAACACTATTCCTATCAAGCTACTGACTTCATCTTTCACAGAACCAGAAAAAAAAAAGCTATTTCAAAACTCACATGGAAGTGAAAAAGATCCTAAGTAGCTATCTTAAGCTAAAAGAACAAAGCCCGAGTCATAATATTACCTGACTTCAAACTATATTATAAGACTACAGTAACCAAAACAGCATGGTACTGGCACAGAAAAAGACACACAAACCAATGGAATAGAATACAGAACTCAGGAATAAATCTGCACACCTACAGCCACCTGATCTTTGAGAAAGTCGACAAAAATAAGCAATGGTAAAGGACTCCTTATCTGGTTAGCCATATGCAGAAGATCACCAAAAACCTGTGCATTTAACCATATACAAAAAACAGTACGAGATGGATTAAAAATTAAATGTAAGATCTCAAACTGTAAGAATCCTATAAGAAAACCTAGGAAACACCATCCTGGACATTAGCCTTGGGAAATAATTTATGACTAGGTCCTCAAAAGCAATTACAACAAAACCAGAATTGACAGGTGAGACCTAATTAAAATAAAGTGGTTCTGCACAGGAAAAGAAACTATGAACAGGGTAAACAGCCCACAGACCAAAAGAAAATATTCACAAACTGTGCATCTGACAAAGGTTTGAATCCAGAATCTATATGGAACTTAAATAAATGTACAACCAGAAAACAAGTCACTCCTTTAAAAAATGAGCAAGACATGAACAGAATCTTCTCAAAAGAAGACGTACTCCAAGTGCCCAACAAACATGAAGAAAAGCTCAACAAAACTAACCACCAAAGAAATGCAAATGGAAACTATGAGATATCATCTCACACCAGTTTGAATGGTTATTACTGAAAAGTCAAAAAGCAACAAATGCAGATGAGGCTGTAAAGAAAAAAGAATACTTACACGCTTTTGGTAAAAATGGAAATTAGTTCAGCCATGTGGAAAGCAGTTTGGAGAGTTCTCAAAGAACTTAAGATTGAACTACCATTAGTCCCAGCAATTCCAATTCTGGGTATGTATCCAAAAGAAAATAAATTATTTTACCAAAAAGACACATGCACTTGTATGTTGATTGAAGTACTATTCACAGTAGCAAAGATATGGAATCAATGATGGATTGGATAAAGAAAATGTGGTGCATATACATCACAGAATACTATATAGCCATTAAAAACTAATGAAATCATGTCCTTATATATATATATACACCATAGATTACTACACAGCTATAAAAACTCATGAAATTATGTACAATACACAGCTATAAAAACTAATGAAATGATGTGATTACTTTAAATGGATTCATGCCAGAACACAAAATCAAATATTGCATGTTCTCACTTATAAGTAGAAGCTAAACAATGGCTACTTCATGGACATAAAGATGGCAACAATAAATTCAGAGGACTACTGGAGGATAGAGAGAGAGAGAGGGCTAAGGATTAAAACACTATTGGGTACTATGCTCACTAACGGGGCATAAGATCATTCATACCCCAAACCTCAGCATCATGCAATATACCCAGTTAACAAACCTGTTCCTGTACCCCCGAATCTAAAATAAATTTAAAATAAATATAAAATAAATTTATAATTTTAAAATGTTTTAAAATTATAAGAATTTGACATAATTGATATGTTAATTAGCTAGATTTAATTACTCCATATTGTATTAATAAGTCACAACACCAACTTTTTACCCCATTAATATCTACAATTATAAATTATCAATTTATAATAAAATAAACAAATAAATAAAATTATGATTATTTAATGCAAAAGTGATGAAGTTATGAATGAAATGTACACTAGTAATATTCACACTGGGAACTCAATATATATATCTGTTGAATGAATGAATAAATGAATATTTAAAAATTAAAAATAAGAATCTTTATTACCACTTTCAAACAACATCTACTTAATGTTGGTTATGACATTGATTTAGGGATGGAAGCAATTGTTAACTGTGTTAGTAATATCTAATATAAATGTTACAGTTGAATCAGAATTATGTTTAGAATTCTGGTTATTTTCTAAAATTTATTATTCATATATAAAGTGATGCTATAACCTTTAGAAAAATAGAGATTTCTGAAAGCCCTATTTGCTTTGGATATTCTGAAGCTGGGCAAGGGTAGAATCTGTGTTACGCAGAAAAATATCAAATACAAACCTGAAAAAATTAATTAGCTCTGCTTTCAGAGCATTTAGAATTTAATTTAATTTGATCTAATTTAATTTTTTATATATTGCTTTATTGTACTTTAGACTCTGGGGTACATATGCAGATCATGCAGGATTGTTGCATAGGTATGTACATGGCAATGTGGTTTGCTGCCTCCATCCCCCGTCACCTATATCTGTCATTTCACCCCATGTTATCCCTCCCCAACCTCCCCACCCCCTGCTGTCCCTCCCTTACCCGCCTCCAACAGACCCCAGTGTGTGATGCTCCCTTCCCTGTGTCCATGTGTTCTCATTGTTCAACACCCGCCTATGAGTGAGGACATGAGGTGTTTGATTTTTCTCTTCTTGTGTCAGTTTGCTGATAATGATGGTTTCCAGATTCACCCATGTCCCTACAAAGGACACGAACTCATCATTTTTTATGGCTGCATATTATTCCATGTGTATATGTGCCACATTTTCCTTGTCCAGTCTATCATTAATGGGCATCAGGTTGGTTCCAGGTCTTTACTATTGTAAACAGTGTCACAATGAACATACGTGTGCATGTGTCTTTATAATAGAATGATTTATAATCCTTTGGGTATGTACCTAATGGGATTGCTGGGCCAAATGGAATTGCTATTTCTAGGTCCTCAAAGAATCACCACACTGTCTTCCACAATGGTTGAACTAATTTACAATCCCACCAACATATTTAGTCAAAATTCCCATTGAGAATTGCCAAGTTGAAACTTGCAAATTTAAAACTCTAATTTCTTTCCCCTCTTTGGCAAATTAGACAGTGATGAGTAAATACATTCTTGAACATCACATACTTTTTATACTTTTTAGAGCTTTCTACTTGCTCTCTTATTTGTACATAATAATTCTTTTCCAGTTTTGACAGCATTGGCTGATTTTCTTAGCATTTACTTTAATTTTCCAATCAAGAATAGTATCTTAAATCTGTTTATTTTTATCTTACTTCTTCTAAACAGGCTTGACTTATCCCTGTAGGAAGTCAGATATTAACTACACTTCTGATACTTAGCAGCACGATTCTCAGATAAGCCTTTGGAAGCAAAGATAAATAGTATTACTGTATGTTGTAATAATATCTTGCAGATAGATGAAAGTTATGCAATTTGAAAATTAAGAAAGAAATATTTTTCAGTTCCCCAAATCAGAGATTAAAAAAAATATAAATTCTCCATTTGTAAAATTTCTGTAAGAAGGTTGACATCTATTTATCCTGAGTACTTTGCCATTTACCTTCCTGGAAGCATTTGGTAAAGAAATTGTTTAGCAAACTTTGTGCTGGGATCTTTGCTAAGTGCTCGGTATGTACTTTAAAGATACTCTTTTGTGCCATCGAGGAGCATGCTGCCAGCAGAAGAGACAAAAAGATTGACAATGGTTTAAGAGCTAAGACTGGGATAAGCACTGGGTATTTGGAAAACAGGAACCTCTAGACAAGGTGGAGTAGTGTAGGCCAGATGAAAATCATTCTTTCAAAGGAAAGGCAACATTCCAAGTTTACTAAAGAGAGAGTTCTGCACATCCTTACTTTTTTCCACCTTCAGTTCTCTTTCTCCTTCCATTTAGAGAGTAAAATTGTCATTTGGTGTAAAATCATTACACAGATGATAAGCAGGGCTGTGCTGTACTCTGAGATTCTCAGCAGTGTAAAGAAAATGTCTACAGAAGTCAAGGTAAGTGCTTGAGCTTCATCTACAGGGTATTGTATTTATTCTTGCACTCTTATTTCCTAGATGAGACAGAGAACATGAATGGATGGTTATTCAGCCCAGGTTCATCAGATCCACACTAAAGGCATGCCCAAGTGTTTGGAAATATGACAGACGACATAGGTTGTAGATATGCATATGGCCCTCATACTTGAGTAGGAGTAGGTAACAGATACAAATGGAAATTGACTGGAGACTATATGTATATATATCTCCAAATCTGAAGATGATTTAAGAGAATAAATGGTGTTTCAAGGGAGAAAAACACTGAAGCAAAAAAGAAAAAATAACACTACAAGGAAATCTCTGTGCGAGAGAGTATTTCTTTATAATCTTTCATTCAAAAAATGCAATTTTGTAAGAGTCCAATTAACTATCCTGGAAAAATAATGCTGGAAAGAAGAGCTTTTCCGAAAAAGCATTGGTAGTTTGAAGATAGAAGCATATTGAAATAAATATGCAATGGAAAATCACGGAAAAGTAGAAAATAATTCAACAAACCTAAAATGTGATCTAGATAGATAGATACATGATATATATTTTAATGCAATAAGCAGTTTACATATAAGATGAAGAATAGAATTAGAAATAAAATCGAAGAGATGATGAGCGAACAAGAAAATCAAAATTAAGAGAGAAGAAACAAAAAGACAAGGAAGAAAATAGGAGTATAAGAAAGAAGGTGATAAACAATGACAGAGAATATAAATCCAACCTAAGAATGCTCAGTAGCCGAGGAAGAAAGCAGAATAAGAAATCTAAAATAGAGTGATGGTGATGAAGAGGTGAAGAGGGAGGATAAAGATGGTATCACCAATAATAATAACATTCCTTTTTTAAGACAAGTCTTAAATACAGGCAAAATTATTCAATATTCAGAAAACTTGGCACTTCTAGAAACTCTGAGAAAGCTAAGAAAAAGTCCAACCCACTAATGCTTATCTTTTTAATATAGAAAACGTGGATTCATAAACACAAAATATGAGAATTATGAGAGAGGGGATCCAGGGAAAAGTACATGTATCCAGATGTATACAAAGTAAAAGTTGTTATTTTGTTTTAACTTTGGTACCTACAGAAATATGTTGACTTTGACACATTCACTTCAATAACTTAAAGAAAATCACTAGAGGTATTAAAAACTGGATTTCTATCTCCAAAAACCACTACAAAATCTGATTTATTGTCAAGTTCCCAAGGAAGTGACCAGCATATACATAAAAGCTTAAAAATCTGAATAACTGCTGAAAACAAAGTGGTTTTTGTTTGCTTTTTGTGTGTTTTTTAGATAAAAACTGATAGGATCTTATTGAAAAAGTACAAAAGACTCGTTTTCACTCTCTCGTATTTAAAAGACAAGAATGGCATGGGAAATGCATATAACAACAAGACTTCACTGTGACCGTCAACCTTGAAGAGTGAGGCTAGACCCTGGGGCAAGCAGATAAACACACAGAGAGCTACATGTTTCAGTAATAGTTGACTGCATTAAAGGAATCCCTAAAATAGAAATTATCTTCCTTGGAGCAGTCAGCTACAAACAATGGTCTACCACAGGGCAGAACGGTGAAAGCACTCTGTTCTGGACCAGAATGTAGAAGGTAAAGACAAAGGAATAAAACAGATGACTATGAACAGATAGATAGATGACAGATACATGATAGATTAGATAGATACATGCATACACGAATAGAAAGATAGTAGATAGATTTGGATGTATAATACTGTATTTATGTCTCTTTATATTTTATATAACTCCTCTCAAATTTTAAATGAGCAATAAAAGAATCAGAGAGTAAAATGAAATGTTTGGACAACTCTTCTAAGAATCTCTCCTGCAAGCATATTTGTACATATAGAGGAATATTTTTGCCTAAGAATGTAAATGGTAACCATACTAGTAATAGCAAATATCTGGAAACAATCTAGAAGCCTATAAAAAGAGGACTAATTATATAAATGGTGATGCTTCTATACAATAAAATAGTGCAACCCTTAGAGTAAAAATGAGTTAATAGTGTTGGAATTTGTGTGATTAAGTTAAAAATGAAGCAAGATAGAGAACAATGCCAATGGTATGTCCCTGCATGTTCATAAATGCCACATATATATATAGAAAAAATGTATTATCTATATATGTACACAAACCATTTCTGTAATGACATGTCTATAATTTTGTACCAGTAGTATGCAACATTACATACATAGAATTATAAGTAGACTTTGTCAGTTTAGAATAAACCCAGGTTGAAGACTTTAGATTATTTGTTTTCTACTATAAATAATACCTGTTTTCAAGGGCACAATTTTGTCCTTCCAGAGGGAACCCACAGCTCAGATTCTTCAAAAACAATTGGCCAAATGAAAGTCATTCACCAATTATAACTTAACTATGCAGGTAATTGGGAATTGGAGTGGGGAATAGGGACCAACACATGCCAGATAAAGTTGGGAGAACTGGCCACAGAGCTCTGGATACTAGAGAATCACTAGGACACACCAGGAGTCATACAATGTTAAAACGTGACCTCGGATGAAGGAAGGGAAAAGAGGCTAACTTCTTCTCAGTGACATAATTGTTACTAAAATAAAAGAGAATTTTAAATACTAGATTCTTAGAGAAATTGGCTATATGCCCCAGAAGCAACTTTAGGTAACCAATGCCTCCAAAAAGGTGAGAAACATTTAAGTATTATTCTTGGTGCTTGTTAGAAATTATGTGCATTTATAAGTCAATGAGAGAAATATCAGTAAGTCTTTTGTTGCAGACTGCTGGTTGCCATCCCAAGTCTATTAGCCACTTCTTCCATAGTAATTAAATTTTAGTGGAGCATATGGCCCCAACTAGTCAGTCTAACAATTCCTAGTCTCTTTTGCATCTTGGTATGGTGAAGTGACTAAGTCCTATTCAATGGAATGAAAAAAGAAATAATGAGTGCACAAGACCTCTCAGATGCTCAAGAAAGTCCAGTTTGCCCAGGACTCAATTTCCCCCCTTTCATACAGCCTGGGGCACAGATGGTATTAAAGTAGCTTCCATCATGTAGATGTGAAAAATTCCCTAGGAAATGGTGGAGCAAATAGGTAAATAGTTATCAAGACCTTGAATTTATTGGGTAGCAATATTTTGCAATAAAAACAAGAAATAAAATTATATTGCTCCGCAAACACTATGTAGATTATTTTTGCAGCAATTTGGCCATTTTCCTACCTATTAGACCTTTAATAATCAGGATACTGAGACTCTGAAGTCAGAGGCAAATCAGCTATTACTTCCAGCTATCTTGATTACATTTCTCCACATTCCTTCCAATATCCTTTTCTTGCTGACTTTAACTCAATACTTTCATGTCTCTATATCCATTAGAATAACCATTTGTATCAGGGTCAATTTCTTGTTTTTCTTCTATGCTAATAGTGCTCTGCAAAAGGATTCCCTAGGAAAATGTCTGAAATTGCATATTGCCTGGATTGTAAAGATAAACCCAGGAAGACAAAAAAAAAAAAAAAAAAAAAAAAAAGGCTGAAAGCCTTTTATGGGTCCCTGCCTCTAAAATCACATACTCATTAAGTTTTGTTAAATTATGAATGCATTCATGTCATGAGAGCTATAAAAGGTAAATTAAAATAATGTGTGGACACATTTAGCATCTAGCACAGTATTAGACAGGAGTCTCAATAATCTTTGTTACTCCCTTTGTCTTAGCCAATCTGATGGGAAAATGTAATCTAATTATTATTTTTTTTACACTGTAAATAAAACCAGTATATCTTTGTTGGAAAAAAGAGGAAATAAAGATATAAAACAGCAGATCCTATTGATTAATAATCTTTCTTTAAAAATACAAACAATTCATAAGATGTGGTTATTAGCACCTGTTTTGAGTGAAAGATTGAGACAGTAGCCATGGGTACTGTATAAATTGATATCCAAGGTAACAAAGAATTAACTGCAATTGAATTTGAATATTTATTCAAGAGATTCAGGGTTGGATTTGCATATTCAAAATTTATGTTACTCTCGCAACTGTTAAGTCATTTTTTTAACATGGTTAGTATCATGTGATTGTATATATTATGAATATTTTAATAGTTTATAATTGACTAATAATATTTGTAATTAAAATTTGTTACATATTAAGATGCTAATAGCACAACATATTAACGTGAATGCAGACAAAAAGTAATATATAGTAAAATTCGAGGTTGTTTTCTTTTTAAGTTTCAGGAAACGTGCAGAATGTGCAGGTTTGTTACACAGGTATACGTCTGCTGTGGTGGTTTGCTACACCTATCAAACTGCCACCTAGGTTTGAAGTCCCACATGCATTAGCTATTAGTCCTGATGCCCTCCCTCCCCTCCCTTCACCACACTCACAGGCCCCAGTATCTGTTGTTCCCCTCCCTGTGTCCATGTGTTCTCATTGTTCAACTCTCACTTAAGAGTGAGAACATGTGGTGTTTGGTTTTCTGTTACTGTGTTAGTTTGCTGAGGATGATGACTTCCAGCTTAATCCATGTCCCTACAAATGACATGATCTCATTATTTTTATGACTGCATAGTATTCCATGGTGTACATTTTCTTTATCCAGTCTCTCACTGATGGGTATTTGACTTGGTTCCATGTTGTTGCTACTGTGAATAGTGCTTCAATAAACATTTGTGTGCATGTTTTCGTTCCTTTGGGTACATAGAAATGGGATTGCTGGGTCAAGTGGTACTTCCGGTTCTAGATCCTTGAGGAAATGCCACACTGTCATCCACAATGGTTGAACTAATTTACATTCCCATCAACAGTGTAAAAGTGTTCCTATTTCTCCACAGCTTTGCCAGCAACTATTGTTTCTTGACTTTTTAACAATCACCATTCTAACTGGCATGTGATGGTATCTCATTGTGGTTTTAACTTGTGTTTATGTAATGATCTGTGATGTTGAGCTTTTCTTTCTTTGTATACTTTTTTGCCACACAAATGTCTTCTTTTGAAAAGTGTCTGTTCATATCTTTTTGCCCACTTTTTGATGGTGTTTTGGTTTTTTATTGTAAATTTATTTAAGTTATTTTTAAATTCTGGATATTAAACCTTTGTAAGATGTGTAGATTATTTTGTAGGATAAAGAACATTAGCAAATTTCAAGTTGAAGATAGATTAGGCATGAGAATTAACAGTAAATTTAAAAAATTTTGCAATCTTTCTCACAAATTTCTTTGTTACTACTCTACACAAACTGTCCTAATCTGGAAAATCTTTTCTACTCTTAGTACATCAAAGGAGACTTGCATTTGTCACATGTATGTATTTATTAGTGCAGTTCTCACCGGTTAACATTTCTCACTGTGATCTATCTGGATACCTTTCAGCCCAACTTGTACTTTTACTCCACCACTAAGATTTCTTTGGTCATCTTTCCAAGTCTAGTCTTTGGCACTTTTTGAATCTCTCTTATGATATCTGTACATAAAAATAACTACAAAATGTTGAGTGCCAGACAGTGTGGCAGCAATTCGGTAAATACTATTACTATGTTACCAAGTCTTCTGATGAATATATTGAGTCATCTAACAGCCCAATGACACAAGCTCTGTGAAGAATGAGGCCAGATTTTAGACCAGGTTATTTTGATTACAACAGACTTTCCAGTATAGCATGCCACTGACTTAAAAAAAATACTCCATAAGTCCAATCAAAGGAATAATAGCCAGCTTGAAATATACAAATGAAAAACAATTATACACTTTCCTAAAATTCTACTTACCAATGACATAAAATAATTTGAAATATGTACACTGACCAGGTTTGCATTACTGTTGAAGTATACTGACAAAGTCTCTGTCACCCTGAGATTTTATTCTTATAAGGGAAACAGTACAAAATAATAGATGGTTTTAAAAAGTGGTTACTGTCAGAAAAATGACAAAATAGTAACATGACAGAAAGTAATGGAGGCTGTGTTACCCAAAATGGGTCCTGAACCAGATCCAAAGAGAGGGTTCTTAGATCTCACGCAAGAAAGAATTAGAGGCAAATCCATAAAGTAAAAGCAAGTTTATTAAGAAAATAAAGGAATAAAGAATGGCTACTCAATAGGCAGAGCAGCCCTGAGGGTTACCGGTTGCCCATTTTTATGGTTATTTCTTGATATATGCTAAATGAGGGGTAAATATTTCATGAGTTTTCTGGGAAAAGGGTGGGCAAGTTCTGGAACTGAGGAAGGATCCCCTTTATTAGACCATATAGGGTAAATTCCTGGCATTTTCTTTGCATTTATAAAATGTCATGGCACTAGTGCGAGTGTTCCTTAGACTGCTAATACATTATAATTAGCGTATAACGAGCAGTGAGGATGACCAGAGGTCAAGTTTGTCACCATCTTTGTTTTGGCAGCTTCTTTACTACAAACTGTTTTATCAGCAAGGTTGTTATGATCTGTATTTTGTACTGACCTACTACCTCATCCTGTGACTTAGAATGCCTAACCTACTGGAAACACAGCCCACCAAATTTCTACCTTATTTTACCCAGCCCCCATTCAAGATGGACTCGCTCTTGTTCAAATGCCTCTGACAGCTGTGGACTCTTTATTTTAGGAGTGGGAAACTTTTATGATATCTAAATGACAAGTAAACTCTAGCTATTAAGTTATCTGGTTGATGAGCTTTGCAAGCAGAAGGCATAGCAAGTGCAAATGACCTAAATAAGAGCATGGTTGGAGAATTTCTGAAGCAAGCAGGAGGCAAGTGCAACTGGAGGAGTTCTGTGTAAGAGTGAGCTGTTACGTACCAACAAAGCCACCGAAAATCATTTTCTTTTTAGAAATGGAGAGACTTTACTCATATAGACTGTTTGAAAACCAGGGAGTTACAGACTTCACTATGAAAATGAGGAATGCAAAATTGTTTAGTTGTGATTGGTCAAAGCAGGTTACAGTCCATTGGCTAGTCCAAGAAGCTAAATGGTATTTTCCAGGCATTCTTTCAGGTGACACAAATAGGACACAGCTATGAAAGTGCCAAAGTTATGTGAGCATGTGGGTTTTCTGGGAATGCATGGTTTGTGTGTGACCTTTAGTGAACACAGGACCATTGCTGCTATTTTGAATTTAGACTCAAGGACTAGCTCCTTCAGATTCACTTATGATATGAGGTCTGAGAGGAAGGCTCAAGCCAGATTACACAAGCGATAGCAAGGTTTGAATTTTATGCCAAACTCAAGAGGAAATTACTGAAAGGTTTTAAGCAAAAGATGTCATGGGAACATGTGTATTTTTAAAGAAAATTCTAGGAATGATTAAAGAAATATGCAGGTAAGAAGAGAGGATCCAGTTTCAGCTTTATGCATATGGCTAGCCAGTTTTCCCAAAACAATTTATTAAATAGGGAATCCTTTCCCCATTGCTTATTTTTGTCAGGTTTGTCAAAGATCAGATGCTTGTAGATGTGAGGTGTTACTTCAGAGATTTCTGTTCTGTTCCATTGGTCTATATAACTGTATTGGTAAAATTACCACGTGTTTTTGTTACTGCAGCCTTGTAGTACAGTTTGAAGTAAGGTGGCGTGATGCCTCCCGCTTGTTCTTTTTGCTTAGGATTGTCTTGGCTATATGGGCTCTTTTTTGGTTCTTTTAATTTAATGAAATTAAAAGAAGGTTTTCCCAATTCTGTGAAGAAAGTCAATGGTAGCTTTGATGGGGATAGCATCCAATCTATAAATTATTTTGGTAAGTATGGCCATTTTCATGATACTGACTCTTCCTATTCATGATCATGGAATGTTTTTCCCTTTGTTTGTGTCATCTCTTATTTCCTTGAGCAGTGGTGTGTAGTTCTACTTGTAGAGTTCCTTTACATCCCTTGTTGTATTCCTAGATATTTATTCTCTTTGTAGCAATTGTGAATGGGAGTTCACTCATGATTTGTCTCTCTGTCTGTTTTTGGTGTATAGAAATGCTTGTGATTTTTGCACACTGATTTTGTATACTGAGACTTTGCTGAAGTTGCTTATCAGCTTAAGGAGTTAAGCTGAGATAATGGGGTTTTCTAAATACACAATCATGTCATCTGCAAACAGAGAAAATTTGACTTTCTCTTTTCCTAATTGAATGCACTTTATTACTTTCTCTTGCCTGATTTCCCTGGCCAGAACTTCCAAATACTTTGTCAAATAGGAGCGGTGAGAGAGGGCATCTTTGTCTTGTGCCAGTTTTTAAAGGGAATGGTTTTAATCTTCGCCCATTCTATATGATATTGGCTGTGGGTGTTGTAAATAGCTCTTATTTTGAGACACGATCCATCAATACCTAGTTTGTTGAGAGTTTTTAGCATGAAGGGGTGTTGAATTTTGTCAAGGCTTTTTCTGCAGCTATTGAGATAATCATGTGGTTTTTGTCATTGATTCTGTTTATGTAATGGATTATGTTTATTGATTTGCAAAGGTTGAACCAGCCTTGCATCCCAGGGATAAAGCTGACTTGATCGTCTTTTTGATATGCTGCTGGATTCAGTTTGCCAGTGTTTTATTTAGGATTTTCGCATTGATATTCATCAGGGATATAGGCCCGAAATTTTCTGTTTCTGTTGTGTCACTGCCAGGTTTTAGTATCAGGATGATGCTGGCCTCAAAAAAATTAGTTAGGGAGGATTCCCCCTTTTTCTACTGTTTGGAATAGTTTCAGCTCCTCTTTGTACCTCTGGTAGAATTTGGCTGTGAATCCATCTGGTCCTGGACTTTTTTTGGTTGGTAGGCTATATATTACTGCTTCAATTTCAGAACTTGTTATTGGTCTGTTCAGGGATTCGACTTCTTCCTGGTTTACTCTTGGGAAGTGTATGTGTCCAGGAATTTATACCTTTCTTCTAGATTTTCTAGTTTATTTGTGTAGAGGCGTTTATAGCATTCTCTTATGGTAGTTTGTATTTCTGTGGAACCGGTGGTTTCCCTTTCATCATTTTTTATTTCATTTATTTGATTCTTCTCTCTTTTCTTCTTTATTAGTCTGGCTAGCAGTCTATCTATTTTGTTGACCTTTAAAAAAAACAGCCCCTGGATTCGTGGACATTTTGAAGGGTTTTTTATGTCTCTCCTTCAGTTCTGCTCTGATCTTAGTTATTTCTCATCTTCTGCTAGATTTTGAATTTGATTGCTCTTGCTTCTCTAGTCCTTTAATTGTGATGTTGGAGTGCCAATTTTAGATCTTTCCTGCTTTCTCTTGTGGATATTTAGTGCTATAAATTTCCCTCTATACATCGATTTAAATGTGTCCCAGAGATTCTGGGATGTTGTGTCTTTGTTCTTACTGGTTTCAAATAACATCTTTATTTCTGCCTTAATTTTGTTATTTACCCAGTAGCCATTCAGGAGCAAGTTGATCAGTTTCCATATAGTTGTGTGGTTTTGAGTGAGTTTCTTAATCCTGAGTTCTAATTTGATTGCACTGTGGTCTGAGAAACTGTTTCTTATGATTGTCATTCTTTTGCATTTACTGAGGAGTGTTTTACAAAAATTAACTCAAGATAGATTAAAGACTTAAACATAAGACCTAAAACTATAGAAATCCCAAAAGAAAACCAGGCAATACCATTCAGGACATAGGCATGGGCAAAGAATTCATGACTAAAATACCAAAAGCAATGGCAACAAAAGCTGAAATTGACAAGTGGGACTTAAATAAACTAAAGAGCTTCTGCCCAGCAAAAGAAACTATCATCAGAGTCAACAGGCAACCTACAGAATGGGAGAAAATTTTTGCAATCTATCCACCTGACAAAGGGCTAATATCCAGAATCTATAAAGAACTTAAACAAATTCACAAGAAAAAAACAACCAACCCCATCAAAAAGTGGGCAAAGCATATTAACAGACACTTCTCAAAAGAAGAAAATTATGCAACCAACGAAGATATGAGAAAAGCTTATTGTCACTAGTCATTAGAGAAATGTAAATCAAAACTACAATGAGATACTATCTCACGCCAGTTAGAATGGTGATCATTAAAAAAGTCAGGAAAAAACAGATGCTGGAGAGGATCCGGAGAAATAGGAACACATTTACATGGTTAGTGGAAGTGTCAATTTGTTCAATCATTGTGGAAGACAGTGTGGCGATTCCTTAAGGTGCTAGAACTAGAAATGCCATTTGACCCAGCAATCCCATTAGTGGTTATATACCCAAAGGATTATAAATCATTCTACTATAAAGACACATGCACACATATGTTTACTGCAGCACAGGTCACAATAGCAAAGACTTGGAACCAACTCAAATGATCGTTAATGACAGACTGGATAAAGAAAATGTGGCACATATACAACATGGAATACTATTCAGCCATATAAAAGGATGAGATCATGTTATTTGCAGGGACATGGATTAATCTGGAAACCATCATTCTCAGCAAACTAACATAAGAACAGAAAACCAAACACTGCACATTCTCACTGATAAGTGGGAGTTGAACAGTGAAAGCACATGGACACAGGGAGGGGAGCATTACATATCAGGGTCTATCAGGGGTGGGGGGCTAGGGAAGGTATAGCCTTAGGAGAAATACCTAATGTAGATGACGGGTTGATGGGTGCAGCAAACCACCATGGCACATGTATACCTTTGTAACAAACCTTCACATTCTGCACATGTACCCCAGAACTTAAAGTATAATTAGAAGAGGAAAAAAAGGGTCCAAAGTTCTATCAGTGAAGAGATTATACAAAACAATGATGGTAGGTAGAACCAAAATGGCAAAAGGGAAAAAACGAGGTGTATTTGGTACTCTATTAGAAAGGCAGTGTCAAAAACAGTTGCCACTAGATTAGATGTAGAGGGTGAAGAATAAAGTGCTTTGTCTTGGATGTTTTTGTTCCCTCCAAAACTCTTGCTGAAACTTAATCCCCAATGCAACAGTAATAGAAAGCAGGGCTTAACACAGGATATTTAGATCATAAGGGCTTCACCATTATGAAAAGCTTAATACCACTACTGAAGGAGCTTGTGGGAGTGGGCACACTTTCTTTTGCTTTTCTGCCATGTGATGAACAGTGTTGCTACCCTCCAGAGTTTACTCTATAAGGCACCAACCTGGAAACAGAGACCAGGCCCTAACCAGACATCAAACCTGCTGGTTCCTTGACCTTGGACTTCCCAGCTCCAGAATTGTGAGAAATAAATTTTTGTTCTTTATAAATTGCTCAGTCTTAGGAATTTGGTTGTAACAGCATAAACAGACTAAGATAAAGAGAAACCCAGGAGCACTTTCACTGTATACATTAAAGCCAGAAAAGCCTGAATTCAGATCCAGGATACACTGTGTATTAGCTCCGAGGCTTTATTCAAGCAATTTGTCCTCTATTAGCTTCATCGTCCTCATTCGCAAATTGAGACAGTACTCATCTCTAGATAAGAAAAATAGATTGATTTAAATAACACTAAAACAGGCTGGACGTAGTGGCTCACATCTGTAATCCCAGAACTTGGGGAAGCTGAGGCAGGTGGATCACCTGAGGTCAGGAGTTTGAGACCAGCCTGGCCAATGTGGTGAAACCCCATCTATACTAAAAACACCAAAAGTTAGCCTGGCATGGTGGTGGGCACCTGTAACCCCAACTATATGGGAGGCTGAGGCAGGAGAATTACTAGAACCTGGGAGGCAGAAGTTGCAGTGAGCCAAGACTGTGTCATCGCACTGCAGCCTGACAACTGTAAAACTCTTTCTAAAAAAAAAAAAAAATCATTAGCATAGTGTCAAATATCTAGTGAACATTCAATAAAGGTAGATATTAGTGTTAATATTATGTTTACTTCGAATGGAAAAGTACCCACGGAATTAATATTTTCGCTGGAATCATAATTGTCTGAAATATGTTAAATTATCTCAAGTCTTAAAAACAAACAACAAACAGCAGAATTTTTATGTCTGAGGTAAATATAACAATGTAGTTATATACAAACTTTTATGGTGGTGTATATATAGATAAGAGAATGTGTAGCTCTGAGTAACAAGAGAAATGTTAGAGAAACTTACCAGGAAGAGTTTTTCTGGATAGTTCTGTAGAAAATGAGGTAAAAAAAGAAAAGGACATTGTGAATTGAAGGAACAGCATCAACAGAAAGACTACAGAGAAAAGTGCTTGATGGCTGAATAGTATTCCATGTTGTATACGTGCCACATTTTCTTTATCCAGTCTGTCATTAATGATCATTTGAGTTGGTTCCAAGTCTTTGCTATTGTGATGGAGAATAGACGAAGGTAATGAGTGCTGGGTGTGGCTGAGAAAGGAGCAGAGGGATGAGAGAGAAGGTAGGCAGGACAAGGAGCCTACTCTGCTCATGTTTGTTCAGCTTCAAGGTAGTCTGAAGCAAGATTTGTAAACGGCTTTGAAAGCCATGTTATGGAGTTAGGAGCCATTCCACAGGCAATGCAGTGTCAGAGTAATCAGAGAGTTTTAAGCATGATAAAATTGATGTTTTAAAAATATTACCCTTTTGGCTTTTGAAGCTTAAATTAGAATAAAAGCTACTAGAGAAGTAACATGAGTTTAGAAAGTGCAGGAGGTTTTTTACTCTGTTTTCTTTTTTTTTTTTAAATAAAGGTGGAAGTGGTACCTACTTAACAATTATTAAGCATATAGAGTTTTGTTATGCTTTATTTCCCTCATAGCCAGTCATGGGCGAAGTCAAGGTCAAAAAACAAGTCAGGGACGTAAACCCAACCCACAGCTTCGAATTCTCAGTTCAATACTTTATGCAGCTAAATAATGTGAAAATGTGCCTGGATGCTGCCTGATAGAGGAAAGGTTCCATTTTTATATGTAAAACTTACCTTTGTATGCACAAAATAAATTATAAGAGCTGTGCCACTTTAATCAATCTGTTTTGCTAGAACTAGGCTCTATTGCTATTAAAAGACTTCTACTCCTGGAGACTTCCTCATGCCATGCAGCTTAGTCATGCCTCCTTGAACACATGGAGGCATGAATAAACTTTAAAAGAGAAAGAGGAATATGCCTTCCCTGGTTTTGTAAACACAGCAGCCGATGTGTTTGCCTAAAGGGAGAGATCTGCCACTTTGTAAGTTAAGCCTCAGTGAAGCAGGGCTTCTAGACCGATACTCAGGAAATACATCTGCAAAATTTTAAAATAAAATCATTATTCTTTTTCCAGAGCACAAGATACATAGGGTAGCTGGCTATTTGGAAAGAACGGTTGAAATGGAATGGTTCAAACGGAATGGTTTGTGCCTTTTGGGATCATCTGAGTCCATGGAAGTGGCTTCATACAAAGATCTACATTTTTAAATGAGGAATCAGAATTAAAGTAATCAAAATCCCCTGCACAAGGTCAAATGGTTACGTGGAAGACCAGCTGCAACTCTCACCTCATGATAACACATGCAGTGGGTTTTCTACCCTGCAACTTAACATGTTATGAAAACAAGGGTAGTGATTAGGCATGCTTTCACCTGGCCTTCTAATTGTACGACTACACCCAAGAATTACATCTTCCCTCCGTGTTTCCCCTCCTTGCTTCCTTCTTTCCATGGAGGAATCTATTCGTTATAATCTCAAACTATGCTTTCTATTAACTTACCCATACATTCACTCATTTATTCATCAAACATTAGACATCTATAAGTTAAAAACAGTGACAAAAATCTCCAAGGAGGTGGTAATTAGGAGATAGAGGAAGAGAGAAAGATATTAAACATTTAATCATCAGGGAGTATGAACAATATTTGAATTTTTTTAAAGAACAGGAGAAGCATGAATTATTAACACTTATTCGTACTCTTTAAATTGCAGAAAACATACTGCTTAAGATTTTGTTAAGCCCACAGGAAATAACCAGGCTGGCATATTAAGATTCATTTTCTAATTTTGACATAAGTGAAGTGAGATGTCCCCCGAAACACCTGCTGGCCTGCCAAAGTTTGAAATTCTCATAGTTTGAGACATTAAGTTATTAGACAACAAAAGCAGCAACATTATTTAAAATGAGTGAATCCCAGTTAAAATCACATTAATTCACTAGCAAGATTCATTTACTTAGATTAAATTGTTGATACATCAAATTCTTCAAACATTGATTATAAAAAAGGTGACCTCGGTGAGCATTTGGACTGTCAGTAGATTCATCTTCAACACTTTTCTCTAATGTTTTGGAAAGAATTTCTCAATAGTTTGCTGCAATAGAGGCATGACAAAGGATCTTTGAAATGAATCAGTTTTTAGAAATTCTTCCCTCTCAAGAGACAGGAAAAAATGATGTGCTTATCCTTTCCCTCAGACCTTACAAGGACAAATGACCAGTAAAATAAACTATTTAAACTTAAAAATCTACTTACCTCCTAAAAAGAGGATTATTAAGTCTCATTTCAATTTTTATACAAAGAATTTGCTATGACCTGATGTCATAAAACCTTGAAGTTATAAATAAGTTACTATTTACCTGTGAGACAGACTTCAAAACTGCACAAGTATTTCAAGTTCTTTTCAATTGTACTTTTTTCTGATTCTTTCCATTTAAAATGAAGTAAACAAAAAATTTATAAGCAAAAAGGAAAATATTTGTGCTCAATATAATATACTAAATAATACATTTAGTTTTATGGATGACATCTCTGTTGAATTCAAAATATTATTATACTTTTTCTTAAAATCTTGGAAGTTTCTGTTAATTTTTGTGTATGCCATATTCTTCAAAGCTTGCCATGTTTTAAAATATCAATCCTTACAAATAAATAGAGTTGGATAACCAAAGTAGGAGGATACTTCATACTTGATTTAAAAGTAATCTTTAGTCATTATCATTAAAACTCTTCTCTACTTCTGAGGAGAAACTTGTTCAAGCCTTCTGGTGATTGTATCTCTGAGGAAGAGGAAATGGAGGCTTCCCTGAAGTGAGAAGATCCTGTGGTGCCCAGAGGGTCTGGGCCTAATGTCCAGGCATCAGATGTGGACCAACAGACACAGATCAATCAGCACTGTATGGGGCGGGGAGGAAGGAGGGAAGACCAAGGTTATAACCTTACATTTTCAATGTCTCTAACTCATTAGGAAATCTTTTTGATCCCGTACTTCTGTGGCCTTATTCATATCTGTGTTATCTAATGAACTCATTAGCTTAATTACTGAATGTACTAGCATTTTCCAGAACTTACTACTATCAAATGAATTTCACAAAGTTTGACTCACAAGCTACCTGCATCAAAATCACCTGGATAACTTGTGACAAAGGCAGATTACCATAGACTTACTTTCTGAAGATGGAGCTATTAAACCTTTATTTCAAACCAGCAACCCAAGTGAATTTCTCCCAAGATAAAATTAGAGAAACATTGATTTTATAACATGAGAAATATTTATTCTAGGACTTTTTTTTATTCAAGCTTTTGGCTGCAAATCTGAGCCAATACTTTACAGAAATCTCAGCATATTAATGACGTTTCTTATTTCCCTTTTAATGATGCAGAAATAGCATAGCTATGGAAATGATGGGCTTTAAAGTAAGGCAAACCCAAGTTCAAGGTTGCCTCAGTCTTTTCACACATGGAAGAGATAAATCAATACTACATCATGTGTTTCAGTTATTGACTGTCTACTACAGGAGATAAAATTCCATGAAAATAGTGTTCCAGATCAACTTTCCCGTATCCTCAGCATCTCAGACAGCTACCAGAACATAGTAATTTTTCAAAAAATACTAGTATTGTGAGTTTATTGCAGATGTTAATTTGATAAAATTTGTATATAAAATCATAATGGGATCTGAAAAGTAAGCTTAGCTATTATTACTACTACTATTATTACTTTAAAATATGAGAAGTTTCAAAATTATAGAAATTAGTCATAACAGATCTGTAGACTCTGGTTCTCTTCAGAAGAAAAATAAAGGAAGATTAAATTTTATTTAAGAATGCACATTTCATTTCAGCAAAATAGATTATTCTGATTCTAGCAGAAATATTTACATGTAATAGAAATCATACAACTAGAACGTAACTTTACTCAGACATATGAATGCTTAGAAAAGTGAAAATAAAAGCTTAAAAATTCTTTCTTTTATGAATAGCTCAAGGTAGAGTTGGAAATCCCTTGGAAAAAAATGTCAGAATGATGCCAACTAACCTTTCGTTAATGGCTTAGATTTAGTCAAGAAATGTTATCTTTCTCTCTTGCCCAGGCTGGCGTACAGTGGGATAATCACAGCACACTGTAGACTTGAAGTCACGGGCTCAAGTGATCTTCCCCTCCTCAGCCTTCTGAGTACCTGGGACTGCAAGTAGGCACCAACAAATCTTTAGATTATTCTTCTTTTTATTATTTTTTGAGACAAAGCCTCACTCTATCACTGGACTGGAGTGCAGTGGCACGATTTTGGCTCACTGCAACCTCCACCTCCCTGGTTCAAGTGATTCTCCTGCCTTAGCCTCCAGAGTAGCTGGGACTGCAGGTATATGCCACCACACCCAGCTAATTTTTGTATTTTTAGTAGAGACTGGGTATCACCATGTTGGCCAGGATGGTCTTGATCTCTTGACCTCATGATCCACCCACCATAGCCTCCCAAAGTGTTGGGATTACAGGCGTGAGCCACTGCACCTGGCCCCTTAGAATATTTTTAAAGGGGGAAGAATGTATATACACCTTTCCATGTAAGTGAAGTTGAAATATGAGACTCACTTTGTGCCTGTACTGCCAGAGATTCTCAAATAGAGCCTAATGGTGTCCTTGGATAAAACCAATGTTCCAGCTGACGTTATGCTGAGGCCTTTCTAATCTTCTACCATTTGTTGTCATCAACTTATTCATGCACCTCTGCAAATCTCTGTCCAAATATCACCTTATTGGAGAAGCTATTTCTGACTTCCACACCTACATAATGAGTGCAAAAGTAATTGTGGTTTTTGCAATGTTAGAATCTGCCATTTGATACTGGAATGCTTTCTTAGACAAATGTGGTTATGTTATACATCATTTTAAGGGACATTTCTCACTTTACTTTTTTTGTTAATGACTTATTACTTTGTGTTTATGTTTATTTTAGGCTATAGAAATGATTTTAGACAAAAAGCAAATTTGAACAATTTTCTTGTTTGAGTTAAAACTGGGTCATAAAGCAGTGAAGATCATCAATAACACATTTGGCCCAGGAAATGCTAATGAATGTACCATACAGTGGTGGTTCAAGAAGTTCTGCAAAGGAGAGGAAAGCCTTGAAAATTAGGAGCACAGTGGCTGGTCATCGGAAGTTATAAACGACCAATTGAGAGCAATCATTGATGGTGATCCTCTTACCATGGAAGAAGTTGCCGAAGAACTCTATTTTGACCATTCTACAGTCGTTCACCATTTGAAGCAAATTGTAAAGGTGAAAAATCTCGATAAGTGGGGCTTCATGAGCTGACTGGAAATTTTAAAAAAATCACTTATTCTACACAACAAGGAACTTTCTCAATCAGATTGTGAATGTGCAAGGAAAAGTGGATTTTATGTGAAAACTGGTAATGACCAGCTCAGTGATTGGGCTGAGAAAAAGCTTGAAAGCACTTCCCAAAGCCAAACTTGCTACAAATAAAGGTTATAGTCGTTGTTTGATGGTCTACGACCCCTCTAACCCACTACAGCTTTCTGAATCCCAGCGAAACCATTACATCTGAGACATATGCTCAGCAAATTGGTGAGATGCACCAAAATCTTCAATGCCTGCAGCCACACTAGTCAACAGAAAAGGCTCAATACTTCTCTGTGACAATGCCTGAGTACGCGTTGCACAAACAACACTTCAAAAGTTGAATACATTGGGTTACACAATTTTGCCTCATCCGCCATATTCACCTGACTTGTCGCCAACTGACTACCCTTCTTCAAGCATCTCAACAACATTTTGCAGGAAAAATGTTCCCAAAATCAGCAGGATGACAGAAAATACTTTCCAAGAGTTTGTTGAATCCTGAAGCATGGATTTTTATGCTATAGGAATAAAACAAATGTATTTCTTATTGGCAAAAATGTGTTCATTGTAAATGATTCCTGTTTTGATTAATAAACATCTTTTTGAGCCTAGTTAAAATGATATAAAATTCACGGTCCAAAACTGCAATTACTTTTGCACCAACCTCTACTGGTACAAGTTGAAAAATAGCATCAGTTAACTCATCATTTATTTTTTAACCTCTGATCCTCTTTATTTCTCTCTATAACATTGATCACCATTCAGTACACTGTTACTTTCTATTTATTTATTGTCTCAACATAATATAAGTAGAAGGCTTGGATGATCCCCATGTATATTGAGTGAGGGAAGACCAAAAGCACAGTGTTGACTTAAGGTTATAAAATGATAAAATTCAAGCCAAGATAGAGTTAAACTTTGAGGGGTCAAGACTGGTTTTGGGCAGTGACAGACGTATACTACTATAGATTTGGCTCTATCCAACAGAATGCTAGTAGTACTGAAAGCCACATGAGAGGAATCTGTTTGAATGCCAAAGCCTAAGTCACCATTTCTCAAAGTGTGTTCTATGAAATGCTTTGACAGATTAATAAGAAAAAAGGAAAGAATAAAAAGTTAATAAGGTAAGAAAATAAAATTAGGAACCTTTAAACTACTTTTTTTTTCAGGTTTGTGTTTAATATTAACACATCATAAACTATGAGAATACATAAAGCAAACACACACACACACACACACACACACACACACAAACAAAACTGCTTAGCCTGAATACCCCTTGCTTCCTAAACTTATTTCATCAGATACTATTTCTGCCTCACATCACATGCTTTAAAGATGAGTTTGAAAGAGGTAACTTTCACAATAATTAAGAATTACAACAATTTTAGCTATGTAGGGAGTGAATTAAACCCCTTGGGTAATTCCAGTGAAAAAAACAATGCCATCAGTGACCTTGAAGGAGAACAAAAAAAGATCCACTTCTCTGTAAGTACTTTAAACTGTTGTCCCCTATAAACTCAGCTCAATGAGATGTGACCACATCCTGATAGATTCAGGGTCTCTTAATGACTTTATTAAATACTTCCTTTTGCTGAATCTGAGTTCTGTCTGGGGCCCTATATTACCCAATGACCCCCTCAAGTGTATTATTTATTTTATTCCCTGTAATTTAATGAAAGACTGGGTTACAATATCCAAATTGAACCCAGATATACTGATTTAGTTAGGGTGTTCCTGAGAAACAGAATCATTAGAATCTATGTAAACAGATAGATAGATAAGGGGAAATAGATTATGGAAATTGGCTTACTTGATTATGTAGCCGAGAAGTTCCATCATATGACATCTATAAGCTTGAGAACTAGGGAAGCAAGTGGCATAGTTCAGTTCAAATCTGAAGGCCTGAGTTGAAAGTATAACTCTGAGTCTAAAGCTGAAAACCAGAGAACCTAGAGTCCTGATGTTCAGAAACAGGGAAGATGAATGCCCTAGCTTAAGAAGAAAGAGAAAGTGAATTTACTTTTCTTCTGCCTTTTGGTTCTATCTGGGTCCTCAAGATTTGGATGGTACCCATCCAAATTGGGTGAGGGCAGATTTTTCTTACTCAGACCACTGAAGCAAATGTCAATCTTTTCCAGAAACACGCTTTTATTAGTGCATTTTCATGCTGCTAATAAAGACATACCCAAGAGGGGGCAATTTATAAAGGAGAGAGGTTTAATGGACTTACAGTTTCACATGGCTTAAGAGGCCTCATAATGATGGTGGAAGGTGAAGGAAGTGTAAATGCACATCTTACATGGTGGCAGGCAAGAGAGCATGTGCAAGGGAACTCCCTTTTATGAAATAATCAGATCTAATGATAATTATTCAGTATCATGAAATCAACACGAGAAAAAATCACCCCCATGAGTCAATTACCTTCCAATGGGTCCCTCCCATGGACATGTGGGAATTATTACAATTGAAGGTGAGATTTCTTTTGGGACATAGAGCCAAGCCATATCATTCTGCCCCTGGCCTCTCCCAAATCTCATATCCTCACATATAAAGATCAATTGTACCTTCCAAAAGTCCCCCAAAATCTTAACTCATTTCATCATTAACCCAAAAGTACATGTCCAAAGTCTCGTTTGAGACAAGGCAAGTCCCTTCCACCTATGAGCCTATAAAATCACAAGCAAGTTAGTTACTTCCTAGATACAATGGGGGCACAGGCATTGGGTAAATATACCTATACAAATGGGATCAAGTGGCCAAAACAAAGGGGTTACAGAGCCTATGTAAGTCTGAAATTCAGCAGAGCAGCCAAATCTAAAGCTCTGAAATGATTTCCTTTGACTCCATGTCTTACATCCAGGTCATGCTGATACAAGAGGTAGGCTCCCATGGCCTTGGGCAGCTCCACATCTGTAGCTTTGCAGCATACAGCCTTATTCCTAGCTACTTCCATGGGCTTGCATTGAGTCCCTGTGGCTTTTCCAGATGTACAATGCAAATTGTCAGTGAATCTACCATTCTGGAGTCTGGAGGACGATGGCCCTCTTTTCACAGCTCCAATAAGCAGTGCCCCAGTGGGGACTCTATGTGGGGCTCTGACCTCACATTTCCTTTTTGCACTGCCCAGCAGAGGTTCTCCATGAGGGCTCCACCCCTGCAGCACACTTCTGTCTTGACATCCAACCTATTCCATACATCCTCTGAAACCCAGGCAGAGGTTCCTAAACCTCAATTATTGACTTATATGTACCTGTAGGCTCAGCAGCACACAGAAGCTGCCAAGGCTTGGGGCTTGCACCCTCTGAAGCCATTGCCTGAGCTGTATTTTAGCCACTTTTAGCCTCAACTGGAGCAGCTGGGACCCCAGACACCAAGTCTTGAGGTTACAAACAGCAGGGGATCCTGGATCCAGCCCAGGAAACCAATCTTCCCTCCCAAACCTCTGGGCTTATGATGGGAAGGCTGACAGGAAGGTCTCCCAGAAATCCTGGAGACATTTCCCCGTTGTCTTGGTAATTAACATTAACTCATTACCTATGTAGATTTCTGCAGCTGGCTTGAATTTCTCCTCAGAAAATGGGTTTTTCCTTTCTCTCACATTGCCAGGCTGCAAATATTCCAAACTTTTATGCTCTACTTCCCTTTTATAGACAAATTCCAATTATAAACCATATCTTTCTGTGAATATGTAAAACTGTATGCTTTTAACAGCACCCAAGTCACACCTTGAATGCTTTGCTGCTTAGAAATTTCTTCCACCAGATGTGCTAAATCATCTCTCAAGTTCAAAGTTCCACAGATCTCTAGGGCAGGTGCAAAATGTTGCTAGTGTCTTTGCTTAAAATATAACAAGAGTCACATTTACTGTAGTTCTCAACAAGTTTCTCATCTCCAGCTGAGACTACCTCAGCCTTCACTTTATTGTCCATATCACTATTATTAGCATTTTGGCCAAAGCCATTCAACAAGTCTAGGAAGCTCCAAACTTTCCCACAACTTCCTGTCTTCTAAGCCCTAAGCCCTCCAAATCTCTAGGAACTTCCACACTTTCCTACATCTTCCTGTCTTCTTCTGAGCCCTCCAAAACTGTTCCAACCTCTGCCTGTTACTCAGTTCCAAAGTCACTTGGATATCTTTTGGGTGTCTTTACAGCATTACCCCACTACTGGTTACAAATTTACTGTGTTAGTTCGTTTTCATACTGCTGATAAAGACACATCCAAGACTGGGTAATTTATAAGGGAAGTGGTTTAATAGACTCACAGTTTCACATGACTGGGTAGGCCTCAAAATCATGGCAGAAGGTGAAGGAAAAACAAAGTCATGGTGGCAGGCAAGAGAGCATGTGCATGAGAACTCCCCTTTATAAAACCATCAGCTCTCATGACACTTATTTACTGTCACAAAAACAGCATGGGTAAAACCTGTGCCCATGATTTAATATCTCCCACCAGTTCCCTTCCATGATATGTGGAGATTATTACAATTCTAGGTGAGATTTGGATGGGGACACAGAGACAAACCATATTAATCCTCCTAAACAGTCCTTGAAATAAGGCTTTGCCAGCTATCTGGATATCCTTTAATCCAGTTGAGTTGTTGACTAAAATTAATCAACACATACACAGTGGTGCCCCTTAAGTAATTTTTTAAAATTTCATTGATATTGAAAACAGATAATTTTGATTCATATTCTACCCAAAACCTAAGGGAAACCTGGAAAATCAAATTGCACTATTTTTCCAATAATTATCAGTCCAAAATTCATTTTGGAATATATCAAATTTAAATGACCTCTCTTTTGCTAGGTTTTAAAACTGACAAAAGAAAATTTTAGTATTCTAAAATAGCCCTGCTCCTGGACCAATAAATCTCTGCTGTATCCCTTTCCAGTTCCTTATCATCAACCGTGAAGATGGATCTTTGAAGTCAGTGTAGGTATGGAAATGGTGCCTTGTCTGAAGCAGTAGCAACAAGAGCTCCAGATGTTCTGACAGGTGGCTTCCAGAAGGGTTTCATTATCAGGACAATTAATATGGATGTGACCTTCATCTTGAAAAGAGCCAAAGAGGCTTTTTGATATTTCCCACATTTCAGGTCTGAGAATCTTTCACAGCAGTCAAGATCAGACGGAGCAAGCCCACTAAGCCTCTCTGGATTCAAATATTTACAGTGTGTTAAGAGGAGAGTACAATTATCATAAAGGGTCCAAACAATTTTTTCCCTCTGTAAATGATGAGAGTATATCTAGAAGCCTAATTCTATCCAAGCCCTTGTTCACACTCCCCCCAACACCTACACAAATCTACAAATACACAAACGTGAACACACAGAAGCACATTTTATACTCTAATATGTGTACTCTGAAACCCATTTACTTACAGAATATATATCACATATTTTTCACTTCATGAACTTCACATAGAATAGATTTATCCACTTTAACTTGGAATATCTTAATCATATTTAAAGTTTTAACTTCACTGTTATCTTCTCCAAAAATTTTCTTTTAACTTACCTTTACCTGAGGTGCCACCTTCTCTGTATTTCCAAAGCATCCTAAAATTATCTATGTCTATTGGAAATTTTATTGAGATAGTTCTTTGTTAAATCAACATTTGACTGAAATTTTCAAATAGGAATGGTCATCTAAAAATGTGCTTTAAAAATGAAATGTAGTTTATCATTCTGGGTTGAAATCTCAAATTTTTATTTTATGGTATAGAATCCACAATATTTTATTAATATTGTACAATTTAATTTTAGTTTTAATTAAATATGTCTTTGATCAAGTATTAAGGAAAATAGGGTAAAGAGATAAATTTGATTTCTCAAATTGTTCTTCATAGCTTTGAACACAGTATCTCAATCAAGCATGCTTATTATCACTAAATAAATATGTTCATAAATGGTTTGTAGTTGACTTGCCATCTTTTAGTATCATTTACTCCTCTTCACTTGAAACAACTACTGTTGTTTTTTTGTTGTTGTTGAAATAGTTACACTCAAAGAAGGACACTCCTCTTGTGAAATGAGAGTGTAAGATCATGACAGCTGTTATTTGAATTATGAAGTTCCCAAAAAGTACTTTTGTTTTCCATTACTGTCACATTTTAAACATGTATTTCACTCTAGCCCCCAGAAGGACTCATTGAACTGTCATAAGATTAGAAATGTTTAAATATATAACAGGCTATTTTTTTAACAACACACACTATTTTAGGCTAATCTAAGTGATACTTCCCAAAAGCATAACATCTAATACTCCATCTATAATTTCTCACAATCCTCTCAAGAATTCACTTTCAGAGACAACTTAGTATAATAGACAAACTTTGCCAACTTAATACCTATTTTGGCTGCAAAATCATTAATAAATACAGCATATAAACCATCTGCATCTCCATTCCACTGTTGTTAAATAGCTTGAAGCTGATTTTACATTGCAAAGCTGTTTCAATTGCCCTTCATACTGTTGTTAACATTTCTTTAAGTGCAGCCAGTTTCATCTTTAAATCCATTGTTCATTATAAGAGGATGACACATATTCCTCCCTAAGGGAGCAATGCTTTACTGTGGAAACAAACTTTTACTTCCACAATCATGGTGAAAACAGCTATCATCAACTATTCAGTGTTGCACACCAGGAAACTAGCTGCAGGATTCTATTCTCCTTTCTAGGCACCAAAACAGCTATTCAAAGAAGCAATTTATTTATGAGAGCCGGAAATTGGTTCTTGCTACAATCTTTCCAATTTATTGCTGAAGTGGGTAATTCTGCAATAATTAAGCTCATCCCTTATTATTCGCAATGTGACCTGATTTTACACCCTATTGCTATTTGATTTATAACCTTTGCCTTTTCAGCTACAAGTGGGCATTAACCACATTTTATGAATAATCTCTCCTTTTGTGGAAAAATAAACATAAAATCAAAGGACATGCTGCAATAAGGATACTTTACACAATAACCAGAAATGATGCCTACCAAGATGGTGACTACAGGTTAAAAATAAACCATCAGAATATATTTTTTAAAACCCAGCAGCAACAACAACAAGCATCTGTCTCATCTCCTTTTTTAAAAATAGTGTGTTTAAAAAGAAAACGGTCTAAAGTTTGAATATTCCATCTCTCTCATTGGTTGTATGACTTTTGGAAAATTCAGCTAACCCTTAAATTTGGTCTCTATCTATAATGTGGATGATAATGACTGTGCTATTTACTTCAACAGGCTATTATAAGACTCAAATCAGGCAAAATATATGGCCCCCACTGCCTTTTTCCCCCCATTTTTTCTTTAACATCCGTTTCTGTATTAGTTAGGCTGCTTGATGGTCTAGGGTTCTGAAAGGTGCACTAGTCTATAAATAATTGTACAGAGGAGGGGCTTGAGATTTTGAAAAGCTAGTATAGCAGTGTCTAATCATTCTCTCCATGAAAATCAGGGCGTGGATCTTTGAATGCTCACTGGGGCCAGACATAACTTGGGGGCAAAGGGTAAGAGTGTCTTTCATGGTCTTCTCAAGCAACACCTTGACTCTTGTGCCTGGTATTTCTGAAATTCTTGGTTCATAATGAAAAAACATCAGGTATCACTCTGTATTAGTTGGTTCTCACACTGCTGTAAAGGTACACTAGGGACTGGGTAATTTATAAAGGAAAAAGTTTTAATTGACTCACAGTTCCACATGGCTGGGGAGTCCTCAGGGAACTTAAAATCATGGCAGAAGGCAAAGGGGAAGCAAGGCACCTTCTTCATGAGGTGGTAGGAGGAAGTGCCTAGTGAAGGGGAAAGAGCCCCTTATAAAACCATCAGATCTCATGAGAACTCAGTATCATGAGAATAGCATTGGGGAAACTACCCACATGATTCAATTATCTCCACCTGGTCTCTTTCTTGATTTGGGATTATGGAGATTACATTTCAAGATGAGATTTATTTGAGATACAAAGCCTAACTATATATCATCATGCTCTAATGGAAAGATGAGTCTTACCGTGATCCTGGTAGTAACCTTGGGTCTAAAAGAAGATATGATTTTGGTAGTAACTTTGGGTCTAAACATAGGGAACACGTTTTCAACCACCCACCAACCTATTCATCTATCAGCTAATTAAGCAGGCAAATTTATGATAGTATTTTGTCACTTTAGCATATTCTACATGTAAAGACTATGCAAACAAATTAATCAGCCCATGTATTTATACTAATATTATGATATTCAGTATATATGACAACCAGGGGCATAGCTTTGCAATATATACACTGTCGTTTGTTTTTGCTTGATTGTGTTTGTTTGGGTTTTTTGGGTCAGGAATTGTAGTTTGAAGTAGGTACTCGATTTCATGATACACTGAATTCGCATTCCTCAGTTGGCCTTCCAATTCCATTCCTAAGCATGTTCAACACCTCCAACTTTAATAAGAGAGAGAAAAAAATACCTCGGCATTCAACAAAGTGCAGAAGTTTGAATGACAAATGTGTTACACCTCTAACACAAAGGTCATCTTTGAGATGAGAATCTGAAATGCTCTTCTGAGATTATCTCATCCTGAGAAGACAAGAAGAACAAACAGGCAAAAATACTGCCATGAAATATGGCCAAAACGAAAAGTAAAGGAAACACAGGCACTAGTCATAATTGCTACAATGTATTTTATGCCTGAAATACAACCAGATGTTTCCTTCATCATTGGTAATACTATTTCACACAAGCTCTGAGGAGTTTAATAACCTCTCTAAAGTAATGCATGTAGTAAGAAGTAAAGTCAAAGATTTGTTGCCAGGTTCATGAAAGATTTGATCCAGGTTCATGTAAACACAGGTCCAGGATCCTTTCAGGTGCTTTGAGGATGCTAAGGCATTTTGCATGCACAACATGAACCATAACCTTATTTATTTCTGTATAACAACATTTTGGATAGATATTTTTACAGTAAGTCCTCAATGTTGCCTATAGATTCTTGGAAACTGCAATTATACTGCAAAATGAAACTGATTTTACCATACGCTAATTGATAAAAACAAGAGTTAAGTGTCTACAGCATACAGTCCATCAGTTCACTTAAAGGTGAGCCTAGAATCTATCAATGATATTAAGCAAGAACTTACTGTATAATTCCTATATTTAGATAAAGAAATTAAAACATAGAGTTCAACTAACTTCCTTGATGTTGATGTCTCATAAGTGGTGAAGACCTGAGTGTTATTTTGACATCAAAGCTCAAGTTCTTAAGCACTGTGTTGTTAATACACAATGTCTGAATTCTGAAAGAATACATTGTGTTTTAGGCTGGGTGCAGTGGCTCATGCCTGTAATACCAGCACTTTAGGAGGCAGAGGCAGGTGGATCACAAGGTCAGGAGTTTAAGACCAGTCTGGCCAACATAGTGAAACCCTGTCTCTACTAAAAATACAAAACATTACCCAGGTGTGGTGGTGTGTGCCTGTAATCCCAGCTACTCGGGAGGCTGAGGCAGGAGAATCACATGAACCCAGGAGGCAGAGGTTGCAGTGAGCTGAGATCACGCCATTGCACTCCAGCCTGGGCAACAGTGAGAGGCTCTGGCAAAAAAAAAAAAAAAAAAATGTATTTTGAAGCCAGAATTTCATATTTATCATACTCAATGTATTCATTCAGTGAACATTTATTTATACTGTTATATATGATACATTCTAGTATCAAGTGTGAATCCAGGAAAAAAGTAAACCAGTATCTCTGCCTTTGGGACCTTAAAAAATAATGGCACCAACAGCCAAACCCAACCATAGAAGGCGATTATACTTACATGACACTACATTTGGTACAAATCACAAATCCTAAACTGAGTAGAAATTGGAAAAAAAAATAGAATATTAAATGAAATATTAAAGCAATGGTGATACTTATTTCGGATACATGTAGAGTCATTGATTAATTTAGTAATTAATTAAAGTTAACCCTAAAAATAAAATCCTATACCAAGCTCTTTTTAGGTACTAAGGAAACTGAGTAAATGAAAAATTGAGAAAAAAAATGGTATTCTAATAGGCTTACATTTTTAAAGCCCCAATTGTCTTTGCTGTGTTACCTTTATCAATCTAAGCACTATTTGTCTAACTGATATATAAATAAATAAGACATTCTCTATTGATTTGGTATGTTTTCAGACATAAATAAAATACTATAAAATATGTGATTTTATAAATAACTGTTATGTACACTTCGGATCTACTGATTTACAAAATATTTAATATTGGTAGATGTTAACATCAGTAGATAAAGAATATCTTATCTTCTTGCTAGTTTGAATGTAATCATTTTTCTCTGAAAGATAGTAAAATAATGCCCGTATATACTTTTAAACCCCCCATTAATTAAGCTGTTGGTTTAACCCCAGCAGTGTGTATGTATGTAGGGCTCCAAGTCAAACAGGATCTCTATTCTTTACTGCTTGGCACTCCCTCTCATCCCAACACACACATACTAGCTCTCTTAGCTTAGTGAATACCTACTATAAAATAGGATATTACGTCTCTACCCTACTTCTACACTCTATTAGACTTTACGCTAAAGTATTTCTTTTTTCCTGGCATTTCTAAGATTTTTTTCTCAAACGTATTATTCTTTTGACCTTGTAGCAAATAGGTAAATTAAATGTGAGGAAACAAAAGTACTGCCCTATCTGGCTAGAGAGCAGAAGTCCATTTAATTCTACTGTTCTTCCCAAGTAGTTTCCAGGGTGCACATTGAATGGATATAATTTTGCAGCTGCTGATTTTCTAAGGTATTCAAAAGAAGTCATGAGAAAAAAAAATATGTATGTGGCCAAAGAAAGAGCCTTTTAATGTATTTTGCAATTTATGCAAATCTGTACCTACTATAGCTTGCCATTTAGGAAATTATCTTAAACCATTTTCAATTCATTCACCATTAACCTAGCTTGACGAAAGTCCACTAACTTCCCTACAGTTAAGGTACTACAAAATTTCCATTTATCCCAGCGGTTGGATTTCATTTTCCTCAAAAGACTCCTGCCACCCACAATGGTCACCAGCCACCATGCAGAGCCTCCCCACTTTTGTTTTAGTGAAAACATTTCAAACAAGTATTCAAGAGCAAGTGCCTTAGATTCCTCCTTTCTTATATCTTACATCTGTCTGAAAACAAAGCTCAAAGATATTTTCTTTTTATCTTGTTTTTCTATTTTGATGCAATTGTACTTAAAGGGCTATACAGTTTGGAAACAGATTGATACAAATCATTTCTGATGTGTAAGCGTCCCTGAGTGATGCATATGCTGTTACCTGTTGGCATCTTTCTTTCCCTGCTTAAGTTTACCTGCCAACTTTGAAAGAGGCAAAGAGCTGATTTTCTATCCAAGCTCATCTGCAAGCAGAGTCTCAGAAAGCAACTCTGAAATGGAGGGAGGAGTTGTTCCGAGAGCTTTCTTTTCACATGATGCTTCGTTCCTACGGAAACCATTTTTGTCTTGTTTTTGCACGAACAGACCTGCTTCTGTCATGGGAAAAAGAGAGAGAGAGAGAGAGAGAGAGTGTGTGTGTGTGTGTGTGTGTTTGCATTTCTTTTTGCTCATTTTTATCTCCCGAATATAATTGTAAACTTTGATTGAATAAGAATAAAATGGCATTGTCTTTTATATTTCGTATATGATTATCCTTTATTCAGTGAGAGGATTTGAAATTGAACTAAAGCAATTGGAGTCAATCTTTGATATTATAGAAATTTTCAATGTTTATTATGTCACTATGAATTTACCAAGGACAAGAAGGTAAATACAATTACATCACTGTGTTAAAGTTTACTGTTATAGTACTACAATGAGGAAGTAGTTATATGAGGATTAAGACAGAAAAGAAAAATGCTGTTTTAAAAATATATATAAATTTGTATGCCTATGTTCAGGGAAAATGTTAACACTCTCACAAAAGTGCATTTAGTCAAAAGTTATTATTTGTTCTCTCTATATTGTGCAATGTGAAGATTATTTTGACAATCAGATTGTTTTGATCTTAAAACCTTATTTTTCTTCTTTCTCTTGGGAAAAAATGCTGTATATTTTTCAGTGACTTTCAACAAAAATGCTAGTTACTCTAGATTTTCCACCTTCCTGGAATAAAGGAATCAGCCTCAAACTGAAAACCTTTTCTTCCGTCTGTAACAGATATAGGTAGCTTATATATGTGTGTTTGTGTATATATCTTTATATATCTTTATCTCTATCTAACTAGCTATCGATCTAGTTAATAGATCTATCTATAGATAACTAGTTAGATAGATGATAGATAGATGATAGATAGATAGAGATAAAGATATATAGAGATGTATACACAAACAAACATATGTGCATTTTAAATTGTGAATCTAATGTCAATGTATCATGGAAATAATAAATGAAATCTGTAATTTCTTTATTTGTGAGTCTGAGATATATCCCAAATTGCAAAGGCTGGCTCAGAGGCCACTCTGAATTTATTTTTCTCAAATGATTATAAAATCAATGAAATTAGTAATCAGAAAGTCATAAGATAATTGTGCATTATACTGATGACTCTCCTCCTTTACTGTCCCACTCTTATTAGCATGCAAGACACAATTACCTTATTTTTTTCCCTCATAAATAATACCTAACAGCTTGAGAAATATGGTTCATATTATTTATTCTTAGGACTGCACCTCCTGTAGTTGATACTCTGGGCACATGATCACAAAGAAGTTTGCTTACCAAATTCCTTCATCTTTGCTGCTTCTCTAGTATGGCTATCAATCACTCAACAAAAATATCATATAATTAAAGCACTGTGTTCTCTCAACTGAAAGGAGAGCCCAACAGCAGCAAAGTTCCTATCATAGGTTTGGTTTTTCCTTGTCTATTCTGCCTCTGTTGTTACTTTTTAATCATCACTCCCACCAGGCATTGTCTGACTATTCAGACAGTAGCTAAATGAATTGAGAGTTCTATTAGGTTTACATCAGCAGTAGGTACCGTAGACATTACCAACTCATTAGAAAAGGAAATTCAAAAGAAACAAATAAGAACTTCTTTTTCTCTCACTTTCAAAAGATTTCAGATACCACTATGTAACAATGACTATTCATAGTTCAAAAGATAGAGATGCAAGCTACAGCTTCACAGGAGACAGACTCGTTATTTTTGTTTATACAATATTTATAAATGTTCAATAAAATATTGTCCTATAGTTTCATTCTTCATTTTGGACTGCAGCCATGTGTATTACATGCCTGCAATTGTTTAAATGACCAGTCAGTTAAAGTGAACAGTGTTTATTCTGAAAAAAAAAAAAAAAAAAAAACAACAATCACCATAGACTGTGATACATCATATATAATTCCAGTTAAAACAGGGTTGGAAAATCCAGATAATCACACACTGCGAACAAAATCTGAGTTTGGCACAAGTTACCTTCAGTGTGGATGAAACTATCAATTAATTTTACTGTAACACTATTTCTATTGAATATTCAATACCTTATTCTTCTATTCAAAATTTACCTACTCCAACACAATCTAAAAATATGTGTCATTCTATTTTCACCTGATACCTTTGTTTCTGCCTAGCCACCCACTATACTTCCAGGCACTTTTAGAATAAAGATAATCATACAAAATCTTGTGCCTAGAATAAGAAGAGTGATTGTTTAAGAATTCTCCAACTAGAGAAGAATTTTAATGAGGTATTTTTGCATATACTTTTATATTATATCAGGTTTTGTTATGTTATTCCAAAATTTAAAAAAATTGCCCATTACTAGCTAAATGTATTTAATATTATAACAATAAAACTAAACTTATATTGACAGCTGTATCAATTAACAATAATCACTTTATTTAATAGTCATCCTATCTAAATTTTATTGCTTCCCTTGAACTTAATTATTAGACAAAATAATTAATTGTCTATAACAGAACATTCTTTTTATATCTACCCCTTCAAGAACTTACACTTTGAGTTACAAATAATCCAATTACATTCTTTAAGTTATTAAATACTATACAAGTAAGTTATTATTAACTATACTCGCCCTATTGTGCCAAAAAAGAGTTGGACTTATTTATTCTTTCTATTTTTTTTTTGGACCCACTAACCAGCCTCACCTCCCCTTAAACCCCCACTACGATTTCTAGTCTCTGGTAACCATTCTCCTACTCTCTACATCCATTAGTTCAACTGTTTCAATTTTTTAGATTCAAAAAATAAGTGAGAATATGTGATGTTTGCCTTTTGTGCTTGGCTTGTTTCACTTAACATAATGATCTCCATTTCCATCCATGTTTTTGCAAATGACTGGATCTCATTAACTGAGGTGAGATGGTATTTTATTGTAATTTGATTTGCATTTTGATGATAAATGATGTTGGCACCTTTTCATAAGCCTATTTGCAATTTGTATGTGTTCTTTGAGAAATTTTTACTCAAATATTTTGCCGATTTTGTATCAAATTATTAGATTTTTTTTCCTATAGAGTTGTTTGAGCTCCTTATACATTCTGGTTATTAATTCCTTGTCAGAGGAGTAGTTTGCAAATATTTTCTCCCATTTCATGTGTTGTCTCGTCACACTGTTAACTGTATCCTTTGTTGTGCAGAAGTTTCTTTAACTTGATGTGATGTCATTTGTCCATTTTTGCTTTGGTTGCCTGTGCTTGCGGGGCATTGGTCAAGAAAACTTCCCAGACCACTAACATCCTAAAGAGTTTCCTATTTTTTTGTAGTGGTTTCATACTTTGAGATCTTATGTTTAATTATTTAATCCATTTTGATTTGATTTTTGTACATGGTGAGACATAGGGGGTCTAGTTTCATTCTTCTGCATGTGGCTATCCAGTTTTCTCAGCACTGGTTATAAAAGCAACTGTCTTTTTTCCAATGTATGTTCTCAGTACTTTTGCTGAAATAAGTTCACTGTAGATGTGTGGATTTGTTTCTGGTTTCTCCATTCTGTTTCATTGGTCTATGAGTCTGCTTTTATGACAGTACAATGGTTTACTATAGCTCTTTAGTATAATTCAAAGTCAGGTAATGTGATTCCTGTGGCTACTCTGGGTCTTTTGTGGTTTCATATGAATTTTAGATTTTTTTTTCTATTTCCATGAAGAATGTTGTTGGTATTTTGACAGTGGTTGCACTAAATCTGTAGACTGCTTTAGGTGGTAAGGATACATTAACAATATTGATTCTTCCAATCCACTAATAGGGAATACCTTTGTGTTTTTTGTGTCCTCTTCAATTTCTTTCACCAATGTTTTATAGTTTTCATTGTAGAGATCTTTCCACTTTTTTATTTCTAATTCCTAGGTATTTTATTTTATTTGTAGCTATTGTAAGTAGGATTACATTCTTGATTTCTTTTTCAGATTCTTTGCTGTTGGCATATAGAAATGCTACTAATTTCTTGTATCTTGCAAGTTTACTAAATTTGTTGATCATTTCTCATCATTCTTGGTAGAGTGTCTAGGTTTTTCTATATATAAGATCATAGCATCTCCAAATGAGGATAATTTAACTTCTTTCTTTCAATCTAACTGGGATGCCATTTATTTCTTCCCCTGTTTAATTTCTCTAGCTAGAATTTTTAGTACTAGTATGATAAGGTTTTTATTATTCATTCCGTTGATATGATGTGTCATGTTGACTTTGTAATGATGAATGATCTTTCCAATATATTGTTGAGTTCTCTTTACTAGTATTTTGTTGAGAATTTTTCCATCAATAGTCATCAGAGATATTTGGCCTATTTTTTTTTTTCATTTGTCCTTGTCTAGTTTTAATAAGAAGATAATACTGACATTGTAGAATGAATTTGGAAGTAATTTTTTCTCCTCTAATTTTCAGAATAGCTTGAGTAGTATTGGTATTAGTTTGTCTTTACATGTTTGTTGGAATTCAGCATTGAAGCCACCTAGTCCCTGACTTTTCCTTAATTGAAGAGTTTTTATTAAGACTTTAATCTTCTTGTGATTGGTCTGTTAAAGTTTTGGATTTCTTTCTGGTTTAATCTTGGATGGTTGTATTTATCTAAGAATTTGTTCATTTCTTGTAGATTGTTCAATTTATTAGCTTATAGTTGCTTTTACTAGCCACTAATGATTCTTTGAATTTCTGCAGTATCAGTTCTAATGTCTCCTTTTTTATTTCTGCTTTTATTTGTACTCTTTCTTTATTAGCTAATCTGGTTAAAGTCTTGTCAACTTGGTTTAGCTTTTCAAAAAGAAAACAACTTTTTTTAATTGATCTTTTGTTTCACTGATTTTATTGTTCATTTTAATTTTATTTCTGTTCTAATCTTTCTTTTTTCCTTCTAATTTTGGGTTTGGTTTACTCTTGCTTTTCTAGTTCTTTAAGATGCATTTTTTTTAACTTAAAACTTTTTCTCTTCTTTAATGTTGGCACTTATAGCTGTAAACTTCCCTCTGAGTATTGCTTTTGCTGTATCACAGAGGTTTGATATGTTGTGTTTCCATCATCATCTGTTTGGAGAAATTTTCCGATTTCCTTCTTAATTTCTTAATTGACCCACTTTTCATTCTGGAGCATATTGTTTAATTTCCACATATTTGTGTAGATTCTAAAATTTCTCTTTTTATTAACTTTTAGTCTTATTCCACTGTGGTCAGAGAAGTTATCCAGATAATTGAAAGGTCCTGTGTGTTGTTATTTAAGATGTTTCTGTTTTAGGAACATTACGGGGCGCTAGAAAAACAGATGTTTCTGTTTTTCTAGAGCCCCGTAATGCTGTGTTTTGTGTAAACTTGTAAAGATACCACCTTGATGGTCTTGGACAAGACCTGGAAGAATTTTCTGGATTACCAGACAGGGACTCTTGCTCACTTCTCTTACTTTCTCCAGAACAGAGTCTCTGCTCAGAGCCCTCGAAAGCTGAGAGTGGAGTGAAACAAGCACCACTGTAACCACCATTATGACTGCACTGGGTCAGACCTGAAGCCAGCACAACACTGTGTCTAATAACTCAATAAACAAGAGGAAAAATAGGTACATGCCAATAAGCAAGAAGTAAAATAGATGCATCTGTGCTATTGCTCCCAAGTCCACCAGATCCAATCTCTGTACTTCTTGTTTTCTTAATTTTGAAATGGCAAGCCTTACTATAGCTTTAACATACTATAAAAATGAACATGTTTTAAAAAGAGCTTTATCAATATTTTAATAAGTCCTGCTGGAACCACTCCTTAGCTACTGCCTAATTTCACTCACCGCCCTGAGGCTCTGCAATCAGTAGGTGGCAAAGCCAGCCAGGCCTGAGTCCTTCTTTTCAGGGAGTTGATGTCCCTCAGGCCCTGAGTGGGTTCAGAAGTGCCATTGAGGAGTCAGAAACTAAAGTCAAAAATCTTGGAAGTCTACCTGATATTCCACTGTGTTGCCACAGTGGTGGTGGCCATCTACCCACCTGTGGCAGTATTGGTATCTAAGATGCAAGAAAAAGTCACCTTAACTTTTTTTCTCTGCTTTTCTAAAGCAGAAGGAGTTTTGCACCATAGCCACTAAATTTGATAATGTGCTGAATCTTGCCTGAAGCCAGCAGTTCTCAGAGGTTCGCCCAAGGACCATAATGTAGTAGCTGGGTTTCATTCTTGGCTATTCAGGACCCAAAGGCTCTTTAGTTAGCAGGTGATGAATGCTGACCAGACTGAGTCCTTTCTTCAAGGCAGCAGGCTCCCTTCCAGTTCAGGGTTATTCTACATATGTTGTCTGGGAGCCAAGACCTGGAATGGCAGTCTCATGACTCTGACTAGTGCCCTATCCTGCTGTGGCTAAAATGGTATCCAAGATGCAAAGCAAAGTCTTCCCCACTCTTCCTTCTCCTTTTCTCAAGTGGAAGGAATGAGACTCATGGCTGCTGTAGCTGGTATTTTAGTATGTTGCATGATCCCCAGCCAGTCCACTGTCTCTGGACCTAGTTTGCCCCTAGGACTCACTTACAAATTGCAGTCCATATGGCTTAGACTTCCTTTCAAGTTTACTTAGAGATTGAGAGCACTTTGGCACTAGGTGGTAAGGTCTGTGGGCACTCAATTTAGACTGCTGGGATCAGCGATTCCCCTCTGGCTAGGGATGGTTTAAACCTTCTCTCTATGGTCGTCAGCTGAGTTTGGCCTGGTTTTTCTTTCTGGCCTTTAAGAACAGCACAAAGATGAGAAAAAAAAAAATCAACACAAAAGTGCTGAAAAGTCTAACAGCCAGGTGACCCTTTTCCTCCAAATGGCTGCAATACCTCTCCAGCAAAGGCTCAGAACTGTGTTCAGAACTGGGATGAGACTGAGATAGCTAAAATGACAGAGTGGGCTTCAGAATGGGAGTAATAATGAACTTTACTGAGCTAGAATAGCATGTTATAACCCAATCCAAAGAAGCTAAGAATCATGATAATACAGGAGATGACAGCCAAAATAGCCACTTTAGAGAGGGGCATAACCAACCTGTTCAAGCTAAAAAACACACTACAAGAATTTCACAATGCAATCACAAGTATTAATAACAATAGAACAAGCAGAGGAAAGAATCACAGAGCTTGAAGACTATCTTTCTGAAATAAAACAGTCTGACAGGAATAGAAAATAAAAAGAATGAAAAGGAATGAACAAAACCACTGAGAAATGTGAAATTATTTAAAGGGAGAAAATCTATGATTGATCGCGGTACCTAAAAGAGATGGGAGAATGGAACCAAGTTGGAAAATATACTTCAGGGTATCATCCAGGAGGAATTCCCCAACTCTGCAAGACATACCAACATTCAAATTCATAAAATGCAAAGAACTTCAGTAAGATAATCCATGAGAAGATTATCTCCAAGCCACGCAGTCATCAGATTCTCCAAAATAGAAATTAAAAAAAAATGTTAAGGATAGCCAGAGAAAAGGCCAGATCAACTACAAAGGGAAGACAGTGAGACTAATAGTGGACTTCTCAGTGGAAACCCTACAAGCTAGAACAGACTGGGGGCTAACATTTAACATTCTTAAAGAAAAAAATTTCTAACCCATAATTTCATATCCAGCCAAACTAAGCTTCATCAGTAAAGGAGAAAACAGTTTATTTCCAAACAAGCAAGTGCTGAGGAAATGCACTAAATACAAAGAGAAAAAAGCATTACCAGACATTACAAAACACACTGAAGCACAGAGACCAATGACACTATGAAACAACCACATAAACAAGTCTGCAAAATAACCAGTTAGCATCATGATGACAAGATCAAAGTCACACATAACAATGCTAACCTTGAATGTAAGTTGGCTAAATGCCCCAAGTACAATAAAAAAAGAACCTCTTGAAAAATTAAATCATACCCTGGAAAGACAATACTAATATGCCACCATTAAAGAACATTACAACTACATGTGGAGGTTTGGAGGAGATTTCCAAACAAAGAAATCCAAAATTGTTTTTAAAAAATGACTTAATCTTTAAAATTCAAATGTACTGCATTCTGAAGTTATGACCTTATAACATGTATAGCTATAACTTATAACCCACAAACAAGTAGATTATTTAAAGGACCTAGGGATATGCCACAAAAAGAAAATCCCAGATGACAAAATACCTGGTAGCTTGAAAATAGGAGGCTAAGTTATTTGGGGGTACTCTAATACATATAAGCTTTATTACTGAAGACTGAGAAACTGATAAAAAAGACAAGGGGGACTTGCTAAGATAGTTATAAGATATTCTTATAACTATCTTATTCTAAATAACAACAGAGTAGATGAGCCAGTTACCAAAACTCATATTGGACTTCAGGACATCAAGAAGGTGGAAAAAAGCATGGATTTAAAGGCTTGGTCTGGGATCTGCTCCTGCATTTGCTTCACAGGTAAAAATTACAAATGTTCATCAACTTGTTTAACAGTGGAGTTTGCTTGGCTACTATTTTGTTCTTATTCTGTCTCAACTACGCTTGCTGTTTGGGTTTTGTGTGTGTGTGTGTGTGTGTGTGTGTGTGTGTGTGTGTGTGTGTGTGTGTGTTCCTTAGTATTCTGTTCTTTTTGATTTGGTAAGGATACTTAGAGCACCTGCGTGCTATATGGAGCTTAGCTGTAGACCATCGAGTTGTCCATTGCTACATAAAACTACAATAAACATAGAAACTTAGAACAGTCCCTAGCTATGTAAGTCAAAAGCCCAGCCATCCTGATTGTGCTCTCTGCTTAGCATCTCACAATACTGCAATCACGTTGTATATAGGTTATGTTCTCATCTGGAGCTCCAAATACTTTTCCAAGCTCTCTCAAATGGTTGGAATAATTCTGTTCTTTGGAGGCATAGGATTGAAGTCCTTTTCAATTCCTACTATCAGCCAAGAATTGGTCTTAGTTCTTAGGGAGCACATCAGTCCCTTCCCACATGGCCCCCTTCAACTTTCAGGTGAATGAGAAATCTCCCTTGTTTAGAATTTTCCCCATGCTTCAAATCTCTGACTTGCTCTATGAACAGATAAAGGAAACTAAAGGCTCATGTGGTTAAGTCAGGCCCACCAAGATCATCTCCCTATTTTAAAGTCAACTGATTGGGATCATAATTAGCTCTTTAAAATCCCTTCAGAGTTGGCACAGGGATTGATATTTTACTTAATAACTTGGAGAAGTGCTGGTACAGTGGGTTTGGAAATCTCAATGGCCATCTTATAATCTGCCTATCATGGGTGGATGAACAAGTTGAGTAGACACAGTTACTCTTTGCATTCAACAGAAATTACATTCAGGTCCAAGAAGAGTTTATATCTGGGAAACTTGCCTAGATTGCACAATTGAAAAAATAATTCAGACTATAAGAAAAAAAATATGTGGTCTTCTTAGAGGGCAGCTAGTTCAGGCAGATGGGTTACACAATGTCTTCTCTAAATTTAATATCCCTAACTGCCTAGTGAAAATCATTGGTGCTTGGAGCTTAATCGTAAATTCTAGAGGCTTAGATCAGACGGTTGCACTGTTGTTCACTTTTCCCAGATGTTTTTATAGTTACTGAATGTGCTGCCACTACTGGCACTTAGAACAGAGGCTTAGCTTTTTATTTTTTATATGCCTCTGGAGAGAAAATCAAAATCAATTTTCTTTTACTACCGAACATTAATGAGTTAGACTAACTCTATCTAGTACGAATGGAAACTTTTGGTGTATGCACAATCTGTACTAAGATAACTGTTTGATAATGACCTCTGCTGAGAAAACTGCTTACAACATTGTATTGAATGCCATGTAAGCACACTGACAAAAGATAAATGGACTTTGCTAAGACAAAATCTATTACCCCACCACTCAAGTGTTTACCTTGGGAGCTATCTGAACTATCACAAAAGAACATTAAAGGCAAACTGTTAATAACAACATAGGAGCCCCAACACCTGATTAGTCACTTTGGGTATTGAAGACAGCACTTTCTACTCCCAGGAACTTTATAACAACCTCTATAACAAGTCAAGAGACGTATGTTCAAATTTAAGTGGAAGCCCTTATAGTATGAAGCCTCAGAAAGAAGTACAGACAATGAATTAATTTAATCTTGGAGTCCTCTATATTAGTTAAACCTCATAGAATTATAGCTAATAGGGAGGTGTGCCAAGATATTCCATCAGTACTCAGAATCTTCTAGGCTTTTATATTTAAAGATATCATCCCACTACAGCTCAGTGACCATAGATATTTTGCAACTTGCTCTTAATAGAAGTGGGAAAACGAGTTATAACTTTGCAATCAATCTTTGCATCCCACAATGAAATCTTTAATTACAGGCTTAAATGACCCTCAACATCTTAGCCACAGTTATAAACAGGTAACTGCTCACTTATTAGACATAGAAATAACCTTGCCTACTACTCCAAGCAAACTTCTGGCTCAGAGGGGCCTAGCCTAAAAGACCTGATACTTCCAAAGACAATAAGGGTTACTATTGAAGACAGCCTATCTTCAAATTGGATCAATCCAATAGACTATCACAGCCATTCATCATAATTATTTCAAATTATCATTGGACCATAGAATTGGATACTACACACAATGATCTAAATATCAAATGGTGTTCCTGTTCATACAATGCACTGAGATATACATACAGATTCATTGGCTACCAATAATGGGCTAAGCCTATGATGAGGACACTAAGCTTTCAGGACCTTATTACTAATGACACATCCATATACATTAACTTGCTCATGAACTGATCTTCATTTATACATATTTGTGGCCACATAAAGTGATCATAATTAAGAAAAAATACCTGGAATGATGAGTCCCATCAAACATGCATGGCCATCTTGTCTACCAAGCCTACAGGTTCTATTCTCTCAGCCACTGCAGTAATGAAAATTACTGTAAAGAACTGGAACATACACCAATAGATGGTTTTGGAATATGTTGGAGGCCATGCTATTCACAAGACCTTTACTTTTGCCAACTATCCTCACTTATTCAACAAAGTCCTTTTTCAAACCAAACATTTCACTGTCTTTAATTGTTTGTAAATTTCTAATGGCCATGCTCAGCTGTGCCTTTGTTGATCTTTCTGGCACCCACAAATGGGGTATAAAACAAGGAGAATTTAAGAAAGAAACTAATATTCTCCTCCTTTTCAGATCAGGGTACACTGCTTTCTTTTTTGTTTTTGCTGTGCTCTCTGAAAATGTGTGGGAAATTGTGGCAGGGGAAGAGCAAGGTGACTGAATAGAAGTTTTACTGATTGCCCTCCCCCACAAGAACACCAGTTGAACAACTATCTGCACGAAAATGCACCTTCAGAAGAACCAAAAATCAGGTGAGTGATGAAAATACCTAGTTTTAACTACATATTACAGAAAGAGGCACTGAAGAGACAGTAAAGACAGTCTTGAATTGCCAATGTCACCCCATCTGCATCTCCTAACAGTGGCTGCATGGCACAGAGAAAGAATCTGTGTGCTTGCGGGAAAGAGAGTGTCATAATTGTGGGAGTTTGTATTGGAACTTAATGCTGCCCTGTCACAGTGGAAAATGACACCGGCAGAGCTCAGCCAGCATCCTCAGAGGGAACATTTAGATCAGCCCTAGCCAAAGGCAAATCACCCACCCAAGTGGTTGGAATCTGAGTTCCAGCAAGCCTTACCACCATGGGCTAAAGTAAATAAACTTGAAAGGTAGTCAAGGCCACAAGGACTGCAATTCTTGGGCACCTTCTAGTGCTTGTGGTGAGCTTGGAGCCAGTGAACTTGGGGAACATGTGATTTAATGAGACACGAGCTGAGGTGATCAAAGGATTGATTGCACCACCCCTCCACCAATCCCAGGCAGTACAACTCACAGCTCCAGGAGATGACTCCTCTCTGCTTGAGAAGGGGAGAGAGAAGAGTAAAGCAGACTTTGTCTGACAACTTGGATATCAACTCAACCATAGTAAGATGGGTACTGGGCAGAGTCCTGAGACTCCGATTCCAAGGCCTAGCTCCTGATGACGTTTGTTCCCATACCCTGGGCCAAAAGGGAACCCATGGCCACGAAGGGAAAGTAGTCCTAGTGGGATTTATCACCTGATGACTAAAGAGCAATTGGGCCCTGAATAATCAGCAGTGAAATACCCAGGCAATACTTGCCATGGGCTTAAATGAGACTCAGAGATGTGCTGGTTAGAGGTGTGACCCAGCACATTCCCAGCTATGGTGGCTATCGGGGGAGACTCTCACTGCTTTAAAAAAGGACGGGGAAAAGTAAAGGGTAATTTGTCTTCAGTTTAGGTACTAGCTCAGCTACAGTGGGGTAGACCAGCAAGTGGGCTCTTGAGGTCCTCAATTCTAGTCTTGACTCTTGGATGGCATTTCTGGACCTTTCTAAGTTAGAGGGGAGCCTGCTGCCCTGAAGGAAGAATCCAGTCCTGGCATCATTGACTACAAGCTGACCGAAAAGCCCTTAGGCCTAGAGTGAACATTGACAGTAGTCAGGGAGTACTTGCCATGGGCCTGGGGAAGTGAAGCCATGGGCAGGGAATCCTCTGTCTGTGAAAAGGGGAAGGAACAATGGCAAGGACTTTGTTTTCTTTCTTGAGTACCAACTTGGCCACAGTAGAATAGTGGATAAGGTAGATTCCTAAGATTGCTGACTCCAGGTCTGGGCACCTCGATGGCATCTCTGGAACTGCCCAGGTCTTAGGGAGAGACTCACTGCCCTGAAGAGGACACAGCCTGGCTGGATTTACCACCTGATGATTGCAGAGCACTGGGATCTTAAGTGAACACAGGCAGTAGCAAAGCATTAGTTACCATAGGCCTTGGATGAGAACCAGTACCATGCTGGCTTCAGATCTGACCCATTGCAGTCCCACTGGTGGTGACCATAGGGGTATCTGGGCTGCTCCTCTTCCAGCTCCAGCCAGCTCAGCACAGAGGCGGGGGAGAGAGAGAGAGAAAGAGAGAGAGAGGGGGGGAGATTGTTTTGGGAGAAAGTAAGGGAAGAGAATAAGATAATCCAGGTAATTTTTCTAGATATTATCCAAGACCACTAATTCTGCAAAAGCCAGCATTACTGGGCTTGGAGTGCCCCCCAATGCAGATATAGCTTCATAGACCATAAACTTAGATTACCATACCTAAGCCTCTGCAAACACCTGAAAAGCTGTATTAGTCCTTTCTTATGCTGCTGGTAAAAACATATCTGAGACTGGGCAATTTACAAAAGAAAGAGGTTTAATTGGACTTAGAGTTCCACATTGCTGAAGAAGCCTCACAATAATGACCAAAGGCTAGGAGGAACAAGTCACATCTTGCATGGAAGGCAGCAGGCAAAGAGAGAGCTCATGCAGGGGAGCTTCTCTTTTTAAAACCATCAGATCTCATGAGGCTTATTGAGAACATTATAATCAATAAGCTTGGAGATCTAAGGTATGAACTGATAAAAGATAGGTCTGAGTGAATCTGGAAGCTCATATCCTTCCCTCTTCTGATAGTTTGGCAGAGAGATGGCTTAGCTGAACTAAGCCCATTTAAGGAGAGAGAACAAGACTTGCCATGAATGACCACCTTCCTACAAGGTAAGGCTGTCCCCAGGTCTTTCAGTTGCTGACTGGCGTATTTTACTTAGGGAAACAAGGCATACCTTGTCCTTCTTAGACTAGCCTCCAAATATGTATACAGGATAGGAGCAGGACTCAGTCGCACTCATGGGTGTCCTATTAGTTGTGGTAGATCCCTCTCTGCTATAATATTGTCCATGATGCATAAAGAAACTCTATGTCTGGTCTACTTTGTGGAACAATGGGAGTTGCAGAGTCTATATACTGTACTATTTCTCTGCTTAACACTGTCCTCTTATTAAGCCCTAGGTTGCATCCAACCTGTGTGGTGCTAGTGATCTGTGGTCATGACCTTCATGCTGCTCACTAGAGGATTCAACCAAAGCAATGAGGAGAAAAATCTATAGACTTAAATGCTCATATAAATAGGCAAAAAGGAAAAAATGAATTAAGCACCTAAACAATTTAGAAAAATTAATAAAGCACAAAACAGCAGATAGAAGAAATTAATGAAGTTGAAGCACGAACTAACAAATTAAAAAAAAAAACTAAAAAACCTAAACTGATCATTTAAAACAAGACCACAAAAGCAGATATAAACTGCTAAAAATTTAATTGAGGTAAAGGGAGCATGATCGAGCAATAAAATAAACTAAATGAAGAAATAACCACCAAAAGAGAGGTAACTAAAAAAAAAGAAGAAGAAAATACTTGTATTATTTTAAATATACTTTTAATGACTAAAAGATAATTTACTGAAGTTAACTACAGGAAATATGATATCTGTGTAGCCTGATTTCCATGGCCAAAATAGAGAGAGTTATAAAAGAACACCATGCCCAGATGGTCTGAGAGTGCAATTCAACCAAAACTTATTTTTTTTTTAAAAAAAAAAAAAAAAGAAGTAATTTCAGTGCTATTTAAACTCTTTCCAGGCATAAAATGTGATAAAAGTCCAAATTCCTATTATGAAATGAGCATAACATGGCAAAATTTTACAATACTGCTCTGAAAAAATACTTTCAACTAAGTTTACTTTTGAATATCTATCAAATTCTTTAACAAATATGTTTAGCATAGAGAATCCAGCAAGCTATTGAAAGAATAATACATTTATTTTTAGTAGATTTGGTTATAGATATGGATAGCTATTTGATATAAGTAGAATTATCAACATGGTTTATTATATTAACAACACATTCTCTCTTGAATCTATTTCAGTTGAGTATTCACCATCACCATTTGTCTGAAATAGCTCTTGTAAGTGTTGCAAGTAACTCCAAAGTACTAAGCTCAATATTTTTCAGTCCCTATATCTTAACATTTCAATTGTTTATGACACAATGGATTTCTCTTCTCTTTAAAATATTTTCTTCACTCAACTTTCAAAACTTTGTGATAGCCTCCTTTTCTCCTTCTGTCTTTGGATTTTCCTTTTTAGTGTCTCTTACTTGTCTCTCCTCATTTCTCAGAGCTTTTCAAGATATACCATTAAATTGCATAATAGAGTTTATATGTGCAATTACTTATGTTATGAAAGCAAAGAGGGAAGAAGGCAGAAAATTTTTTTTTTTTTTTTTTTTTTTTTTGATGTATGTTTTAAAACTTTGGAGTTTTAGTCAGGGTATCCAAAATAAGGGCCACCTGTGATTAGGAGGTGTTAAAATGGATTGATAGGACAAGGATTCAGGAAGAATGTTTCATTACGTAATTTAATTTTTAAATTGTATAAATCATAACTATTCAACAGTGTGGGCTGGGCACAGTGGCTCACACCTGTAATCCCAGCACTTTGGGAGGCCAGGGCAGGAGGTCAGTAGCTCTAGAGCAGCGTGGCCAACATAGTGAAACCCTGCCTCTACTAAAAATACAAAAAAATTAGCCTGGTGTGGTGGCAGATGTCTTAATCCCAGCTACAAGGGAGGCTGAGAAAGGAGAATCTCTTGAACCCAGGAAATGGAGGTTGCAGTGAGTAGAGATCATGCCATTGCACTCCATCCTGGACAACAAGAGCAGGACTCGATCTCAAAACAAAACAAACAACAATGACAACAACAAAACAGTGTGAATTTTCCTATTTAAAAACATAAATCTATATTACAATAAAAAAGAGACTCCCTACATAGTACAGACCAGTTGGTGTAATCTTACCAAATCATGTGCCATTTCCTCACTTTGACTTTCAGGTCTTCATGCTCTTGCAGAGTCCAAGTAAGTCTCAAAAGGATATTCTAAAACTGATGGTTCAAAATGAGGTGGGCCAGCAGCTCTTATTGAAACATTACCAATTTTCCATGCATATATAAAAATTAGATAAAAGCATAAATCATACAAATGAAGACAGACTGAATGCAAGATGCCAAACCCCTAGGGGAATGTACACTAAATAGATTAAAAGATACACTCAGATTTTAATTATGATCCCAGGAAAGCCTACATGTCAGCATTAAGAGCTACAATGAACACTGCACCACTTAGAATGTTATACTCCAGAAGAACAAAGCGGGATTACACAGGCTTATTCAATAAAAACAATGGGTTAATATAGAAAGAATCAAGAATACTGTTGGCATCTAGGTGTTAAATTTTCTTCCAATGTGAAAACTTACCTTGTTAATCACATATTCTTATGGTTAAAAGCCTAAGTACCTTCCAAATAAGATTTCTTTCATCATGGGAGATTATTAGAATTTCCTATTTTGTATTTTAGCAAAATAAGAATCATTTTTAACATTGCTTAATGTCTATTATTCCAAAAAATATGTCTTATGACACTCTTCATTTGGCTTTACATCATGTATTAAAATGTTTGCACCATGTGTCAATTAGTACTTTCAGGTAAATATTCACAAGGAAAAAGGGAAATAAACAGTTGAATACATGATGGCCAATATAGCCTTGAGTAGAAAATTTAAAATAGAACAGCTAAATTTAATTAGTTTGTTTAATTAAATTTGAAACTTTTAGAGCCATCTCCCTGAAAATACCTCAAAAAGAAAAGTTTTAATAGGGTGACTCTAAATAACCTAAAAGCATAGGAATAAGTCTTATATCTGTTACTCAGATATTTTTTAAATTAAGGTTAAGATTGAATGACATTTTATTGAATTTTAGAAACATCTTTCATTTGAAAATATTTCCAGATATTTAACAAGTCCAAAATGTGACAGGATTTATCTTTCCTCAACTTAGATATTTGATTTGACTAATGAGGCAAACTTTTCATTTGAAAGTGTTTTCATTTTGGATTTATTTTGGCTTAAAATTCCTTCAAATCAAAGAAATCACATAAGCACCCAACTTGACTTAACTTTCTCTTTCCTCTTGTCTTGTACCCAGCAGTTTGTGGTTTGTTCTTTTCTTGGGCAACCGTGGCCACTGAGTATATTCATCAACTGCTAAACTCTTATGTAATTTATTTAAACATCCTGATTCCTGATTCTTGATGTTCAAACACCCTTTCCTTTTCACATCCCTAAAAACAACCATTAAAATAATTTGTCTAAAGACAATATCCAACAAATGCCAGGAAAAATAAAAATACAGACCAAATAATAAGCACTTTGCTTCTAGTTTGATATAAATTATATATCCCTTGGGAAAGCCATGAAGCCATGTTTCAACTTTCCGTGGTGTTTGTGTATGTGTGCATTCTAAATTGTTAGATAATGATAAACTATAATAATAACATAATTGGTAAATAAAGATACTACTTGGATAATCTTCCCAATTTTATAGCCCACCTGGTGTTGCATTATTTCAAAAATGTAACTTTTGCATAGTACTACTCTGGGTACAATTAGATGATTATAAATGGTAGTTACTTTTACAAGAGGAGTAGAGCAGGATTAGAAGAAGGGCTTAATAGAGAAATGCTCACAGCAGGGCTAACAAGGTCAGTGATGAAGGCTTTCATCAGTCATTCCATAATTCCTACAGTGACTTCTACAAAACCAAAGAAGAGGAAAAGGTGCCTCAATGTAAATTATCAGAAAAAGGAGCAAACTTGATGGTGAGATATACTAAGCAAGCATATTCAAAAAGGAAATTACAGGGTTTGTTGTCAGCTGCTTGCAGCACACAAAGTTAAGTGACCCTCACCAAAATTCTGCTGCCAATACTTTAGCATTTTCTTCAGCATTTTCTCTTTGACGATGTGAACTGATTGATAGCAGAAACACGAAATTCCCAGTTCATTGACAGACCTTCCTTAAAACAGACATGGGAAACAACAGCCTACAAGAATAATCCCTCCATAATGCAAGGTAATGATGGTAATGAAAAGGAGTCATTTATATTGGCATTGAAAAGAGGTTGCATGTAGAACACAGAAAAGATTCATTATTGAGTTACACAGAGTACTGCAAAATCAAGAAATTGCAGTATCAATCATCAAGTATGACAGTGTAATATTGAACTACTCCATCCATACCTGTGGAAGTGAGTGGAAAAAGATGTTTTATTTTTCCTCTAAAATGTATGTGCATTCCATTGTTTAAAGCCTGTCTGTGATTATTAGCTTTTCATTGCAAGACATATAATTCAAGGATGAGACTGTATTTTTTATCTCACTGTAACTATTAGTAGTGAGAATGAAACAAGGTGGATTTTTCTTGTGTCTTCTGGCCTCTATTTGTTCTATATTAGTTTACCAGTTTGGCTTCCACATATAGAGTGTGCAAAAGTATGCCGTTTTCTAGGATATTTTCTGGCAATTTTATAGTTGTCTGGTTATCTCATAGCCCAGTGAGTCAGCATCATTAACAAACAGTTCATAAATAGAATGTTCGTTTATCATCAACTGAGATACCAGCTATATATAATTGGATTCATAAAATCAGATTTCTTTTCAAACATTGAGTATTCTTCTCTATAAGGCTACTTCAGTGGCATGGGAAAAGAACATTGGACTCAGGCTGACATCTGGGACTCAAATATTTGCTGCATCTTAAAAATAGCATTATATTTTTGTGTAAATTTTATTTTTACTTTTTTTATCTATTAAGTAAAAGTACCCCTTGCTTTCTTTCCAAATGTAGCATCGTGTAATGTTATATGGCAAATCTGTATGTAAATCATATGAGCTGTTTTATGAAGAGGGAGCGGTGTAAAAAGGCATATGGGAAAAGAAATATGTAATTATGATGTTAAACGACCTTGTTTCTAGTTGTGACCCAGTATTGTCATAACTACAGTCCTGTTGGCAAGTATTTTAAACTCTCTAGTCATTGGTTTCTTCAACTGTAAAATATGAAAGTGCTCTGGATCAGAGGTTTTTTAACAGGTCTACTCAGGAATCTAAAGACCGTGCCACTTGCAAGTGGAAAAAGGTGAAATCTTTCTCCATTCCATGTCTTCTATTCTTTTTCCAGATCCATGATGTTTCATTCACGAAGTAATTGCTGAAATGTTACTAACCTCTTCACCTCAAAAGTCTCCCTAACAAGTCCTCTTAAATACTAATTGGTATGTTTTTCCACCCACCATGTATATGGATGTAAAAACTGTTGTCTAAATATGTCAAATTTTTACCTAAGGTAACATTGCTAGGTTGACAGCAGAGTAAAAACCAGCACCCACTTCACATATCATTCGTTCGCCATAAGTTGTTAATGAGGAGTAAATAATCATCACATCAATGTTTTACAGCATGTGTATAGGACGGTATGACACAAGACACAGTAGCCTTATACCATTAAGTAATTCAGAAATGTGTATGGTCTTAAATTCTTATAATCATAGATAAATATTGGACTCATGGAATTTTAAAACTAGAAGGAAATACATATCATCTAATTTAATTACACATGTTATATAAATGTTCTCTGTGCATTCCTAAAAATAATCACCCTAGTCTGTAATTTTTAAAAAATTATGGTATTGTTTAGGATATATTCTCTTAGTTTCTGCAGTTGGCCATGGCCACTTGCCAATTTCGTGGATCTCAGTTCTTTCCGGAGAGTCCCAACTTCTGCCATGGAAGTTCTCTGTAACAAAGAAGTTACTTTTACCTAGTAGAGACCATGATCATATAAGTCTGGATTAGTGAGGATTCTTGGAGTCCCAACTTCTGCCATGGAAGTTCTCTGTAACAAAGAAGTTACTTTTACCTAGTAGAGACCATGATCATATAAGTCTGGATTAGTGATGATTCTTGGGCCCGCATCCATAAATCCTTTTGGATAGCTTAGGAAAAAGATACTTTTAAATTGTTAGTTTAGATCATGAAGATGACTTCTCCAAGGGAGCAGCTGTGACTCGTGGCCGAGTCTCCTAGACAGGTTTTGTTCAGTTCTAAAAATCTTTGTTAATTACTTGCAATATACCGGAAATTGTAGGGTTGGGAAATTAGGAGATTAAGACTTAGAATGAAGAAGTGGTAAACAGTAAGTGCAGGACTAATTACATAGTAATAACTGAATTAAAGGGGTCAGAGAAACAGATATTGGAAGAACCTTGAACTTAGTGAAAACATTTTAAATCCACACTCTTACCCAAGATTGAGTATGATGAGCATCTTGGAAGATGGCACAAAAACTGGAAAAGTCTGGCTGTGCAACATGGAGTCTCTTTCCTCTGACCCTGACTCCTAGGTTAATCCCAACATCACCAATGCACTTTAGTCTTATAGCATGCTTACAGTTATATTGAGACAGAAACGTGGTTGAAGATAGAAGGAACAGTTACACAGATGGGACTTGCCTAGTAAATGGGGACATAAAAGGGCCCCTCAGTATTCCTGTCAAGGATGTTGGGAAATGTGACTAAGGACAAATATTCTTTAAATTTCTATGTTAATTCATAGGAGGCAATAAATCTCAATATTTAATCACAAACACTTTGGACTTTGAACAACTCCTCTCTCTATCCATCAATAGCTATAGATTCTAGGTCAAGTTACTTAACTTTTCTGAACCTTAATATCCCAAATATAGAATAGGACAAATAGAATACTTACCTCATAGGGCTGTTGTCAGGATCAAATGAGGTAATCCCCATAAAGCAGTTAGAATTGGCCTTGGGAGGCGGTAAGCGCTGAATAAACGATGGCATTTGCCATCGTTTTATAAGAAATTGTGTACCATGTAATCCCAGCACTTTGGGAGGCCGAGGCGGGTGAATCACGAGGTCAAGAGATCGAGACCATCCTGGTCAACATGGTGAAACCCCGTCTCCACTAAAAACTACAAAAAATTAGCTGGGCATGGTGGCGCGTGCCTGTAATCCCAGCTACTCAGGAGGCTGAGGCAGGAGAATTGCCTGAACCCAGGAGGCGGAGGTTGCGGTGAGCCGAGATCGCGCCATTGCACTCCAGCCTGGGTAACAAGAGCGAAACTCTGTCTCCAAAAAAAAAAAAAAGAAATTGTGTACCAACCCCTCCACCTTCCATCCAGTGTTTGTTTGGAGAAGGCTCTCTGGGCTTAGGCTACCTGGCTGTAGGTCTGTGTTGCCAGAAGTCTTCTAAAAATAGTAGTTGATTTATATTATTTTAGTATTGTAGTAGTTTCCTTATAAGGTGCTATTCTTCTAGAAATTAAGAATGCATTGTGAATTCCTTCTACAGACATAGAAACTAGGGCTGTGTGGCAACTGCAAAATTAGACCCACATTGTTCTCAAACACTAAAATCAAATTAAGAGGCTGTATGATTAAATGCAATTCTTATTCAGCTCCTTTCCTCTTAAAAGCACTTTATAAACATTAACTAATTAATCCTCATACCCTTATGAGGTAGGTAAATAATTTTTAGCCCCCAGTTTGAGGAAACCAAGGTTAAGGTTAACAGGTTTGCTTGCTCAAGGTAATAGAGTGAGGCAATATTTAAGTCCCAAATTAGAGTGTTTTAATTTATATTGATTTACTTTGGACACTGTATTGAATTCTAATCATAATCTATTATATTGTATTACCTCACACTATTTCTGCCACATAGCAGATAGAAAAATGCAATTCTTCCTGAGTGAATAAAAATTGGTAGGTAAAAAAAACCAGAACTGCTGATATCCATAGCTTCAGTAGGGTTCCCCAGTTTCTCTGCTTTCTTTCTGTGTCCTGCCCGAAAAGCACTGACTGCCTTAACTTCTCTGTAACCCAGTCAACTTCAGGATTTTCCCAGCAAGTCTGAACCCAAGCCAAGGCCTTGAACATTCCCAGGCTCTAGGTTGTTGCCCAAAATAGTTTAATAAACTGGCTCTAGCTCTAAGCCAAATTCCTTAAGCTCATATAAACTCCATACCTTGACCTCCTCACGGTAAACACACTTAGGCAGAACATGCCTTTTCACTTGTTGTCCATGGCAAGTACGTGCTTCTTGAACGTCCTTAATAAATGCATTGCACTGGTGAATTTGCTCATGTCTTACTTTGGTGTCCACCAAAGAAAAACCATTGTTGCTTTCCTCTATTTGTGCTTACTAATCTTACTTTTTCTTCTCTCTAGTCTCATAACATCAGATTCTCTGTGCTTCCTGTAATCTCACTTTAGGCAAACTTCTGTGACCATGGATATACACTGGATAAAGTTTAGTAAGAAAGATTTGTAGGTGTAAAGAAATTATTTCAGCAGAAATTTTGTACATCGAATATATATAATTAACACTTTACCTCTACATGAAGTCAACTCAGTTTTATTTAACTAAAGAAATAATTCAAATTATTATTTCAAACACTGGACAAAACTGATATGACATTTTTTGTCACTACAAATGACTATTTGAATTCAAAGCTGGGGAGAAAATTGTTTTTTTTTTTTTTGGGGGGGGGGACGGAGTTTTGCTCTTGTTACCCAGGCTGGAGTGCAATGGCGCGATCTCGGCTCACCGCAACCTCCGCCTCCTGGGTTCAGGCAATTCTCCTGCCTCAGCCTCCTGAGTAGCTGGGATTACAGGCACGCGCCACCATGCCCAGCTAATTTTTTGTATTTTTAGTAGATACGGGGTTTCACCGTGTTGACCAAGATGGTCTCGATCTATTGACCTCGTGATCCACCCGCCTCGGCCTCCCAAAGTGCTGGGATTACAGGTTTGACCCACCGCGCCTGGCCCTGAGAAAGTTGTTTTAAGTCTTGTGAGGATGCATTACCCCAATAGTCACCCCACGTCCTAACTCACCCATAGGCTATATAAGTGCATGTAGAATAAGAACAGGGGAAACTTTCAAAGCCATGATTTTTTTTTTGTCTTGTGGGGAATACCAAGCCAAATAAAGGGAACTCAAAGATAATTCTTTATAGGAATGTGTTGACTACCAGAAGGCTAGAGTATCAGTCCCTAAAAAATGCTGTTTAGATGCAAAAAAGTCCATTTACATTAGTCCCTAAAAAATGGTATAATCGTATAATAGTCTCTCTGATCTCCTTTGGTACTTATATTAATAGAGATAGAAGAGAATTGGAGAAAATCTGCGAGGAGAGGGAGCACACAGTAGAACAACCTGTACTCCCGCAGTTTGGCATGAAATGTATGCATGAGTTTCATATGAGCCAAGCAGATGCCATGCAAGATAGCCAGAGTTAATACTTCATCTGTTGAAGAGGATCCTAGCAGGAAGACAATATGGGGTGAGTTGCCAAGGGTGGGATCTCAAAGGGTTTGAAAGGATTGAGACAATCTACAGGAACCTGTACAATTAAGAGATCCATGAAATGCATTCTAAAGAGCTAATGCATGCACCTTACAGGGTTTGGATGCCGCTATCAAGGGCCTGGGTGATGATAGAGCAGCAGCAGAATCAATCAAGCACAAAATAGCTTCAATTAAGTAAATCCCAAAGCACCAGAGAGGAGAAGAACCCAGAAAAAGAGAAGGAAAAAAATAAAATTATAGCCCACTTCTTATCGTAGCAGAAGAGAGGTGTGGAAGTTCTTACCAATTACTGTGGTTCAGTGGTCCACAAGGGAACTCAGTCTCAAGAGATTTTTATAGCACCGCGAGTTCCCCCTTGCTGAAGAGCTCAGAAAATGTTCTTTACTGAAGACTTGTTTGATAACTTACTACGTCAACACGCTCAAGCTGCAGTTTGAGGAGGGCTGGGAAATGGAAAGAAGTAATCACTAACTTGGACATAATATTAGAGTTTCCAAATAGAGTGAAGTATATAGGACTGAAAATAACTGGAAAATCATGAGATTTGCCTGAGATATCATGGCTAAAAGTAGTAATAGGAGAAAAATTATTTCATATTTATATGTCCACTGAATTCAGACTCTTCAACAAAGTGGTTAGAATAATATGTAGTAATTATTGAACAAAATTATTAACCATTTTAAATATTTAATTCTCTAACATTATAGTTGAAGAGTAAGCAACCTATAATGTTACTTCTGAAAGATAATAATCTATTTCAGGTTCTTGATCACAACTGGCATGATGCTTTTTCTTATAATGATCCCTCATGATAATTGTTTTTGGTAATATCTGTTGTCTTAGGTATTCTGCTGCTAACAAACATTTAATTGACTAAAAATAAGTAAATATATAAAAAAATAGTAATGTAATTTAAGGTTACAGTGACATAAACGTATACGGTCATTTGGTAAATTCTGAGCTACTTTTTTCTGGAGTCAGTAAAAGTATGCTCTCAAGTAACTCAAACCCAACAAGATTGCTTTAAAAGTCTCTCATGCTATCGCTATCGATACGCTTTCAATTTTCTGTCTTAAAGATTTCAAGGACACAAGAAAAGAAAATATAATCCTATGTCACATAGAGTTCTTGAAGCCATTGAGTCTGAAAGACAGTTCGTCACTGGTGTTGAAGATAAGATTATGGTATAACTAGAGCCTCTGATCTGATAATAGTTTTGTAATCAGTGATATAACTGCCCTGCTAAGTCAAAAATCTGTCTAAAATATCTCTATCATAGTTTTGTTTGTTTTTTGTTCATTTTGAAATTGCCATTACATTTATCAGATACATGCTTCATAGTAAAAAGAAATCCAGCAATGTAGTTATCTCTCAAAAGGCAGAATAAGGTCTCTTCACAACCACTGCGCTGACCTTACAGTGTCAGGAATATCAAAGGGGGTAGATTTTGATGAAAACAGCAGTGACGGCTCTTGAATAAATTTAAAAAGCATGAGATATGGACAAGAAAAAGCCTTTCCAGTAATCAAACACATGCTTTATTATTTCTTACTCCCAAAGTGATACAAGTTCAATGCATTCAATTTTAGAAATCTAATTGCAGCAAATTTAAGAAAATACATATTTTACTAAGCAATAAATAGAGCCATTTCTTTTTCTTTCTCTGAATGATAAAAGGATCAGTGCTAGAAAACATCTGCAACTCCAGAAAGATAGGCTCAGTATCTGAGAATACACGGTTTGGATTTTTCTAAGTGGTCTAAATGAATAGCCGGTTCCATTTCTCTGCCCCCAGGAAAAGGATGCGAATGAAGGGTTCTTTCAGACAGCTGCAAATATGAATGATTAAAGTGGCTCAGACAATGGAAGAATGAAACCTGCATTTGCAGATGTCACCTTCAAAATAGTGTGGGGTTGACAGCATTGTTTTCATCTGCTCCTACCACCTAAGAACAAGTAAATTGATTTTAAAATGAGGAACCAATATGTTCATTTTCATGGAAAATGCCAGCCAAGTCTGGACTTTATTTTTGTTGCTTATCCAGAGGCTGATGCACTGCAACAGTATTATTTTCTATAACCACAGAGTTTTTATCTTTTGCAGTCAATTGAGTGCAAAGATATGTAAACAAAGAGATTTTGATTCTCATGCAATTTCATATGGTTTTAATAACCCTCCAGGATTTTTTATTTAAATGCATTTTTCTGATCTTCAAGTTTTTTGGAATATTTTCCTTTTTAGATTGCTGTATGTCTACCATGTCAACAGTAGCCCTTACTAATGAATGAGTAGGGATCCTCTGATTTTACAAATTTTAATTCTCACTATTCCTAGGACAAAGAGAGGTATTTTGTGGGGTAGAGGGTGAGATGGTAGTAGCAGAAGGTATTTTCACCCTGCTTCTTAAGGTATATGTAACATTGTCTGAAACTACGTCTTCTGTGAATTCCTCATGTTTCATTATCTTACCTCACTTCTGTTTCTGTTAGTCTCTGTTTCATACCCTACAGCTAGTTTTGTTATCTCCAGGCCCACAACCCATCAAAATAGCATTCAACACAGGCAACTCTACGTAACAGAGTTTTAATGGAAGCCAAGGTGCAATTGTTTTTGGCAGGAACTAGAACAGAAAGCTGAAAATTAAACATTAAATATTTCAATTTTTGGAAAGAGCCAAGATTTTTCCATCAACTTGATTTCAGCATTCTAAAATGTCTTTTGGTCCTTTCTCCACTCTTCCCTGCTATTCTTCACTTTTATTCCTGATTCTTGTTTATTCCTTACGCAGAAGTGTTCGGCTGTTTCTTCTTTGCCTTTCTTCAAAACACTCTCAAGTTCTCACCTTATCTTTCAGATTATGGATAGATATTATTTTTTTGTTTGTTTGTGTTTTGGTTTCTGTTTCTTCTATTCTTTTTTTAATTCAAGACAAGGTCTCACTCCATCACCCAGGCTGTAGTGAAGTGATGTGATCTCCACTGTGATCTCCACTCACTGCAACCTCCATCTCCAGGACTCAAGCAATCCTTCCATTTCAGCCTCCCAGGTAGCTGGGAACACAGGTGTGGACCACCACACCCAGTTAATTTTTGTATTTGTTGGAGAGATAAGGTTCCACCATGTTGACCAGACTGGTCTCGAACTCCTGAGTTCCAGTGACCCACTCACCTCAGGCCTCCCAGAGTTCTGGGATTACAGAGTCAGCTACCATGTCAGGCCCAACAACTGTTAATACAAAAATTACCCTCATATGACATAACAAATAAGCTCTATCTCTTACCATTCTTCTTTACTCTTGTTATAGATTGGCCTTTTTTTTCTTCACAAGATGACAGTAACCTGATTTGCTTCTTAGATTATTTGCAGTTATCATGTCTTCCATTTGATCATTTGACCCTAAATTATTTTCATGTCTTACATCATCTTGGCATCTAAATCTCACATCAAAAAATATCTTTATAGAGATCAGTCATTGACCACTCTATGTAAGTTACACCCCCATCACATACTCACACTGGATTTTTAGGATTTAATGCTGTGCGTGTAGCACTTATTCTTACATAAAATTATTTTGGATGTAAGGCAGCAGAAACAATACAGACAAGGTTCCAATGTTACCACCACTACTAAGGTACTCCAAAGTCTCTGCTGTAGCACAAGTGGCATCATCACATCACCAACATGTGTTTCCATATATGAAATCCAACACTCCTTCATACCCACATCAGTCACTCAAGACCCCAATTCTATATGGGATTTCAGAATATCTTGGCTCCAGATCATGGGCCTCCACCTTGGCTGCCATGGCAGTGAGAAAATTGTTATTGGGTATCCTTTCTTCATTTTCAGTAGAAAAGAGCAGAATACTATAACTCAATAACAAGCTATACGACAAGGGACTTCTCTCAAAAAATAACAATGGTATTTAGATGCTGAGAAGCCAAAAAGTGAACAACCGTCAAGATGGGATATTGTAATCATTACACAATGTAAAACAACATTCCTAAAATGCAAATCATTAATATACATATATGTATGTAATATATACAGAAGGAGTATATTGCTTTCCCTCTGAAATTTCCTCTGGAATAGTGAAGTTAGCATAGCAAATTTTCTTTTAATGCCTATTATATTATTAGAGGTGGAATAAGCAAAAAATAAAGCAAATTGTCCACATTCTCTGATAAAAATACTTAAGTGACTTCCGTCCTCATATATTTCTTACCTTTAGACACAAAATTAATTTCCTACAAGTGAAATTTAAATGTAGAGGGCATTATTCTTGTTTTAAAAAAAACATTTGCCTGTTCCGTACCATCAAACAGAGAAAACACAAAGTCACTTTTAGAGTTTCAGGACAGTTTTTAGATGAAATTAGTCAAAAGCTCTTCCAAAATCTAAATTACAAAATCTACCAGCTCATATACATTATACTCTGATGAAATTTGTGGATTGGAGCTAGGCAAAAATGTTTAGTTTATGATAAGATTGCTGCAGTTACCTGTTACAGAAATTCCACCTGAATAGTTCATTTGTATTCACAGAAGTTATAGAATGAAAGGACTACACAATTACTAGGTCATTTAATCTGTTCCCTGAACAAGAGAAGGCTATTCCCTGCACTGTGTTTTCTAGAAATTTGTGACTGGGGCTTATTCTTGCCATTTTTCCGCAAATCTCTGAAGTTGTCGCTCATTCCTAAGCTTTGGAAAGATGAAAGAGATGCTTAAGCATGCACAAAGGAAATGATTCTTATTTCACTCTCCTTGATTTGCGATTTAATATATCTGTGCTGTCTAAAGTTGTTAGACTATACGTATTTGAACAAATATATTTTATTATTATACCTAAAGTTACCATTCTCTGTACTTCAAAATGAGGAGAAACTAGTTTCATTGTTAGGAGAAGTTCATTTTACTTATATTGTAAAACTAGTTAACATTTATTGATAACTGTCTACGCAGAGTGTTTTGTAATTTTTTTTTTTTTTTTCTGAGACAAAGTATTGCTCTGTCGCCCAGGCTGGAGTGCAGTAGCTCGATGTCAGCTCACTGCACCTCTGCCTCCCAGGTTCAAACCTCCTGAGTGGCCGGGAGTACAAGCACGTGCCACCATGCTCAGCTAATTTTTGTATTTTTAGTAGAGTTGGGGTTTCACCATGTTGGCCAGGCTGGTCTTGAACTTCTGACCTCAACTGATCTGCACACCTCAGCCTCCCAAAGTACAGGATTACAGGCTTGAGCCACCACACCTGGCATAATTGTTAATACTGATAACATATTTAACCCTCACAACAAACCTAAAACATTGGTATTTCTCTTCCCTTTTTAGAACTAAGAAAAAAAAAAAAGAAGTATAAAAGTTAAATTATTTTTTTAAGATTATATCATTAGAAAGTGGCAGAGCTAAAATTCAGACCCAGGCCTCTTGGTTTTCAGAACCCATGTAACAGTCTATTAATTGATTTATTTTCGATAATAAATGGAGTTTCCATTCAGTTGGTGTCAAATCTACAGGTCTTTCTTTAAAATTGTCTAACTCATTGTAAGATTGCTGAATTTATCAGAGATTAAGGAAATCAAAAAGGTAACAAAAAAAGTGGTAATGAAAAGTGGCATTTCCTCATTTTTGTATTACAGACTCTGTAAATCATTAGTGTATTCGTAGTGATCCTACTGGGGAGTCCTACAGCAGAACCTCCCATAGTTTTTTAAACCACAGAGAAGGTAAAAGTTACTCTACCATGTGTTGTATGAAGTCTAATCATTTCATGAATAACTTGCTACTTTACAGACCAGCCCAGTAGTACCTCTTGAATAATCCTTTATGCTAGACAACATGACCAAGTCTGAGCCCCCATTTCATCAAAAATTAAGGAAAAGAGCAAAGAAAAGGTGAGGAATCAGGACAACATTTTCAAAACATCTCTATGTCAAAAATCCACAGCCAGATTTTCAAATAATGGCTTTAGGTATTTAGGTCATGTAAGGGGAGAGTCTGAGTATATATACCTAGATACCAAATAGATATCTCGAAATCAGTATATTCAAAAATTTCTGATGACATTCCCTCTCACCAACCCAAACTTCCATCTTTGACTTTGCTCCATTTTAGTTAATGACACCTCCATCCTCCCTGTTGCTCTGGACAAAATCCTTGAGTACACCTGGGACTATTCTCTTTTTTCCCATGCCTTACATCCAATCTGTTGTAGGCTCTGCAGAGTGTACCTTTAAAATATATAAAATTGCTTCAAAGTAATTCAGGAATTGGGGAGGAGGTTGAAAGTTGATGGGGTATAGATAAACAAGTTTGTATATGACTTGGCAATTGGGCAGAGTGACACCTACGTGGGAGTACTTTCACTCTGCTCTTTACTATCTGCCTTTTTTTCCATAATATATATGAATATAAAAGTGTATGCATATTTCTCTTTCAGAGAGATAGAAGCAGAAATATTGAGAAACAGAGATAGTTCAGTCCAAATCACCAATAGCATTTTGGGACCAGTTGCAACAGCCCCTGTGTAGTCCCTTTGATCCCTAAAATTTATTTTAAATAAAATAGTCATAATATTTTTTAATGTAACTTTCTGCTGAAAGGCCTGCAAATGCTCCTCATTTTACTCAAAGTGAAAGTCAAAGTCTTTATTTACTCTTGCTCTTGTCTTTCTCACACATTCCTTTCCCCTTCCCCATTCTACTTCAGCCATGTAGGTTCCTGCTGGTTCTTGCTTGTTCACACCAGGCTCCTTACTTAGAGCCTCTGATTGACAGTTCTTTGTCCCAGAAAAACCTAGCCTGTGTATCCTCAAGGCTCTCTCCTTTACTTCCTCCAGTGAGATCTACCTTAATCAGCACATTGCATGCCACCCCTACCTTTGACATCTCCTATCCCTCTTACCCTGCTCTCTATATTTTTTTGTCATAGCAATGATCATACTGTAACTTACTATATGTAATGATGTAGTTATATAGTATACATATATGTTTACATTTTTTCTCCTCCCTTCTAGAGTATAACATCCATGAAGACAGAACCTTTGGATCATCCTTGTACTCTAAATACAAGGATGCACTTGACAATTTTTGTCAAATGAAAAGGTAAATGAATGATCCATTTCATTGGATCAAGAAAGTTTGCTTGATTGAAAGTGCCGCTTAAAACAAAAATTTGAAAAGTGACCTGAATGAAAGATAACATCAGCTTTAACCTTCCCCTAAATAAATCAAATAATTTATCCAGTGCTCTACTTGCTCTTCTTGATTTTACAAGAAGCAAGGTTTGAAAAAAGTGGAATCTTTTATTAAACTTTATGATGGCCAAATAATTTGGGGTCCAACATTTGATCATATTGTTTTATATTCTGCATAACATCATAAAATAGATATGAAGCCACCAACATGAGGTACAATACTACTTAAATATTTATATCTATTTTGTACTACTTGAAATATAATTTTATTATTTTTCAGTAATTGAAGAAGATTATGAATATTTTATATTGTTTTTATATCATATATTGTTGACTATGCCTCCAGCTTATTTTATGGTAATAATCAGAAATTAACTCTTCCTTTTTAAATTTTGTAACATTGATTTTATGGGAGTCTGTATTTGCCTTCTAGTGACCTGATTCATAGGAATGTTACAATATGTATGATTATATATATCAGGCACGTTTGACCATGTTTTTTTCTATCATTTATTTAGTTTTAGCATTTTCTGGGATTTTGAAGATACATATTACATATCTTTCTTATAACATTCTCTGAATCTTCAAGCACATGAATGCAATTTTACCCCATATTCTCATCATGCCCTGTGTTTTACTTCATCACTAAAAATCATCTTGTTTTATTGTTATGTAGTTCTATTATGCAATGATCCCTAAACCAAATCTAAGAATGTGCTTAATATAGAAAAATTTAGGTTGAAGGATAAAATAGTAGAAATTTATGTTTCTTCTTATTACATTTAACTAATTTTTAAAGTTTTTGCTGGTATACATTTCTGATGTAAATAATATATTAGGGAATATAAATAACATGATAATGTAATTTATTGCCAGTGAAATTGATAATACTATATATGGCAAAGTAAAACAAATAAGACACATGTAGAACTTTAAATAATAATATACAATAGTCTAATTATTTTGAAGGCCTCTGGTTTAGAATATTTGAGAGAATATTAGTAACTGTGGGTTCCAGTTATCTATTCTGAGGTAGCAGCAAAACAAAGCAAAATTTAGTGACTTAATGCAATATATTTCTCACAGTCTGTGAATCAACTGGACTCATTAGGGTGGTTCTTATGAGATTACTGTTGTATTATGGCTAGTCTTGTATTATTAGGCTGAATTATCTAAAGGATAGACCGGAAGAACTCCCATGATGACCTCTTACCTCACCTGTCTGGTTCCATACCATTCCTCCTGCTGCCTTTGTCTGCAATAGTTAAGCATCAGCTTTTCACGTGGTGTATGCATCATCCAGAGGCAGGCAGCAGAAACTGCCAGGGCTCCTAGAGGGTCTTAGAGGATAGACTCAGAACATGCACTGATATGCTTTGGCTCTGTGTCCCCACTCAAATCTTATCTTGAATTGTAAACCCCACATGTCAAGGGAGCGACTTGGTGGAAGGTGACTGGATCATGAGGGCAGATTTGCCCATTGCTGTTCTCATGAAAATAAGTGAGTTCTCATGAGATCTGGTGGCTTGATAAGTATTTAATGCTTTCCCACTGCTCTCTCTCTCTCTTTTGCCACCTTGTGAAGAAGGTGACTTCTTCCCATTTGACTTTCATAATGATTGTACATTTCATCATGATTGTACATTTCCTGAGGCCTCCCCAGCCATGTGGAATTGTGAATCAAATAAACCTCTATGAATTAACCAGTCTCAGGTAGCTCTTTACAGCAGTGTGAGAATGGACTAATACATGCACAGAAGTGAGAGGACAGGCCACATTTAAGGGCTTGAAGAAATAGACTTCACCTCCTACTTGGGAAGTTACATATGTACTGTGAGTCACAGACTTGATGGCAGACTTATTATAAATAAGCTTTGAAAATAAGCCACAATTTATACTTGTGAAATTCACTTCTAATTCGTAAATCAATTTTTCTCATTTGTAGAGTGGAAACAATAATAAAGTCTAACTTCTAGCATTACTATGAGGGCTAAATGAGACAATGCTTAAGAAGTCCCTTGCACTGTGCCTGTAATATAAGCTCTAAACAAATTCCAGCTAATATTACCATCATTTCCTATTGACCTGACACATTTCATCTTTATATCTCGGCATAGTACAGTGTCTGATAAATTGCAGACAACTAAAAAGTATTAATTAATATATAAATAAATGAATGTTAACCTAAACATTTCTGGATTATAATGCTACAGGGGCTGTGTACTGGCAACAAGTGGAAAAACCTTAGCAACCTGGGTCCAAAATTATATGTTCGGTATTGTCTTTCCTGAATTAACAATGCTTAATAGACTTGGTTTAGTATTGCTTTGTTTCATATAGACACAGGCTCAGGGTGACAGACTGAAATATCTTCCCATACAGTGAAAAATATCTGAAGCTGGAAAATAAACATGAGCACACCTTGCTTTTATTGGTAGACTAAGTAAAAGAGCAGTACAAATTGATGTAGAATGCTTTCAAGCAACTCTAATACAGGTTATGTAAATAATCAGGAAGAACACAATTGCAAAGCAATATGGGCTGCAAGCACAAAAGTCTTCAAATTATTTCTTATTAATTTATAAAGTATGGATAATAGGCCATATCCAGTAAGCAATAGCTTTTCAAATAGATAATTTCTTAAAAACCAGTTACAATTGAAAGGAGCACAGTGAAAGAGGAACTTGAGACGTCACCTTTTCCCACAGAGTATTCTGCTGCCTTAAGGCTCCGTTCTCAGAGCAAACCTGAGTCTCTTGCTATATCCTGGCTGTAGGATCTATGATACTTGGCAAGTATCCACCCACTAATTATCTCAACCTCTTTTTTCCAGAGTACATTAAATGTATCAGAACTTAGCACATTGTCCTTCAAACTCTTTAAACTCAGGCTAAGACTTAGTTGTCATCTGGAAAAAAATACAGTTATAAATAACTTGGGATCCCTAAAGATCAAATAAACTGATTTTGAAACTGTGGTAATCACTATGCATACCTTTGTTATTATCAGGGAATACAATATATATTATAATCATTTTTCTTACCAACTTATAAAATATGTATATGAATCTACCCTCACCAATACACACACACGTTTTGTTTTGTTTTGTTTTGTTTTTAAATATATATTTTATTGCATTTTAGATTTTAGGGTACATGTGAAGAACATGCAAGATTATTTCATAGGTACATATATGGCAATGTGGTTTGCTGCCTTCCTCCCCATCACCTACATCTGGCATTTCTCCCCATGTTATCCCTCCCCAACTCCCCACCCCTGGCTGTCCATCCCCTAGTGCCCCACCCTGACAGACCCCAGTGTGTGATGCTCCCCTCCCTATGTCCATGTGTTCTCATTGTTCAACACCCACCTATGAGTGAGAACATGCAGTGTTTGACTTTCTGTTCTTGTGTCAGTTTGCTGAGAATGATGGTTTCCAGGTTCATCCATGTCCCTACAAAGGACACGAACTGATCATTTTTGATGGCTGCATAGTATTCCATGGTGTGTATGTGCCACATTTTCCCTGTCCAGTCTACCCATCGATAGGCATTTTGATTGGTTCCAGGTCTTTGCTATTATAAACAGTGCTGCAATGAACATTCATGTACATGTGTCTTTATAATATGTTTTAGAGTCCACAATGCCTTTTTCAAATGTCTATATTTTCCTCATAAGTTTATCTCCTTGATTGGCAATAAAGTACAAAGTACAGTCATTCATTGCTTAACAGCAGGGATATGCCTCTGACTTTGATTATTTTATATGGCATATAAATATGAAAAGCAAATTAGAGCATATACATTGTTTAACAGTTGTCTTAATGATCAACAATGTGTATCTAAACAAAGGTTTAATCAAATGACAGTATAGTCAGCATCAAATAAAAGGAAGAAGTATCAACATCTTAAAAAATATAGAGATATTTTTCACCTGGTAAATAATGATAATCAGAATCTTTTGTTTCCATGAAGGTAAAGTTAAAGGGATATAAAGACATAGTTTTGAGGCACTGGAGCTTATAAAATTTCTCAACTCTGAATTGTTTATACTTACTGCCATGCAAGCTCACCAGATAAAAATAAGGGTGTGAAAGGCTAAGTATTTGGAAGAAGTATTATTTAAGAGCTCAAGCCACTTCACCTACTAACTTGTAAGACAATAATAATTTGAGTATATTGACAATCTTTACTTCATTAAGAAAATAATGCTTCAACTCCATTTAACTTTTGCAACTCTGAATGTTATGCTTTTCTACAAGAAGGTGGCTGCTATGGGAGCCTTCATTTGCCCTGTCTGAATAAGTAACTCTTATCATTTATACTTGTCATTAAGGGTCAGAGAATCTTCTCAACATAGACTAACCCACCAGGACACATAATTAGAGCCATAACATGGTTTGTGTCAAAATTAATCATACTTAGTGTTTAAAATTATCACAAAATAAGCAGACACAATCTCCTGAAGGAGATTATTTTGTGATAATTTTGAGGATGCACTTGATAAATACTAATAAATTCTTCTTCAGAGGAAGACCTAAAGCTAATTATACTTGGCCAAAGAAGGGTTGATCTATGTCATTTATGTCATAGAATAAAGTAGGCCTAATCCTAAACAACATTGAATGTAGACTCCCTTATGTGCTTTGGACAAGTGTACAATTTGACACCATTTTTCAATCCTATTAAGAGGAAATTTTCCTATTGAAAGAAATAATTTTTAGAAATACTAATGGTTTTAGTGTGTTACCCATAGGAATTAAAAATGTCTTTTCTGCCCGAACGCAAAAAGACATTGCTAAACCCATCATAACTCTAAGCAATTATAATCTAATAGTAATTGCATGCATGAAGATAAGCATAACAAGTAAAGGATACACTGGTTGTTTGCAAATACACACAAACACACACACTCACTATTTTCTTTAAAATAGTACAGATTTCTCTTGTAGTTCTGAAGGACTATAAATGGTACCATATTGCCCTTACAATGGTATCAATGAATCATTGTTCTTTCAGTGCCTATAGAATGGCAGAGTTCAGAGTAATCATTTTTAAGATTACCCAGAAGCTACACAAATCACCACTACTCACACTCCCTTTGTTCAAACTTAAATAAATAACCCCTTATAGATTTAAGAGAGATGAGAAGATACAGCCTGTACCTAGGGGATTATATTAATATATGTGATTAATATTCAAAGGGTTCTATTACCAAATAAAAAAGAAGATGTTGGGTACGGGGGCACAGTTTGTAGTTTATGTCTTAACGGAGGTTTGAAGACTTTTTGGCTGCTCAGTGTCTGCTCTTCACTCAGCGTTCCAATTTTCCTGTATGGAACCATGCTTTTCCCCACTTTTTCTCTGGAAGATTTCATTTGGTTTTCATTACCTGATTCCAGGAGTGGAGAATTTTATGCAGGTCTATCAATTAGAATAATTTTATCTTGAGGCCCATAGTGATTAATTCTGCAGTGGGTGTTAAACGTACCTAGGTTCAAATAAATACTCTTTCATTGTTGACAGGAACTGACTTCTTTTCCATTTGATGTGACTACGAGGCATGATTGTTTTGAGGCTATTAGGTGCCATTTAGTCATAACATGGAGGCTGATAATGAAGCCAATACCGAGTAAAGCCAAATCAAACAATAGAGGTAGACAAGGTTTGAATTATCTTCTATGGGCTCCAAAACAATCCTTTTTAAACTAATATTTATCTGTAGGCACTTCAGCTATATGAGTCAAAACATACTTATCAGGACTTAATTGATAAAAAGAATTATAAGGAAATGCATAAATGAGAAGATAATTAGTTTTGGTAAATTTTAAGATGATAACTCTAAAGTGTAATGCAATGAACTAAATGTTTACCCCATAAACACTTTTTTCAAATATGCAATATTTTGAATTTTTTTTTCATGGGTTATCTTAGTTCATCTGGGCTGCTATAACAAAATATCATAAACTGGCTAGCTTATAAACAACACAAATTTATTTCTCACAGTTCTGGTGCCGGGATCTCCAAGATCAAAGCATACGTCGCTTCAATGTCTGGTGAAACTCTGCTTTCAGTTTCATAGGCAGCACTTTCTCTGTGCACCTTCGCGTGGTGGAAGGAGCAAAACAACTCTCTGAGGCCTTTTTTTTTTTCATAATTAGATTTTATTTTATTTTTTATTCTCCCAACCTTTATTTTAGGTTCAGGGGTACATGCATGTGTTTGTTACAGGGTACATTGCATGTTCTGGGGTTTGCTGTACAGATTATTTTGTCACCCAGGTAGTAAACACAGAACCCAATAGGTAGTTTTTCAATCCTCATGCTCTTCCCACCCTGGACCCTCACGTAGGGTCCTGTGTCTGTTGTTCCCTTTTTGTGTCCATGTGTACTCAATGTTTATCTCTTCCTTATAAGTGAGATGTGCCGTATTTGGTTTTCTGTTCTTGTGTTAATTCACTTAGGATAATAGCCTTCAGCTCCAATCATGTTACTGCAAAAGACATGATCTCATTCTTTTCTATGGCTGTGTACTATTCCATGGTGTATATATAGCACATTTCCTTTATCCAATCCACCATTGAAGGGCATTTAGATTGATTCTATGTCTTTGTTATGGTGAATAGTGATGCAATGAGCATAATGAATGTGTCTTTATGGTAGAATGATATATATTCCTTTGGTTATCAACACAGTAATGAGATTGCTGGCTCAAATAGTAGTTTTTGTTTTACCTTCTCTGAGAAATCTCTAAACTGCCTTCCACAGTGGCTGAAATAATTTACATTCCCACCACTAGTGTATAAGTGCATAACATAAATCTAACCAAAATGAAAAACATACGATTATCTCAATAGACATATATGGAGATATCTATTGAAATATTTTCTCAATATTTTATGCATGAAAACCTTTCAGTAGAATTCAATAATACTTCATATAAAAAACCCTCAACAAACTAGACATTGAAAGAATATACCATTGAATAGGCAAAAGCTGGAAGCATTCCTTTTGAGAAGATAACAAAGCAAGAAGACACACTCTCAACACTCCAATTCAACGTATTACTGAAGTCCTAGCCACAACAATCAGGCAAGAGAAAGAAATAATATATTTCCAAATAGGAAGAGAGGAAGTCAAACTCTTTGCAGATGATATGGTACTTAGAAAGTCCCATAGTCTCTGTCCAAAAGCTCCTAGAGCTGATAAACAACTTCAGCAAAGTTTCAGGATAAAAAGTCAACGCACAAACATTAGTAGCATTTCTATACCTATACACCAACAACATCCAAGCTGAGAGACAAATTAAGAATGCAATGTTATCACAATAGTCACAAAAATAATAAAATAACTAGGATTACAGCTAACCAGGAGGTAAAAACTCTGTACAATGATAGTTACAAAACACTGCTGAAAGAAATCAGAGATGGCACAAACAAATGGAAACATGTTCCCTGCTCATGAATAAGAAGAATCCCTATTGTTAAAGTGGCCATACTGGCCAAAGCAATTTACATATTCAATGCTATTTCTATCAAACTACCTATGACATTTTTTCGCAGAAATAGAAAAAAAAAAACTATTTTAAAACTCATATGGAACCAAAAAAGGGCTCAAACAACCAAATCAAACCTAAGACAAAAGAACAAAGCAGGAGCTATCACACTACCCAAATTGAAGCTATACTACAAGGCTACAGTAACCAAATCAGCATGGTAGCAGTACAAAACAGACAAATAGATCAATGGAACAGTATAGAGAACACAGAAATAAAGTCATCCACCTACAACCATCTGATTTTTGACAAAGTTAATGAAAACAAGCAATGAGGAAAGGAATCCCTATTCAATAAATGGTCTGGGATAGGTGATTAGCTACATGCAGAAGATTGAAAATGGACCCCCTCTTTTCACTCTATTTATAAATCAAATTGAGACAAATGAAAGATTTAAATATAAACTCTTAAGCTATAAAAACTATAGAAGATAACATTGGAAATGACGTTTTGATCTGGCAAAGATTTCATGATGAAGATACCAAAAGCAATTGCAATGAAAATAAAAATTGACAAATAGAAACTAATTAAAGAGCTTCTGCAAGGCAAATTAAAAAAAAAAAAAGGCAACAACCAAGAACAACACAACAACAAAACCCTATCAACAGAGTAAATGGACAACTTACAGAATGAGAGAAAATATTTGCAAACTATGCATCCAACAAAACTCTAATGTCTAGAATCTATAAGGAACACTAACAACAAGCAAAAATCAAAGTCCATTAAAAATGGACAAAGAATGTGAACAGACACTTCTCAAAAGGAGAAATACAGGCATCCAACAAGCATATGAAAAAGTGTTCAACATACCTAATCATTACAGAAACACAAATCAAAACCACAGACAGACATCATCTTGCACCAATGAGAATGACTATTATTAAAAAGTCAAATAATAACAGGTGCTGCCAAGTTTGTGAAGGAAAGGTGAGGCCTCTTCTTCAAGGGCACTAATTCCATGAATGAGGGCTTCAACCTCATGACATATAATCACCTCTCAAAGATTTCATTTCCTAATTCCATCACTTTGGGAGTTAGAATTTTAACATAAATTTGGGTAGTGGGGACAAAACACAAATAAATCATAACATGGTTAATAAAAAACATTTTCAACAATGACACTTCTAGTTCACCTTATATGAACTTGCAATATTAAAATAGTATTTTTGCTGAAGTGCTAAATTAGAACGATTCAATTTTTTCCTCATATTGGTAACAATTCTACACTGTTGCAGCAAATAATACAATTATTTTAAGATTTAGCTCAAACAGAAAAGTAAAATCTCTTCCAAGAATTTTCCTTTGGCTCTTCTTGTTACTTGGTTCTCTTATCTTCTCTGTGCTCTATGTATACCACTATCTTACTACTCAAGCAATTATATTGAAATTCCCTGTTTAATTGCTTATCTTTATTACTATCACTACCATGAAGATGCTTAATACATCTTCATACTCTCAAGCCCAATAATAATGCCCGTCACATAGCAGCATTTCAATATTTTTTTTAACATAGACTATTTTTGGAGCTGTTTTAGGTTTGCAGCGTAAAAAACTGAGCAAAATATACACACAGCACCCATGTATGTACTCCCTGGCCTCATGTACCCACAACGTCCTTCACTGTCAATTTTGTGACACTTCCAGAGTGTTATTTATTAATAATGAACCTACTTTGACACATCAGGATCACTCAAACTCCATACTAGACATTAATTAGGGTTCATTCTTGGTTTTGTACATTTTATGGGTTTTGAGAAATGTATATAACGACATACATTCACCGTTGTAGTATCATATGGAATAGTTTCACTAACCTGAAAGTCATGGCATTTCTTCTTCATTTCTTCCTCCTCCCAACACCTGAAATGACTGATATTTTTAGTGTCTCCATAGTTTTGCATTTTCCATAATGTTATATATTTGGAATCATATAGCATGTAGCCTTTTCAGATTGACTTTTTTCATTATGTTGTACATATTTAAGATTATTCCATGTTTTTTCTAGGCTATATAGCTCATTTCATTTTAGCACTGAATAAAATAATCCATTGTCTGGATGTACTACAGTTTTTTATCCATTCATCTACTGAAGACATCTTGGTTGCTTCCAAGTTTGAGCCTTTATGAATAAAACTGCTATTAACATCCATATAGTGGTGTTTGTGTAGGTGTAAGTTTGCAACTCCTTTGGAAGAAAAATCAAGGGGTGTGATTGCTGGATCATATATAAAGAGTATGTTTTACTGTTTTACTTTTCAAGAAACTTGCGACCTGTCTTTCAAGTGGCTGTTTGCATTACCACCAGCAATAAATAAGAGTCTCTCTTGTTCTACATCCTTGTCAGCATTTGGTGTTGTCAGTGTTTTGGATTTTAGCCATTTTAACTGGTGCTAATGGTAGCTCACTGTGTTTTGGTTTGCAGTTCCCTAATGACATGGTATTGTGTATCTTTTCATATGCTTATTTACTACCTTCTTTAGTAAGCTGCTGTCTGTTCCTATCTTTTGCTCAACTACATTTTTAATTCAGTTTGTTGGCTGTGGTGACTCACGCCTGTGATCCCAGCAGTTTGGGAGGCCAAGGTGGGTGGATAACCTGAGGTCAGGAGTTCAAGACCAGCCTGGCCAACGTGGCAAAACCCTGTCACTACTGAAAACACAAAAATTAGCTGGATGTGGTGGCAGGCGCCGGTATTACTCAGGAGACTGAGGCAGGAAGGATCTTTTGAACCTGGGAGGTAGAGGTTGCAGTGAGCCAAGGTTGCGGCATTGCACTCCAGCCTGGGCAGCAGAGTGAGACTAGTCTCAAAACAAACAAAATCTTAATTCAGTTTGTTTGCTTTTGCATTGTTTTTGTGTATTTTAGATAACAGTTCTTTGTCGGATATGTCCTTTGCAAAGATTTTTCTCCACCTGTAACTTGTGTTATTATTCTCTTCACAGTGTTTTTCACAGAGCGTATTTTTTTTTACGCTTTAATAAAGTCCAGTTTTTCAATGATTTATTTCACGGTGTTGTATCTAAAAAGTAATCAGCATACCCAAGGTCATCTAGATTTTCCTCTATGTTATCTTCTAGAATTCTTATAGTTTTACATTTTACATTTAGGTAAATAGCCATTTCTGAGTTTATTTTTGTGAAGGATTTTGCTCCCGCATCATTTGTGGAATAGACTATATTTTCTAATTTTTTGTTCTTGATTTCTAAATTATTAATATTGTTTAAATTTAAAATTCAGGAGTACATGTGCAGGCTTGTTATATAGGTAAAATTGTGTTGTCGGGGTTTGTTGTACAGATTATTTTATCACACAGGTACTAAGCCTAATACCAATTAATTATTTTTCCTGATCCTCTCCCTCCTTCTACCCTCCACACTTCAATAGGCCCCAGTGTATGTTGTTCTTCTCCATGTGTCCATGTGTTGTCATTATTTAGCTCCCACCCATAAGTGAGAACACACACCTACAACTATCTTATCTTTGTATTTTTCAACTGTATTTTTCTCTGTTGCAATACCTTTGCTCCTTTGTCAAAGAAAAGTTGACTATATTTATGTGGGTCTGTTTCTGAGCCTTCTATTGTGTCCATTTATCAATTGTCTATTTGTCTGTTTTATTGTCAATACTACATTGTCAGGATTATTGTAAGTTTATAGTGAGTGAATTTAAATATTGTCTTTGCTATTCTTCAATATTGTGTTGGTTATTGCAGATCATTTGCCTTTTCACATAAACTGAGTTCAATAAATTTTGTATAAGTGGAATTAAGAATTTGCCTGTACTTATCTTACTTATTCTAAATAGTCTTTATAACAGAAATGGGCTTTCCCTCATGGAAAATACAATAATCCTGATTCATCATCAATGGGGCATATGAGTTAAACTTTCATGACCAGTTTGTCAATAACAGTAAAACGTGTGTCCTATTATCTCTCATTTAATAACCTTGTATCTTATTTTGAGTTAGCTGACTGAGCTAGGCTTAGAGCTTAGTCTATGTCTGTGCAAAGTAAAGGAATTGACAAAAATATGGATTGTAGATTTATATATTGATAGAAGTGGTTATGTTTCAACTTTAATTTAGTATGCTTGAAGATAGGTCTGGTAAGTAAACTGGAATAAAGAGAGTCCTGTAATTCCATTTAGAAAGTTTGGTCCAGTCCTGCTATTTGCTGTGTAATTAACTGTTTAATCTTAGAAAACTCCTTACCTATCCACACTCAGCTCAACCAAAAGCAGACTTCGTTTTGTAGCCTAGAACAATGCTTTCTTCCATAAAATAGAATTTGTCAGATCACAAGGTCAAGAGATTGAGACCATCCTGGCTAACATGGTGAAGCCCCGTCTCTACTAAAAATACAAAAAATTAGCTGGGTGTGGTGGCACGTGCCTGTAGTCCCAGCTACTTGGTAGGCTGAGGCAGGAGAATCGCTTGAAAGCAGGAGGTGGAAATTGCAGTGAGCCGAGACTATGCCACTGCACTCCAGCCTGGGTGACAGAGTGAGACTGTCTCTCAAAAAAAAAAAAAAAAAAGAAGTTGTCTAACATTAGAATATGAAACACATGTGAAATTGTATCCTTTGTGTATAAGGGAGGTATACGCAGGTAGTGATTTTTGTTTAATTCTTAGCATAGTAGTATTCCTCAATCATTTTGTTTTTAAATAGCACTGTTTTTGTGCTGAGATAATATAACCTCTTAGTAATAATCTCTTCCTAAATGTCCCAAGCTCTACCAAGTATTTGAAGAGTGGGAAGAACAGCCATCTTATAACAGAGAGGCAGTCGTCTGCATTTACTATCATTTTGAACATTAAAATCCTGAAGTTAGCAAAATGCATGTAATAGGTGATATGATTTGACTATGTCCCCATCAAGTCTCAACTTGAATTGCCTCTCCCAGAATTTCCACATGTTGTGGGAGGCACCCAGGGAGAGGTAATTAAATCATGGGGCCATTCTTTCCTGTGCTATTCTAGTGATAGTGAATAAGTCTCACGAGATCTGATGGGTTTCCGCTTTTGCTGCCCCCTCATTTTTCACTTGCTGCTGCCATATAAGTGTCTTTTGCCTCCAGCCATGATTCTGAGGCCTCCCTAGCCATGTGAAACTGTAAGTCCCATTAAACCTCTCTTTCTTCCCAGTCTTGGGTATGTCTTTATCAGCAGCATGAAAATGGACTAAGTCATTAAATTGGTACCAGTAGAGTGGGATGCTGCTGAAAAGATACCTGAAAATGTGAAAGCAAGATTGGAACTGGGTAACAGGCAGAGGTTGGAACAGTTTGGAGGGCTCAGAAGACAGGAAAATGTGGGAAATTTTGGAACTTCCTAGAAACTTGTTGAATGGCTTTCACTAAAAGCCTGATAATGATTTGAACAATAAGGTCCAGGCTGAGGTGGTCTCAGATGGAGATAAGAAATTCAGGAACTGGAGCAAAGGTGATTCTTGTTATATTTTAGCAAAGAAACTGGTGGCATTTTGCCCCTTCCCTGGAGATTTGTGGAACTTTGAACTTGAGAGAGATGATTTAGGGTATCTGGCAGAAGAGATTTCTAAACAGCAAAGCATTCAGGAAGTGATTGGGTACTGTTAAAGGCATTCAGTTTTAAAAGGAACACAGAGGATAAAAGTTCAGAAAATTTGCAGCCTGACTATGTGATAGAAAGAAAAAATCCATTTTCTGGAGAGAAATTCAAGCCAGCTGCAGAAATTTGCAAAAGTAGCAAGGAGCCTAATGTTAATCACCAAGACAATGGGGAAAATGTCTCCAGGCCGTGTCAGAGAACTTCAAGGCAGCCCCTCACATCACAGGCCCAGAGGCCCAGGAAGAAAAAGTGGTTTTGTGGGCCCAGCCCAGGGTCCCCATGCTGTGTGCAGCCTAGGGACTCGGTGCCCTTCTTCCCTGATGCTCCAACTGTGGATGAAAGGGACCAGTGTAAAGCCTGGGCTGTGGCTTCCAAGGGTGCAAGTCCCAAGGCTTGGAAGCTTCCATGGTTGTTGAGCCTGTGGGTGCACAGAAGTCAAGAACTGAGGTTTGGGAACCTCCATCTAGATCTCAGAAGATGTATGGAAAGACCTGGATGCCCGGGCAAAAGTTTTCTGTAGGGGCAGGGCCCTCATAGAGAACCTCTGCTAGGGTAACGCAAAGCAAAATCTGGGGTCAGAGCCCCCACACAGAGTTCTTACTGGGGCACTGCCTAGTGAAGCTATGAGAAGAAGGCCACCATCCTCCAGACTCCAGAATGGTAGATCCACCAACAGCTTGCACCTTGCACCTGGAAAAGCCACAGAAACTCAATTCCAGCCAATGAAAGCAGCTGAGAAGGAGACTATACTCTGCAAATCCACAGGATTGGAGCTGCTCAAGACCATAGGAACCCACCTCTTACATCAGTGTGACGTGTACATGAGACCTGGAGTCAAAGGAGATCATTTTGAAGCCTTAAAATTTGACTGCCTTGCTGGATTTCAGACTTGCATGGGCCCTGTAACCCTTTTGTTTTGGCCAATTTCTCCCATTTGGAATGGCTGTATTTACCCAATGTCTGTACCCTCATTGTATCTAGGAAGTAACTAGCTTATTTTGATTTTATAGGCTCATAGAAAAAAGGAACTTGCCTTGTCTCAGATGAGACTTTGGATTGTGGACTTTTGGTTAATGCTGAAATTAGTTAAGATTTTAGGGGACTTTTGGGAAGGCATGATTGGTTTTGAAATGTGAGTACAAAAGATTTGGAGGGGCCAGGGTTGAATGATATGGTTTGGCCATGTCCCTACCCAAATCTCAATTGGAATTGTGTCTCCTAGAAAATCCATATGTTGTGCGAGGGACCCGGGGGGTGGGGGGAGGTAATTAAATCATGAGGGCTAGTCTTTCCAGTGCTATTCTTGTCAAACAAGAATTTGTTATTATTGAAAAAGTATTAAAATCAAGTATACTGATGGCAAAATAGTTTCTTTTAAGATGTTTTAAACCTCTCTTATGTTAGAATTTTACATAGACTATATCAAACCCAACAGTAATTAGTAATGTTACAAAAGCATAAATGCTTCTTCTGATTTGCCCTTGTGAATTATGAAATAACAGTTCTCAGGATATAACTTTTCTCATAAGCAACTAAATGGTATTATAATAATTATATCGGGCACATTTAAAAATATACAAGTTCTAAATCATGCCCAGATTTTGTTATGCCACAAGGGGACTGTGGAGTGGTAGGCAATGAGTGGTGATATTTGTCTGTATTTCTCTTCCTCACCTCCAGCTGGAAATTACTATGCTATAACCATAATAAACCAAATATAACAAAAGGATGTGAATTCATCATGCCAAGTACAGATATGAGTGTGTGTTTTAATGATCTAGTTAACTTCTGAATTTAGAACATATGGTGAAGATAGAAAAAAAAGATGATCTGACTATAAATTTGATGATTAGTTGGTACTATGAATATATTGCTCTACACATCTTGGGCACTTGAGAAATGTTTATTTAAAAAATGAAATTGAAAACCTCCTGTTTTTTCAAATGTTCCCTTTTCACATTCATACAATTTTGGTCATAGAGTATGCATATTAACAATTGCAAAGAAGAAATTTAATTATGAGAAGACACTGATGTGCTGAAAAGATCACTGGCTTGAAGTCAGATAGCTCTGGATTCCTGAGCTGGCTCTTTAACTAGAGTTATGTGACCTTGAAAAATAGGTACTGAAAGTCATTTTCTTCCTTTAAAATGCTAAGATAGTATAATATAAACTAATTGTCATTGGGTTCTTGGAAGGATTAACTTAGATATCACACATAAAAATACTTAGAAAAAAATATTTGCCAGTGTGGTGGCACACGCCTGTAATCCCAGCTTCTTGGGAGACTGAGGCAGGAGAATCATTTGAACCTGGGAGGCAGAGGTTTCAGTGAACCAAGATCATGCTATCGTACTCCAGCCTGGGCAAGAAGAGCAAAACTCCTTCTCAAAAACAAAACTAAAAACAAAACAAAACAAAACTGTGCCCTTTAAATTAAAATAAAACATTACAAAAACATAAATCTGAATAACTAGTCAATAATGTAATCATTAATATTGAATATTTACTATTAACATAATCTGAATGAATCTGATATGATTTGGCTGTGTCCCTACCCAAATCTCATCTTGAATTGCAGCTCCCATAATTCCCACCTGGGGAGAGATCATTGAATCATGGGGGAGTTTCCCCATGTTGTTTTCGTGGTAGTAAATAAATCTCATGAGATCTGACAGTTTTATTACAGGGAAATCCCTTTTGCTTGGCTCTCTCCTTTTGCCTGCCACCATGTAAGACATGCCTTTTGCCTTCCACCATGACTGTGAGGCTTTCCCAGCCACATGGAACTATGAGTCCATTAAACCTCTTTTTCATTATAAATTTCCCAGTTTCAAGTATGTCTTTATCAGTAGTGTGAGAACAGACTAATACAAAATCATCTGTGTTATTATGGGTGTTTTTGTTTGTTTTGTTTTGTTTTTTTTGTTTGTTTGTTTTTGAGATGCAATTTTACTCTATTTCCCAGGCTGTAGTACAGTGGTGCAATCTTGGCTTATTGCAACCTCTGCTTCCCGGGTTCAAGCAATTATCCTGCCTCAGACTCCTGAGTAGCTGGACTTACAGGTGCATGCCAAGACACCCAGCTAATTTTTGTATTATTAGTAGACACTGAGTTTTACCATGTTGGCCAGGCTGGTCTCAAATTCTTAACCTCAAATGATCCACCCACCTCACCTCCCAAAATTACAGGTGTGAGCCACCATGCCTGGCCTTCTTTTTGATTGTATTTAAAACAAACATGGAAACACGGAGCAAAGTTAAAATAAACAAACAAAAACAACAGCAACACCAAAAAAGTGACCTTATTAGTTTTAGTAAGCTCCAGAGATAGTTTCCATAATTCTTTACTAAGACCATGAATATCATTGAAAATATGTTGTTAAATATGTACAAAATGCGAATAATAATTATGCCTTTTTCTTCTTCAGCTTTTCGTTTTGAAACAATGTTGGGTTTACTGAAAAGTCACAAAAATATTAGGCAGAAATTCCATATACCATACACTCAGATACATCTAATTTTACTTTACTACATTTGATTTATAATTCATATAAATATACCTTCATCACACATATACATACACACATATCAACATATGACCATGATATATATATGTACATGTATTATTTATTTTTTGTACCATTTGAGAATAGATTACAAACATCATGCAACCTTACCCATTAACACTGTAGTATGTATTTCCAAGGAAGAAAGATATGCCTTAAATTTCAAAGTAAATTAATTTAACATTGATATGTTTACCTTATCTATAATCCACCTTCCAATTTTCTCAATAACTTCTTTAGATTAATTGAATAAGTCCCCATGAGCCCACGTAATAATAAATAAATAAATAACTAAATTAATTAGTTAATAATGAAGAAATGAATGTGGAAAATTGTGGAGTTAGATAAGCAGCATTTTGCAACTAACATGGTAATAACTGATATGGGCAAGAATTTCAAGAGAAATTTGATAATTGTATGGAGATAAAAATCAAGCAAATTGATCAAAATTGACATCACTCGACAGACATCATGTACCTCCAGATATAGTACCCTAAAAAGAACACAACAAAGCTTTTCTGCTATTTCTACTGCAGAAGCATAACTCAAATTTAATCATGAAAAAATATTAAATCATTTGTTTTTTATTTTTTAAAAAACTGTAGCAACATCAATTCAGCTGTTATCATCCTATTTTCTAGGCCTAGCACCAGAGACGCTTTCCAGAGAAGAATTTGACTTTTCTTTTGCCTCAGACTGACAAGCATTTAGCATCACGCTTGATGCAGATTATGACTGAGCTCTGGAAGAATTGTTCAAGTTATCAGAGTCTTAGTTGCTTATAATCCTTAAGGTCTGTGACTTATTGTAAGCCTCTTCCTCAGCTTGGAGAACCTAAACTAGAAGATAGGAATGTAATAGTCCCTAAAAATAGGCTTATATTGCTAACCATTTTCTCATTAATAATTGCTGCAGAGACAAAAATTTCTACCAAAATTGCTCAAGCAGCATGTTGCATAGATGGAGAATGTATATGATTGTACCCATCTGTCAAACTCATGAGTAAAACGACACTCTGCCATGTGAATTAAAACAAACATACAACACCAAGAGTAGTTAACTATGTTCTTCCCTTCAAGTGCATCATCGTCTTACCCACTTGAAAGGAGAATATCACAAAATTATTTCAAAAATGGAAATAGATCTTTCCAAATCAACACTCTAGTGTATTTATTCAACTGCTTACTTGCTAGAGGACTGTAAACTGTACTGACATCACTATTTAAACCAATTACAGAGATTATCATTGGAAGAGGAGTCTCAGTTCTCAACAAAATACTCTAAGGTAACATTCAAGTGAGCTCATATTCTCTAAGATTATTAAACTAACATCTGCCTGCAAATAGCTTATTTTCATCTCCCATTAGGAGCTAAATTAGTTCTGAGTCCTCTTATCTCCCAGTACTTATCACTCACCTTTTAGTAGAAACAACCTTAGATCCTGTGTCTTTCTTTCTGTACCTGTTACGCTTATTTTTCATGGCTTTGTAGAGCTTAAGAATATAATAGAATTGGCCAGGCTCGGTGGCTCACACCTGTAACCCCAGCACTTTGGGAGGCCAAGGCGGGGGTATTATCTGAGGTCAGGAATTCAAGACTAGCCTGGCCAATATGGTAAAACCCCTTCTCTACGAAAAATCAGAAAAAAATATAGCCAGACATGGTCGTGCACACCTGTAATCCCAGCTACTTGGGAGGCTGAGGCAGGAGGATTTCTTGAACCTGAGAGAGGGGTGTTGCACTGAGCTGAGAATGCACCATTGCACTCCAGCCTGGGCAGCTGAGAGAGACTCTATCTCAAGAAGAAAAAAAGAGAATATAATAGAGTAAAAACAGCCTCTGTGTTATATTTATAATAAAAACTACATTGTGAGTCTGGTCACTGGTCAGTTGCACAACACCCCCTTCCTGTATGATTTGGGGGATCTAAATGCTGACCATGACCAGCTGAGATTTGGGGTTGTGTAATTTTTTTTCCTGTGCATTGGCTCTCTCTGGGTCTATTACGACTTGTTTGTTCTCTGTCTGCCCTCTACCTATCACTTAGACTGAAATGACACCTCTTATGTTAAACTGCTAACATCAGTATGTGCACTTTTCCTGAAGCTCAAATATAGACCTCATGACTATATTCTCATTTTTAATAGATAAAAAATATTCAATCGCTGTAATTACTAAGTGAAATTTTAATACAGGCAACTTCCTTCTTACCCTCATAGCAATTACCCACTGTATATGACAGAAAACTATAGCATCCTTTTCAAACCAAAATGGCGATTGATACATATTAGATGCAGAACTACATTGTTTGCAGGTTAGTAACTGTGGGAAGACTGTATTCTTATCTGTTTAATTAATGATGTAGGCTTTTATATTTGGTTTTCATAAGAAATCAGTTGTTGCCTGGTAACAGATTTGCCTGTGGGCTCCCAGAAGAAGCTGGGCTTTCTAAGCAAAGCACCCTGTTGTCTTATAAATAGGGCAGTAAAGCTTGCTCAGACATGCCTTAGGCATTCAGCAGTTCTTTTCTTGTACAAGTATCTGATTCTGGCTGGGAAGTTTCCTTCACCAGAGACACACTCAAATGGACAAAGAAAAAGAATGGCCCCAATTTCTATTTTAGGAAAGACAAGAGATCAGAGAGATATTTGTTCTCACTTCCCAAACTGGGAAAATAAACTACTTTAGAGAAGTATTAATTAGCTGAAAATAAAAATCAATTATAATTCCTGGACAATTTAGCTTCAGGACAAACTAAAGTACAGTGGGACAATGGCAAGCAGTGTAATCAAAACAGAAACACTGAAAAAAATCCCACTTACAAAAATTGATTCTGTAAGTTCCATTTCTCTGAGGATGAGAAAATGTTTTGTTCAGCCAGGGTAACTATCCCCTGAGCTACCTTTTGTCACTTGTACGAAATCGCCTTCTATTTATTCTATATAACTATCGGTTGGTTGGTTGGCTTTCTACGGCAATACAAGCTTCAAGAGGGTAGGATGCTTTCAGTGTTTTCCTTCAGCTATGCTCACAACACCTAGAACAGAAGATGACACAGGTATCTGCCCAATAAATGCTTTCTGAATAAAAGTACTTTAAATAGTCTATGAGCTCTTTAAGGATGGAGACAATATAAAATTCAGAGGTTTTTTAAATTGTTTTTTTTGTTTTGTTTTATTTGTAAATTTTCACTGCCCAGCACATGATTGTTTTTCAATTGAGTTTTATTAAGTGAATGATAGCATGAGTGAGTGGATGGATGGATGAGTCGGTGGAAGGATGGCTGGATGAATTGACGAGATGAATGAATGAAGAAATAAACAAATGAGTGAATGAAGAAAAGAAAGAAGGAAGGAATAATGCAACCTCTTTCCTGGTGAAAACTGAGTTAGAAGCTACTAACGTAAAAGAATACCATCTAGTGGTGACTACATAACCACAGATGAAAGTAGAAAGCAGACAGTATTGAGGATGTGCTTGAGAAAGCAATTTTGACATAATCACTAAATGACTGCGGATGTGTGAAAGGATCAAAAGTGTTGCCACAAATTCTGAGATTTTACTATAATTCATATAATCCCTAAAATCTGTTTCAAATATGTATTTTTTACCATTTTAAATTTAGATACTGCTTATTGAGTGCTTAATATATTCTAGGTACTGTTTTCAAATTATTTCTAATCTTTAACATATATCTTCTTTCATCCACACTGAGAAAACTAAGACAAGCGAAGACTAAGAGATTGACAAAGCTTCCATATAAATGAAGCAAAATACACCTACGGTGTGTAAAATATACCTATGTTTTGCAAAATAAATTGAGGGGAGGCATTCTATATATATATATATATATATATATATATATATATATATATATATATTAAATGATATCAAAAGTCCAAATAAATGTTTAGGGCCCAAAGTAAATTTAATATTTAGAACCTTTCTGTAACATGGAAAAAATATTGACTGTAAAAATGCCAAATCTTTTTTTATCTTAATATCCTGGAATATTTACTTAAGAAGGCAGAAATATCTTACAAGAATTATATACTAGGTAAGCATATGTAGTGTTTTGTTGCCATTGTTATTGTTATTTTTGTTTTTTGCTGTAATTAGTAAAGATTTGATGTTCATTTGAATTACACAAAAAAAGGTTTAGTCAAATTTTTGGCAAAAGTAGAGTATTTACTAAGATTGGTTAAAGTCTCAATTACACAGTATCAAATTTTGGGGATAGTATTGAATATTTCAATACTACCTTCAATTCCTTTAATTACTTCTTAAATACTCATTAGTTATTTTGAAAAGGGGAGGAGCTTTATAGACAAATGTAAATCAGACTTTAATGTGTCCTATGCAAGCAACACAGTAATAATTTATATTAATATTACTTGTGTTTCAAAGTAAATAATATCTTCTTTTTCTTAAGGCAAGAATTATTTCTTAGACTACATTCGTATTTTGTAAGATATATAATTGACTCTTTGTTAAAACAGTGGAATTGAAAGAAGTGAAAAGTTAAACTCATTAAATAGAAAACATTTTCTCTGTCCTTGAAAATAGCTAATCACATTATATACACTAGTGTTGCAATACATATGAAGTAGCAAGTAAAATACCCATCTTTCTTCCTATACATTTATAATAGTTGGCTCCCAAAATAGCCATTTTGTCGCATCTGTCATATTGGAAGCACATCAACTTACTAGCAAGTCTAGAAGGGGATAGTAAAAAAACGATGGCAAAGCAATGATTTGGGAAATATAATGTCACAGTTTGAGCCACGTGGAACAGAGCAACCCAACTCAGCTAATGCAGTATAACTAAAACTGTTTTATATATATTTCTTGAAATTTAGACTCTTGAGTTAGAAGCAAAGCCCATAAAACTTAAAACTCAGTACCCTCTATAATTTTATAATACTTTATGATTTATACCATATGGCCCTCCTGAAAATAGAGTCTTTCTAATTCCTGGAACTCAGAAATCTGTTCATTCAAATATATATCATCATTAATAAGTAATTACTAAATATACATCTATCAAATAAGACTAAAAGTCTCCAGTTTCTTTCATTATGCCCTTAGTGATACATCTTTGTAATGCTAAATAAGCTGGTAGTAGTAGTAGTATGTCATGGTGGGTAAGCATGCAGACTAGAATCAGGCTGCCTCAATTCTAGCACTTGTTAACACTGTGACCTTAGCATTACCATTTTGCATTTTAGTAGGCTCATAAAATTAAGATAATAAAAATATGTGTCTTGTGAGATTGTTCTAAAGATTAAGTAAGACCAATGATGGTCTTACTTATTAGCTAATTCTGATAGAATAAAATTTGCATACAAAATATTTTTGGTATATACTATAGAAAATAAATGTATTTAATTAAAAGTCGTGGGCTTTGTAATTTACTTTGCATGTGGATATACCAATCGAGAAACAATTTGTCAAGAAAATAGCATGAGCTAGTTCTCTTAGAATCTAGATACCACATAAGTCCATGTATGAGTTCAATAACAAAAGGCACTGATACTCAATTTGATTATGATTGAGCTAGAATTGTGAGCCCATTCGTCACAGAAAAAACAAAAGTCAGATGGGAGGAGTAATTGTAAATGAAATAAGCATTTAACAGAGATTACTTAGATCAAAGACAAAACAAAATTCTAATACCTGGTACCAATTCTCTGAACTTTAAATAAAACCTATATATTTTTTATACTGGGCCATAAATTGTTTTTCCAAAGCATATTTCCTCCAAAGATATTTCCTCTGAAACAACAATACAAAGTGGAGACAGGCATAGTTGTGTGTTTTTTAAAAACTATCAAGTTGTAACTTTAAAGAGTAATCCAAATTAAAAAGAGCATTTCAGGAAAAATAGTTTATTAGTCCATAGTTAAGTCTCTTCTCTAGTCATCTACAGATGAATATTCTGGAGGATTTCAATTCTTTTCAGTTATCAGATCCTTGCTTTTAGACAATACTTAACTATTTGCAGACGTTTATGCCAGTTTACTTGTTAGACACAGAAAGGTAACAGACCACCAATACCCACGGTCTTCTATAGCATAACATTTGCTGTCTCTCTTGTATCTAGGTGGTCTATGTGACTAATTCTGGCTAATAAAACATGACCAGAAGTGATAAGCGTCAATTACAGGCTATCATTATTAAGTATATGTGCTCTGTTCCCATTTTTAACAAATTTAGAAACCTAGTTTTACAGATGATAAGTTCACAAAATGAACAAGCCTGAATTAGTGAGGGACATCATGTGAAAGGGAAACACCCCGTACAGCTACTTGATAAGAACATCAGCATTGGCATTTATATAAACAAAAAATAAAATTTATCATGGCAAGCATTCTAATTTGCAGCTTGCTTCTTTAAAAAAGTCAGTCTACCAGACTAATAAAGATGTCTAGACAATTTGGAGACTTTGGAGTCAATTTTCATTACACTATAAAATTGATCAATTATTAACAAGAAAGTTGTTCCTAAGGAACATCATAGGAATAAAAGCCCTGTTCTTTGATATGAATTTCTCTAGCATCTTTCCTCCTTTGTATGTCAGGCTTCATTTCACAAATCTTTTGAAAATTTATGTCTTTCTTACTAAGTATGTATATTCAAACTCTCTCTTCTAGGAGCTCAGAGACACATTAAAGAGCTGGTGTTGTAAAATATTTTAAAACATGCTGACAGCTACTAGAAGTACACACAAAGGGCAAGGAAGAACAGAAGAGTTGATATTTCAACCTTCTTTGGTGTATCAGGCAAGTTTTCATCTGATAGTTAATTTTTAAGCTAAAATCTATGAACAGGAGTTTGACAGATGGCCAAGAAGAGTGATAGATATTTCAGACAGATGGAACCATATGAAAAACGACACAGAATTAGAAAAGGAATGGCATGGAGATAAGTTCAATAAGGAAAAAGTCTGGAGTTCTGGTTGGTGGTATCAGGGTTGGGGGAATTGAGAGGTAGAGAAGTAAAGATGTGGTTATCAGATTAACTAGCTAGATTGGAGTCAGGGTTGTAAGACGGCATAAGTCTTACTAAAATATTTATTTCCACAGACCTTATGTAAGTTTCTTTTATAGTTCAGGAAAGGTACTTCTGTAACTACTGTAACAGACCCATTTGTCTGTCTCCCAGTATGTGCTCATTCATGCTAAAATCTCTGAAATAATCACCTGTGTATTCATAATGATAGACACAAAGCTCAGTAGATTAAAAATGTTTAATAACTATTTATTTAAAAAATTGATTTGATATGTTGTACAACTGGATTTTGAAGTAGTCTAAGTGATTATAAGAGCTGGGGAAGAAAGAAAAATGTTCAAATATATACCCAAGTCCTCTTTAAAAGAAGGTGAAGACACTAGAGGCCTATGTACAAGAACTAAGATGATGGAAAGGGGGAAAGATAGTCGTAAAACACATTTACAGAGGACAGGTTATTTTAGGAATAAATTAAGTACTGACCACAAAGTTTCAGGGGAGCACTGGAAGACAACTGCTTTTTTTGTTGTACCAGAAAATGTTGAGAGAAGAAAGTGCAGATTGAAGGGAAGAGGAGGGTGGCCAACTTCTATTTGCTAGTTAAAAGCAAAGAGAGGTTCTATGGATTTTTTTAGGTCACAGAATAGGTGGGTGTTCTAGGAAAAGAATAATATATAAGAGAAACTCTTGTAAATAGGACAGGAATTCCAGAGGATGGAGCAGAAAACGTTAGTTAAAGGTAAAGGAAAGTACAAAGAGTTAAAGCAAAGTACAGAGAGAGAGAAAGTTCGATCCAATGGCAATGAGCATATTCTAGCAAGACTTCTTGACTTTTCAAGAATAAATCATTTTGAAATTCACTGCATAACATATTACATCAAATGTCACCCTTGATCAATGCAGAAACTTTGAGAACTCAATTGATGGTGGATTCTGTACGTGATCCTCCATTATGTGCATTGTTTTATCGTTTTCTGTGACTCCGGAAGATCAATGTTTTACTTTATCTCTATGGTTATGCTAGCACGCTCGCACACCACAATGTGACTACTATGTCTTCATCATTAAGCATGAGGCCCTTTGAAGGCAAGACATGTACTTTGCTCACCGTTACCTACTTTTCACACGAATGATGAAAGTCGATGCCTTAGAATTACTGATACTAAGAAAAGTTATGATTAAAAAGTAAACTCACTTACACTTGTTTCAAGTCTTCATGTTATCATACAATGTAGATTTAAAAATAGAAATATTTCCATTAGTTTTATTGAAATGGAAAGTTGAAATAGTTTTTTAAAAAGATTCCCTGTTCATTTATTTATAAATGTATTATTGTCATTTTCTTCACAGTGCATGAAAATTTAGCCATGTTTATGAAATAATCACCATGAAATGAAACACCTGCTGCATTTTTTCTGAAGTACAGAGGAATGATAAGTCAACCAGATAATTCAATTGACCAATTTTTTGACACCAGAAATGATGAATTCATTTCTTCCATGATATTAGAAAGATGCTTATGAAGTATATATTTCTTTTGAAAATTTAAGACATGAAATTCTTATAATCAGCTAATAATATGAAAAGTGCATTTTTTTGTATTGCAAAGGCTCTTAAATTCAAAATTTGAAATAGTATGATTAATAAGAGAATTAATTGTGAATTTAACCATGTCTGTTCAGAACTGACAATTTTGCCTCTTCTAATCAAGTACTTGGTTTCACTGCACTGCCCATCCAAAAGAGATAAATAAAAGAGAAAGTGTCCAATTTCTATATTATTAATTTACAATACATGGATGAAAGTTTTATATAAGAATCTTAAAGACAAAAAATTCTAAGCAGATTAGAAATAATTTATGACAGGTTATAATGAAGTTGTATAATAACAACCAACAATATTACTGAATTGATAGTGTTTTGTTATAAGTGAAAGTAGCCGTAGATTCTCTCTCTCTTTTAACGGCTACAATGAGATCTTTTAACTTAGATTGTGATGTGGCAAAATCACCAAGTACAAGACTGTAATTCTATCTAACTATGCCACAATATATTACTATGTAATTATTAAAACAATAAACTAATTTCCCTCTCAAAAATAGAAATTACGTTCTTATATAGTGCCAACAAAAATACATTTCTGCCTTAAATAATAAGTAATAGACAAATGATTACACTATTTTATCATTTTATTATTTTACACTTACTCCTATAGGTAAGCAATTATATAGGACTGCATCTTGTTTCTAAGAAAGGAATAATTACAATTTAACTTCGTAATTAAATGTTGATTCACCAGATTTTAGATTTGATAAATTATTATTACAAATGGTAGAATATTAAGTAGTTGTTATATTTTTGAGAGTCAGTTTTATTCATTAACTCTTATTAAATACTTATTAAATATCTACTATATATGTTATGGAAATATATAAATTTATATTGGAAACAATATAATTTATATGGAAACAATAAATTTATCTGCCAACAAACTAAAATATGATGAGATTCACTATATTTGATTGTGGTTTAGGAATCAAATATTTAAAGATTTTTCATGCTAATAAAAGAAGATATAAAGCAAGTGGCAACTTTTAAAACCTTTTTTGCATTTAGCATACATTTATACAATCATCTAGATCAAGATTTTGAAATCCAGTACTTCAGAAAGTTTTCTGGTGTCTCCTGGTGTCCTACTCATTAATTACCTACAATGGTAGCTAGTATTCTGATTTATTTTTGCACTATATTCATTTTGCTTATTCTTGAACTTCATATACATGAATTTATGTGATATATACTCTTGTATCTGGCTTCCTTTGCTCAACATAATGTTTACGGGATTCCTCCTGTTGTTGCCTATGGTGGTATGTCAAGTTTGCTGGCATTGGGCATTTGCCATTTGCAATTTGTCTTTAGCAATTATGAAAAAAAAGTAGTCAGGCATATTCTTGTACTTTTTTTATTTTCACAGACAGAATCTTACTTTGTCACCCAGGTGGGAGTACAAAGAAATGACCACAACTCACCACCATGTCTGGTTTATTTATCTGTCTTTTTTGCCGAGCTGGAGTCTCACCATGTTGTCCAGGCTGACCTTGAACTCAGGGATCCTTGTGCCTCAAGTGATCCTTCTGCCTTGTCCTCCTAAATATTTGGAATTGCAGGCACAAGCCACTCTGGCCTCTTGTACATGTGTTTGATGAAGACATACACTTATTTCTCTTAAAAATATTCTAGACATTACAATTCCAGGGTCAGGTCATAAGATAAACCTATGGTCAATTTTTAGGAACTATGAAGTGATTTTCCAAAGTAGTTTTGTCAATTTATACTCTCACCACCTATATATAAAAGTTCCACTTATACCATCCTCTTGTCATTTATTGCTATCATTGATCTCTTTTTTAAATATTTTAACTTTTATTTTAGGTTTAGGGATACATATGCAGGTGTATTATTTAGGAAAATTTGTGATTTAGGGATTTGGTGTACAAATTATTTTATCATCTAGGTACTAAGTATAGTACCCAAGAGTTTTTAATTTTTGTCTGTTTTTTCCTGAACCACTAGCTCCTCCCACTCTCCACCCTCTGGTAGGCCCCAGAGTCTGCTGTTCTGTGCACCTTTGTGTCCATGTGTTCTTATTATTTAGCTTCCATTTATAAGTGAGATCATGGGGTATTTGGTTTTTCTCTTCCTGCATTAGTTTGCTAAAAATAATGGCCTCCAGTTTCACCTATGTTTCTGCAAAGACATAATCTTATTCATTTTTATGGCTACATAGTATTCCATGGTGTATGTACCACATTTTGTTTATCTAGTCTACCACTGATTGGCATTTATTTTGATTCCATGTCTTTGCTATTGTGAATAGTGCTGCAATAAACATGTGTGCATGTGCCTTTATGGTAGAATAATTTCTATTTCTTTGGGTATATCCTTAGTAGTGGGATTGCTGGGTCAAACAGTAGTTCTGTTTTCAGTTCTTTAAATAATCGCCACACTGCTTGCAGCAATGATTGAACTAATTTAAACTTCCTCCTCATTGTATACATGTTCCCTATTATCTGCAACCTTGTCAGCATCTGTTATTTTTTGACTTTGCCATAATAGCCATTCTGACATGTGTGAGATGGTTTCTTATTGTGGTTTTGATTTGCAACTCTCTAATGATCAGTGATATTGAGGTTTTTTTAAGTACGTTTATTGGCCACATGTTTGTCTTCTTTTAAAAAATGTCTGTTCATGTAATTTGCCCACTTTTTAATTGGGCTGTTTGTTTTATGCTTGAACGTTTGTTTAAGTTACTTATAGATTCTAGATATTAAACCTTTGTCATATGTATAGTTTGCAAATTTTTCTCCCATTCTGTATGTTGCCTGTTTACTCTATTGACAGCTTCTTTTGCTATGCAGAAGTTCTTCAGTTTAATTCAGTCCCATTTGCCAATTTTGACTTTTGTTGCAATTGCTTTTGGCATTTTCATAATGCAATCTTTGCCAATTTGTACATCCAAGATGTTATTCCTAGGTTATTTTCCAAGGTTTTTATAGTTTCAGGTTTGACATTTAGGTCTTTAATCCATCTGGAGTTGATTTTTCTATGTGGTGTAAAAACAGAGTCCAGTTTCCTATAATTGTATATGGTATCTCATTGACAATTATGTTTACACAGGAAAAGTAAGCCTCGGGAAAAAAAAAATCTCAGAAAAATAACAAATTATATTTTTATTTTTTCTTTGACAAATTATATTTTTATAGTATCATAATTGTTTAAAAATATTCCAAAGAGAGTAGGTAGCAAAATCATGAACTATACATATTATTTATATTTTGAATGCAAAAGCAAAATATTTTCTATTGAGTTTTTTTTTTCATTATACTTTAAGTTCTGGGATACATGTATAGAACGTGCAGGTTTGTTACACAGGTATACTCGTGCCATAGTGGTTTGCTGCACCTGTCAACCCACCACCTACATTAGGTATTTCTCCTAATGCTATCCTCCTCTAGCTCTGTTATCTTCATTATACCAGGATGTTTCCACCTGGTATCAGATCCCTACAGAATGAAGAGTCTCCTTTCATTTCTTATTTATGTAGTTATTTTTATTTTACTTTAAGTTCTGAGATACATGTGCAGTACATGAACGTTTGTTACATAAGTATACATGTGCCATAGTGGTTTGCTTCACCTATCAACATGTCATCTAGGTTTTAAGCCCTACATGCATTAGGTATTTGTCTTAATGCTTTCTGTCCACTTGCCTCTGACCCACTGAGAGGCCCCAGTGTGTGATGTTTCCCTCCCTGCATTCATGTGTTCTCATTGTTCAACCCCCACTTATGAGTGAGAACATGTAATGTTTGCTTTTCTGTTCTTGTGTTAGTTTGTTGAGAACGATGGCTTCCAGCTTCATCCATGTCCCTGCAAAGGACATGAACTCATTCTGTTTTATGGATGCATAGTATTCCACGGTATATATGTGCCACATTTTCTTTATCCAGTCTATCATTGATGGGCATTAGGGCTGGTTCCAAGTCTTTGCTATTGTAAATAGTACTGTAATAAACATATGTGTGCATGTGTCTTTATAATAGAATGATATATAATCCTATGGGTATATACCCAGTAATGGGATTGCTGAGTCAAATGGTATTTCTAGTTCTAGATCCTAGAGAAATTGCCACACTGTCTTCCACAATGGCTTAACTAATTTACACTCCCACCAACAGTATAAAAGCATTTCTATTTCTCCACAGCCTCGCCAGCATCTGTTTTTTCCTGACTTTTTAATGATCGTCATTCTAACTGGCATGGGATAGTATCTCATTGTGGTTTTGATTTGCATTTCTCTAATGACCAATGATGATAAGCTTTCTTTTATATGTTTGCTGGCTGCATAAATGTCTTATTTTGAGAAGTGTTGTTTAAGTCCCTTATAGACTCTGGATATTAGACGTTTGTCAGATGGGTAGATTGCAAAAATTTTCTCCCATTCTGTAGGTTGCCTTTTCACTCTGATAAGTTTCTTTTGCTGTGCGGAAGCTCTTTAATTTGATTAGATCCCATTTGTCAATTTTAGCTTTTGTTGAAATTGCTTTTGGTGTTTTTGTAATGAAGTCTTTGCCCATGCCTATGTCCTGAATGGTATTGCCCAGGATTTCTTCTAGGGCTTTTATACTTTTGGGTATTACATTTAAGTCTTTAATCCATCTAGAGTTAAGTTTTGTAAAGTGTAAGGAAGGGGTCCAGTTACAGTTTTCTGCATATGGCTAGCCAGTTTACCCAGCACCATTTATTAAATAGGGACTATTTCCCCATTGTTTGTTTTTGTCAACTTTGTCAAAGATCAGATGGTTATAGATGTGTGCTGAGGTTTCTCTTTTGTTCCATTGGTCTATATATCTGTTATGGTACCAGTACCATGCTGTTTTAGTTACTTTAGCCTTATGGTATAGTTTGAAGTCAGATAGCATGATGCCTCCAGCTTTGTTTCTTTCTTTTTTTTTATTTTTTGCCTAGGGTTGTCTTGGCTTTATGGGCTCTTTTTGGTTCCATATAAAATTTAAAGTAATTTTTTCTAATTCTGCAAAGAAAGTCACTGTTACATTGATGGAAATAGCATTGACTCTATAAATTACTTCGGGCAGTATGGCCATTTTCACATTGTTGATTCTTCCTATCCGTGAGCATGGATTTTTTTTTTTATTTGTTTGTGTTCTCTTTTATTTTCTTGAGCAGTGGTTTGTAGTTCTCCATGCATATGTCCTTCATGTCCCTTGTAGGTTGTATTCCTAGTTATTTTATTCTCTTCGTACTAATTGTGAATGGAAGTTCACTCATGATTTGGCTCTCTGATTATCTATTGTTGGCATATAGAAATACTTGGAGCTTTTTGCGCATTGATTTTGTATCCTGAGACTTTGCTGAAATTGCTTATCAGCTTAAGGAGTTTTTGGGCTGAGATGATGGGGTCTTCTAAATATACAATCATGTTGTCTGCAAATAGAGATAATTTGACTTCCTCTTTTCCTAATTGAATGCCTTTATTTCTTTCTCTTGCCTGATTGCCCTGGCCAGAACTTCCAATACTATTTTAAATAGGAGTGGTGAGAGAGGGAATTGTTGTCTTGTGCTGATTTTCAAAGGGAATGCCTCTAGCTTTTGCCCATTCAGTATGATATTGGCTGTGGGTTAGTCATAAATAGCTCTTACTATTTTGAGATATGTTCCATTAATATCTAGTTTGTTGAGAATTTTTACCACAAAGCCCTGTTGAATTTTATCAAAGGCCTTTTCTGCATCTATTGAGATAATCATGTTTTTTTTTTTCCACTGGTGCTGTTTATATGTTGGATTACATTTATTGATTTGTGTATGTTGAATCAGCCTTGCATCCCAGGGATAAAGCCAACTTGATGATGATGGATAAGCTTTTTGATGTGTTGCTGGATTCAGTTTGCCAGTATTTTATTGAAGATTTTTGCATTGATGTTCATCATGGATGTTGAGCTGAAATTTTCTTTTTTTGTTGTGTCTCTGCCAGGTTTTGGTAGCAGGATAATACTGGCTTCATAAAATGAGTTAGGGAGGAGTCCCTCTTTTTCAGTTGTTTGGAATACTTTCAGAAGGAGTGGTATCAGCTCTTCTTTGTAACTCTGGTAGAGTTTGACTGTGAATCCATCTGGTCCATGGTTGGTAGACTATTTGGTTGGTAGACTATTAATTACTGCCTCAATTTCAGAACTTGTTATTAGTCTACACTGGGATTCAACTTCTTCCTGGTTTAGTCTTGGGAGGGAGTATGTGACAAGGAATTTATCCATTTTTTTTCTAGGTTTTCCAGTTTATTTGAGTAGAGGTGTTTATAATATTCTCTAATTGTTGTTTGTATTTCTGTGGGATCAGTGATGACATCATTTTTAATTTTGTCTATTTGATTCTTCTCTTTTGTTTTTTATTCTAACTAGTGGTCTATCTATTTTGTTAATCTTTTCAAAAAACCACCCCCTTGATTCATGGATTTTTTGAAGGTTTTTTTTTTGTGTGTGTGTCTCTATTTCCTTCAGTTCTGCACTGATCTTAGTTATTTCTTGTCTCCCTCTAGCTTTTGAATTTGTTTTCTCTTGTTTCTCCTTTTCTTTTAATTGTGATGTTAGGGTGTCAATTTTAGATCTTTCTCACTTTCTGTTGTGGGAATTTAGTACTATAAATTTTCCTCTTAACACTGCTTTATCTGTGTCCCAGAGATTCTAGTTTGTTATTTCTTTGTTCTTATTAGTTTCAAAGAACTTCTTTATTTCTGCCTTAATTTTTTCGTTTATCCAGTGTCATTTAGGATCAGATTGTTCAGTTTCCATGTAGTTGTGTGGTTTTGAGTGAGTTTCTTAATCCTGATTTGATTGCATTGTGGTCTGAGAGATTGCTATGATTTCCACTTTTGTATTTGCTGAGGAGTGTTTTACTTTCAATTATGTGATCAATTTTAGAATACATGCTGTGTGGCACTGAGAAGAATTTATATTCTGTTGATTTGGGGTGGAGTGTTTTATAGATGTCTGTTAGGTGCACTTGGTCCAGAGCTGAGTTCAAGTCCTGCACAGCTTTGCTAATTTTCTGTCTCTTTGATCTGTCTAATATTGACTGTGGAGTGTTAAAGTCTCCCACTATTTTTGTTTGGAAGTCTAAGTCTCTTTGGAGGTCTCTAAGACTTGTTTTTTGAATCTGGGTGCTCCTGTATTGGGTGCATATATATTTATCATAATTAGCTCTTCTTGTTGCATTGATCACTTTAATATTACATAATGCCTTTCTTTGTCTTTTTTGATCTTTGCTGGTTTAAGCTCCATCTTTTATCAGAGACTAGGATTGCAACCCTGCTTTTTTTTTTCTTTCCATTTGCTTGGTAAATATTCCTTAATCCTTTTATTTTGAGGCTATGTTTGTCTTTGCACATGAGATGCATCTCCTGAATACAGCAGACCATGGGCCTTGAATCTTCATCTAACTTGCCTGTCTATGGATTTAACTGGCATATTTAGCCCATTTACATTTAAGGTTAATATTATTATGTGTGAATTTGATCCTGTCATCATGGTGCTATCTGGTTATTTTGCACATTAGTTAATGCAGTTTCTTCATAGTATCATTGGACTTTATATTTTGGTTTGTTTTTGCAGTGGCTGGTAACAGTTTTTTTTTTCTATATTTGATGCTCCCTTCAGGAGCCCTTGTAAGGCAGGCCTGATGGTGACAAAATCCCTTAACATTTACTTGTCTGGAAAGGATTTTATTTCTCCTTTTCTTATGAAGCTTAGTTTGGCTGGATATATAATTCTGGGTTGGAAATTATTTTCTTTAAGAATGTTGAATATTGGCCCCCACTCTCTTCTGGCTTGTAGGGTTTCTGCAGAGAGAGCCACTGTTAGTCTGATGGGCTTCACTTTATAGGTAACTTAACCTTTCTCTCTGACTGCCCTTAACATTTTCTCCTTTGGTTCAACCTTGAAGAATATGAAGATTATGTGTCTTGGTGGTGCTCTTCTCAAGGAGTATCTTTGTGGTGTTCTCTGAATTTCCTGAATTTGAATGTTGGCCTGTCTTGCTAGGTTGGGGAAGTTCTCCTAGATAATATCCTGAAGTGTGTTTTCTAAGTTGGTTCCATTCTCCCCCTCACTTTCAGGTACACCAGTCAATCATAGGTTTGGTCTTTTCACATAGTCCCATATTTCTTGGAGGCTTTGTTCATTTCTTTTCATTCTTTTTTCTCTAGTCTTGTCTTATACTTTATTTCAATAAGTTGATCTTCAGCATCTCATGTCCTTTCTTCCACTTGATTGATTCAGGTATTGATAGTTGTGTATGCTTCACCAAGTTCTCATGCTGTGGTTTTCAGCTCCATCAGGTCATTTATGTTCCTCTCCAAACTGGTTATTCTAGTTAGCAGTTCCTGTAACCTTTTCTCAAGGTTCTGAGCTTCCTTTCATTGGGTTAGAACATGCTCCTTTAGCTCAGAGGAGTTTATTACCCACCTTCTGAAGCCTACTTCTGCCAGTTTGTCAATCTCATTCTCCATCCAGTTTTGTGCCCTTGCTGGAAAGGAGTTGCAACCATTTGGAGGAGAAAAGGCACTCTGGTTTTTGGAATTTTCAGTGTTTTTGCACTGTTTTTTTCTTATCTTCACCTCTTCTGCATGTCTGCTGCAGTTTGCTGGAGGTCCACTCCAGAACCTTGTCTCCTGATTATCACCAGTGGAGGCTGCAGAACAGCAAGGAGTGCTGCCTGCTCCTTCCTCTGGAAGCTTTCTCCCAATTTATTTATTTTTTAAGATGGGGTCTCACTCTGTCACCCAGGCTGGAATGAAGTGGTACAATCTTGGCTGACTGCAGCCTTGACCTCCTAGGCTCAAATGATTCTCCCAATTATCTCAGCTTCCTGTAGATAAGACTACAGGATTGCATCATTACATCCAGCTAATTTATTAATCTTTTTAGAGACAAGGTCTCACTCTGTTACCCACGCTGGTCTAAAAATTCTGGCCTCAAGTGATCCTGCAGACCTCGGCACTTTAAGTGCTGGGATTATAGATGTAAGCCACCATACCCAGCCTAAGAATCTTTTAGTACAGGTCTGCTGGCAATTAATTTTCTTAGTTTCTTTTTATCTAGAGATGCCTTATTTTGCTTTTATATTTGAAGCATGTATTTCCCAATATATAGTGTTGCTTTTTCTTTCTTTTAGTCCTCAAGATGTAGTTTCATTATCTTCTGAATTCTAATGTTTCTAATGAAAAATACCTACTTTTGAAAATGTTTATTTTTATTTTTTCAAGTTTTTTTAAACTTTTATTTTAAGTTCAGGAGTACAAGTGTAGGTTTGTTACATAGGTAAACTTGGGTCATGCAGGTTTGTTGTATAGGTTATTTCCTCACTCAGGTATTAAGCCTAGTACCCATTAGTTATTTTTTCTAACCCTCTCCTTCCTCCCACCCTTCACCCTCTGAAAGGCCCCAGTGTGTATTATTTCCCTCTATAGTTATCTCTCACTTATAAGTGAGAACATGCAGTTTGGTTTCTGTTCCTGTGTTAGTTTTCTAAGGATAATGGCCTCCAGCTTCACCCATGCCCCTGCAAAGAACAAAATCTCATTCTTTTTTATGGCTGCATAGTATTCCATGTTCTCCTTTCTTCATGTAATTTTTTTTGTTTCTTTTTAACATTTTGTATTTAATTATCTCAATATGACTATAATGTAATTTACTTTGCATTCATTCTGCTTTGGGGCTAATGACCTTTGAATCAATAAATTTTGACTTTTACTAAATTTGGGAAGTTTATGGCAATTATTTGTTAAAATAACTTTTTCTTGCTTTTTGTTTTTCCTCCTCCATTTCTGAGACTTCAGTTGCTTGTGCATTAGAAATTTTAACATCACAAATTCTTTAGACTGTTTATGGAGCCATTTTCTTTCTCTGGGCTCTTGAAATTAGATAATCTATACTGATTTGTCTTCAAGTCTACTGACTATTTATATAATACCTATATTTATTTTTTAAGCCCTCCCAGGTAATTTTATTTTATATATTCTAATTCTCAATATTCAAATATCAACTTGCTTCTTTTTTGTGGTTTGTGTTCTTCTGCTGATATTTTCAAATTGTTCATTTATTTTAAGCTTATTTTTAATTTATATCATTCAATATAGCTGTAATACCTGTTTTACATTATTTTCTCTCTAATTTAGCATCTATCTGTTGGTTTATATTTATTATCTTTTGTTTGAAGTACTGTTCTCAATCAATGAACAAAACAAGCCAATAAATCTTCCTGTTGTAATTTATATTCTAGTAAGAGAAGGCAGATAATAAATAATTTATATTACATATTAAAAGACAGTAATTACTACAAAAATGAACAATAAACTAAGATAATTTTAAATACAACGATTAAAGAAGACCTCATTGAACATGGTATTTAAGCAAAGATTTGAAGATGATGAGGGAACAAGACATTCACTTCAGATAGCTAAGATGAGGGCTTCAGGCTCAATGAACAAAAAGTAAAAATGCCATTAGGAAAAAGCATGAATGGTATCCTTAAACAACACTAACCGTGTTCAAGTTACAGGTCCATGTCTGAAATATGTGATCAGAAAGCAATAAAGTGTAGAGAGTATTTAACATCACATTGCTAAATCAGGTTATCCATTGTCAGTACAAAGAGAGAAGAGAACCAAGAGTTGAGTCTTGGGAAGACACTACATTAAGAGACTTAGGAAGATGAGACAAATCCATTAAACAAGATTGATGAGAATCTGTCAGTTACTTAGGTGGAAATACTGGAGAGTGACAGCCTAGAAGCCAAATAAAGCAGGATTATCAATGAGGTGGGAATAAGCTTTTGACAAATAATGATGACAGGTCAATTAACATGAGGGCTGAGAATTGAACATTCAAGTTAGCAAAAATTAGGCCATTAGGAACTTGACAAAAGAAGTTCCAATAAGAACAAAAAACTAAACTATTAGCAATAAAGAGATGTTTCACATGGGTTTAAGGGAAAATGAGATGAGAAGAAATCGACAGTGGGTATAAACACGTTTTTCAGTAAGTTTTGCTGTAGAAGTAGAAAAAAAATGAGTGGTTAGCTGAACGAGATAGCAGGGCCAAGAATGTTTAAAATTGTATAAATTATTGTATGATGACATGTTGATAAGAATAAACCTGTGTACATTTTTTTAAATAATATAGACAAAAGGTTTGAAAATTCCTGGAAGGATGTCTTTTAGTATGTGAGAGGATATGGAGCCTTTGACAGAAGCAGGGATAATTCATCTACAGTAATAGGTAGGAGGCAGAATAAATATATCCAGGTGGTGGTATCTGGGTAAATGTGGTTCTAAAAATCTGTAAAACCTTTTTGTCATACAATATTTTCTATCTTTTTTAGTGAACTAGGAAGCAATGTCTTTAGCATAAAAGAGAAGTTCTTGTAAATTTGTGTTCAGGGGCTGAAGAAGAAATTCATCTTTTATTAGAAAAATTGAATGGGTTAGGGTATCTAGTGTGACTGTACAGCAATATGAAGGACCTGTAATAAATAGGAGGCATCAGAAAAGAAATAGACAACAAAAATGAATTCATAGAAATTAATTTATGATAGCAAAAATGAAAACTTCAATTGAAAAGCTAGAAAAAAAGTTGAGGAAATATCCCAGAATATGAAGTAAAGAAGTATGTGGTTATAAAATAGGAAAAATATTGCAAATATAGGGGTGCATAATATCTAAATAATAGCAGTTTTAAAAATAAATGAAAAATAGAACAAAGAAGATTATTAAAGAGTGAAAAATTTATGAAAATTTTGAGATAATTTTCCAGACCTCAATATTAGAATAGATTTAAAAATTACTTTCAAACAGGAAGAAAGAATGACAGGTAAGAAGGAAGAAAAAGACTCACACCAAAGCCCTTTTATATAATATGAAAATTTAATACTGGAAGTTGCAGGGCAAAACAATAATGTCTTCAAACTTCTAAGTGGAGTTAATTCCCAATTGGGTTTGGTTTTTGTTTGTTTGCTTGTTTGTTTTGTGATGGACTCTTGCTTTGTCACCCAGGCTGGATGCAATGGTGTGATCTTGGCTCACTGCAACCTTCGCCTCCTGGGTTCAAGTGATTCTCCCACCTCAGCCTCCCAAGTAGCTAGGATTAGAGGTACCCACCATCATGCCCAGCTAATTTTTTTTTTTTGGTTGAGATGGGGTTTCACCATGTTGGCCAGCCTGGTCTTGAACTCCTGACCTCGAGCTCCTGATCTCAGGTGATCCACCCACCTCAGCCTCCCAAAGTGCTGAGATTATAGGCGTGAGCCACCCCACTCCAGTCAATGTATCCATTCATTGTGAGACTGCAATAAATACATTTTCAGACTTGCATATACTCAAAAAAGTATTTTTGTTGTGCTCTTTTTCAATAATGTATTAAAATGTTTGCTCCCCCCAAAAAAAAGAAGAGAGTCATGAAAAAATAGGAAGACTTTGGATAGCATACAAGATAATTTATTACAGGCAAAGGGCATCCTGCAGATGATGGTAAAGGGAGATTCCAGGATAAGCACATTTGTTAGGGCTTCCATTCAGACTGCTATATGATGGCAAGAACCCTAGCAATGATGATTTTAAAAATCCAAAAACCTTAGAGTTCCTGGGGTGTATCAACAAAAGAACCAACAAATATCCCACCTGATTCCCTATAATTGCCTCCCAGCTCTTCTCTCTATTCCACCCTGTCTGCCTCCCAATACAGTCCGCATTATTCTCAACACAGTTGCCAAGCAAATCCTTTTAGAAGACTTTTAGAAACACTTTCTTTAAATTCTTTTAAAACTGAAATCATATCACTTCTCTGTTTAAGCCCTGAAAATCTATTTCCCTTGAAATAAAATCAAAGTCTGAACAGTGACCTACTCCTCAATTCTTCACTCTGTCGTTTCTTACTACACATTTCTCCAACATGCCAGGGATGCTTCTAGATTGGCTCCTTTGCCCTATTTACAAAGGTTTAAAGGAGGTTCTTTGAACCTCTTCTCTAACATTAGTTTTTCAAGGAGACCTATGAGCTCTGCCTACTACTCATCATACCCTAACCTACCTTTTGTCCCCATAACTGCTAACACTTGTAATGTTGTAAATAGTATATGTATTATTATAATACTGTTTACTATATGTCTCACTAGCCAGATAGTGAGCCCCAAATGGTCAGAGCAGTAGCTAGCAATCTAAAGGCACTCAGGGAATATTTCTCAGAGAATTGTTTCTGTGCCAGAGTTTGAAGATGAAGTAGTAAACAATATGTATTAAACAAAAGAAAAAATAGCAGTTATTAATTCCAAGAAAATTAATGTTTGTACAAGAAATAAAATAAGCTCATAGTCTACTACCTCACTCAGCTGTGGAAATATTTGCATAGTACTCATAATATAAGCTTTGCATATTAGTGTAAATAAAATTGGTGACATAAACTTAAAAGAAAGGTTGAAGGAATAGTGTATATGTGTGGAAACAGTAAAAAAAAAATAGGTCTTTCTATATTTCTAGGAAATAAAAAAATAATAAATATCTAACTAAAATATCACAATTGCAAAAATTATAAGAACAATTTTAATAAAAAATAGTCATAAAGGACTGGGCATGGTGGCTCATGCCTGTTATTCCAGTGGTCTGGGAGGCAGACATAGGCTGATCACTTGAGGTCAGGAGTTTGAGACCAGCCTGACCAACATGGTGAAATCCCATCTTTACCAAAAGTACAAAAATTAGCCGGGCACAGTGGCAGGTGCCTGTAATCCCAGCTACTTGGGAGTCTGAGGCAGAAGAATTGCCTGAATCTGGGAGGTGGAAGTTGCTGCATGCCAAGATCACACCTCTGCACTCCAGCGTGGAAAACAAGTGAAACTCCATCTTAAAAAAATATATATATATATATATATATATGTATATGGCAAAGGTTTTTTTTATAATGGGTAGGAATTTGCAAATTTGGGTAAGGAAAACTTTTTTTAATAGTGAGATATAAAAATAATTTTTAAAACTGTATCCATAAGTAACTTTGATTTATCTTAAAAATAATTGAATAAATATTTTAAAATGCTATTCATCATTTTGTTAGCTATTCTTCCTTGTCATGGTCATAAGCTTTAGGTTAACACCAATGAATCAAAACCACGAAATAATTTAAGTCCCTTTCTCATTTAGAGGTCCAGAGCACTGACAAACCAGTTTAGCCAATTTGTATTAAAAATTAATCCAGTTATTTAATCATAATTCTCTCTACAGCTATGCCATAAATAACTCATTTAGTGTTTATTAAAACATATAAATGTGAACATACCAGTCTAATTTATCCAAAATTTGCCTTGACTCTTACATAGAACAAATGGGTTTATAATTCTTTGGCTGTTTAAGGGATGATTTACATGTGAGTTTTGCATGGTTATAACTTAGATTTGACTTAGAATGAGTTGCCAATTTAACCCTCTCACTCAAATGACAAGAAAATAAAACATGGCAATTCTAGAAAGACTAGGACATTAAAAATACGGAACAAAGTTAACTTCTGAAAGATAATGGAAAACTCAAAGACAGAATCATTTTAATGCTGGAATATTTCTGCAAGTATTTTGTAAATATACCTCTTCACTTCAAAATCAAATCTACTAAGTGAACTGAAGTGAGAAAATGAAGTGCATTGTTCAAGCTCCTGAATGTCAGACTACAAGTTTATCATTTCAAGGCTTAAAATGCTTTATAGCTTTTCAACTGGCCTGTGAATAGAGGTGAATGTATTCGTTAAGCCAAAGACACTTTTTATAATATCACTTAATTTTATCTTTTCTAAATTGGGTTCACAGAGAAAAATATTCTTTTTCAGTAAACTTTCATCTTTAACCAAGTACCAATAAGAAGAAATATACACTCTTTACCTTATATTTGAAAGGTCAGCTGTCTGTCATATTTTTTTATCTGCCTTGAAGGCAGCATGAGATCACACAATCTTATTTTACTTGGCTTGCTTCAGATTTATCACTTCTCTAGCTATCAATGGAACACAGTTTATAGTATGTTGTTCACATAAGCTGTGATATACATCTGCCAGCAAAATATTCTAGTTTCTGTTAAGATTTCTCTCCCTTCTTTATGAGGAAAACTCTCCCACTTCTCATTTGCTTACTTCAAAAGCATCCCCTTTAACACATTTACCTGTGGTAACACATGTCTGGCTGCAATCACCTGTGAGACCTGGCTTTGGTTCATGGTACAGTAAAAATATAATATGTGCTTTAATTCACTTAACATAATTTCAATGAGCAATCATTACATGCAAAACTTTTAGTCAATGTAAAGGATGTGTATTTTATGTTATATGAAGTCTCAATATAAATAATAATAAATTTACCAAAGATAAAAGGAATCCATATTAGAAATAGTTTCCCATCATCAGAAGTGTCATACATGGGAAAGATGACTAATTAGTACACTATGAATTTTTCTGAGTATTACAAATGAGGAAGAAGAATCAATTACAGAGAAAGGTGGGGATATTGTAAAGAATTTAATCTTGCCCAAAATATAGTGTGGGCCTTGCTCTTGATTTCTAAGAGGTAAACTACAAGCCTTTGCAATGTCATGGATGATAGGATTATTTTTATATCCCTAGAGGCCTTGAGTCATGGCAGACAGTCTAACAACGTGATTCAGGAAACCAGTCATTTTGTTGATTTCTAGTAAATTTTCCTATAAGTGCACTAATCCATTGGTCACTTAGTTTAACCTGACCAATAAAGACTGGAACTCAACTTGCTGTGTTTGTCTCACAGATAACTTAATTTAATTCATATTAACAGAGCTCTAAGCATCAGGAGGAGGCCTAGGACTGGCTCCAAACATGCCTTCCAATTCCCTAGACACCACCAGATTAATAAATTCCACAAATCATCCAGATCTAACTTAGAAATCTAGCTGCGTGTTTTTCTTTCTTCAGTTTGTATGTTGGCTTTTCTACGGTTTTTATATTATTCCCTTCACTTGGCCCAAGGTAGAGCAGAATGTTAGTGGTTGCAAAGACTGTGCATTGACCAGCAAGAAACAAGTGTGAGAAAAGTATTGTTTATCATAACCCTGGCCAGTGTTTTGATGCTGAATTGAATGCCATGTAGGGAAAGATGTGGATTAACTCAGCTACAGTCAGAGTCAAATTTTATAACACATTTTCCTAGGTGGAGAACTGTCACTGTATAAATAACTAACTATAGTATATAAATAATAAACTGGTTATCTTCCCAGGAAATTTCCCCAAGTAATCAGGGCAACTCCATTTTGGAAAGACCTCTGCAATCATCTGAGGGATATAAGTTTGCTGGTGACACTCTCTTAAATAAGTGAAGGCCTCTGTGACAATCCCTGAAGTGCCAGTCTCTATGTTTTGAGGAAGAAGGAGAGATAATGTCTGACTTCCACAGAAGAAGCACAGTCCTGGAGTTACATATGGGAGGAAAATGTTGCTTAGAGATGTTCAAACACCCTAAGTAGGAACGATATAAGATGGGTGACAGGTTGACGTTTCTTCCAACAGGCTTCTCAACCAACTGATATGCCTTAGAATTGTCAGTTCAGTTTGAATATTTGAGTCTAGTTCTTGGTTTTGGAGGGAATTTTTGAAGATAGTCAGTTCAACCTGTTCTGTTTGTTCATGTCACCGGATGGGTGGTATGTGTCTGCCTCGTGGAAAAACTGAGAGAAGACTACAGGGATGGGGGCAGGTACTATATCCAATGGTATTTTGCTTGGGATGTGCTAGATCTAACCTGCTGTTTCCAATATACTTCTTAGCAAGGTTAAGAGAAATGGAAATCAAATTACAGTCAGGCCAGCATCATAGTGAGAGGTGGGGAGGGAATGGCAGTCAACCCAGCAGTTAAATTTAAGGTGGTTGCCATAGTGTGGGAGAACCACACAGGGCATTTTTCCTTTATTAGAAAGGGTGAGGGCAAAAGAGCTTCTGAGAGACAAATTATCATTAATGGCCCTTTCTCTGCCATAACTCCAAGGGTCTAAAGTGTTCTCTACTCAGATACTGGGGTTAGTTTCCTCCACTACCACAAAATCAATCTGTTCCTTTCCGGTAGCTATAAGATTACTGTTTTTCCAATAATTTCCTATTCACACAAGAATATTTTTCCATAAAAGTCAATTGCAAGAGGGGTAAGAGCATTATTATAAAACTTAGCCAGAATTAAATTTGAATCACCACTTTTGACTGGGCTGCCACCTGGAGGGTGCACCAGCTCTGCCTGCACAGTGTTTCCATTAGAGGGAAAGAAGTACCCATCATGCCCAGAAATTGTCTGGGTAGAATCCTGAACTTTCATCACTCTTATAAATATTTTAACTCTTGTAAGATTATTTTCTTCCAATACAGTCTCACTTGGCTAACTCCCACTGTTTCTAATTATAAGTACCTCCACCAGAAGTTCTTTCATCCCTCTTGACTAACTTAGTTACTTTTCTACTTTCTTCCAAAAGAGTATTTTCCATAATATATAAAATTGCCTACATAGATTCCCAAGATCCCTGCCCCAGCCTTTACTGGCTTAGAATACATTTTAATCAATAGTGCATTGGCAGCATTTAGCATAAGACCTTGCACATAATTGATCTTAATAAATAGTGTAGAATAAATGCATAAAATAAACCTAAAACAATAAAATCTTTGCAGGATAATTTTAAATTTTTAACAGGGAGAAACTATGGCTCATCATTCTCACTGCCAAATCCAGAAAATGTGCATTTGTACACTGATTACACTATTGTTTGTAATAACAAAAATTTGTAACTAAACATCGAACAGTAGAAGAATTGGTTAATAAATTGTGAGGCATCTCTGTTGTAGAATACCCTGTGTCCACAGCAAAGAAAATGTTGGACCTATGTACATAGACATGATGCATCATCCACATATTTTAAAAAAAATAGCAAGTTACAGATTCTTATATATAACATTATCCCATGATTATGATTTTAAGAAACAAAATATACACTTGCACATAGGTAAAGAGAAGACAGGGAATGAGAGAGACAGTGAGATCTAGATGAAAAAAATCCAAGGAAAACACAGGAATACTGCAGCCATCTCTAATGAGGTGTTACTTCTGAAAGTGAACTGGAGTTGGTGGAAAGGACCTTTGTTTATTTCTTTATATCATGCCAAAAAAAAGTTTGAAAACAAGGGTAGTTTCTTATATTTTGTTATTTCTATTGTTCAAATAGCTTAAGCAATATATTTTTAAAGAAGAAACTAAAGTATTAACAGTGCTATTTTAGTGAAGTCAGAGTGAAGGTAATTTATCTTACTACTTACATTCTCCTGTATTTTTCACTTTCCAGCAATATGCATATGTATTAAATAAAAGTTATATAAGAATCTCTCTTGGCAAAGCCTGGAAAAGCAATGAAGATGATTGCTAGAGAAGAACGTGCTATTATTTTATCTTCTACTCAATTTATCTTGAAAGTAAATGGATTGTAATGTAGGCCATAATTTTGTGTTTAATTGCTACCTATGTATGTTTCTCTCACTGCAATTAAAATGGACATAATGAAGAAAATGTTTATACCTCCTGTATAAATCATCAGAAAGTGTCCCTCTGGATTTCTCTGTCAAGAGTAGTTGTAATGTTTGTATTTTAAGTATTTATTATAATAGTGTGAAAACCCATCTTGCTTATTCCCACAGTGTCTGGGCTCATATTAGGCATATGTAGATTTAATAAATGTTTATTGAACATCAAAATCATTGAATAACTCTAAAACTATAAAATCAAATCAATTAAATAGAGGAAGAAAGTTTAATTCCCCTAGGGAGCTTTCTCTGTAACAAAATTTTACAGCCTGGGGGAATATCCATTTTGGAGTTGAACTTTTTATGGCTGAAACTGCATGGGGCATCGTGATAAATATGTTTCCTTAAGGTTGCCTTTGTCTGACTGTTAGCAACTCACCAGGTGGCTGCAACTGTGGAAAAATATTTAGTTCTTTAAACATTTCAGTCATGCAATAGTTCTTTAAACAGTGACAAATAGCAAACATTTCTCCATAGTTTATAACCTTTTTCTTAATAGGTTTTCCAGTGGGAGTGAGAGCTCCTATTTAGTCAACATTTAGTTAATGTTATTTTTCTAATTACCCCATATGACTAATTTAAAATGTCTTAACTTTTAATCAAATCATCTTTTTGCCCCAGCATGATCACTTTTTCAAATGCATAGTTTTATAGTTCTCAACCTACTCAACTGTTCAAAAGCAACTCCCTTTTAAATTGTGAATTTAGCAAACATCATTGACTACAATGTTCTTGTTCAAATCTACAGCAAAATAACCTTTTCTTTTAAAGCTATCAAACTGTATACTAGTAATACATGTAAAACTTTAGAATATTTGCATTTGACAATCCATTTGTTCTTTGCTTTTATCATTCCTCTCTTCTAAAAATTATCCTTAATCTCCACTTGTTAAAATATATTTCATTTATAAAATCCAGCCAAATGACACTTCTTGATACTTAATTGATTCTCGTTATTCGGAAGTGGATTTTTCCTTCCTTTGAAATTTCATAATATGTTTCTATTCACATTCGAACATGTTTTTATATTTTGCAATCTGTTTTCACCTACTTTTTTTTTTTTTAAGATGGAGTTTCACTCTGTTGCCAGGCTGGAGTGCCATAATGCAATCTCAGCTCATTGCAACCTCCGTCTCCTGGGTTCAAGCAATTCTCCTACCTCAGCCTCCCAAGTAGCTGGGATGACAGGCACACACCACCACACCCAGCTAATTTTTGTATTTTTAGTAGAGACAGAGTTTCACCATGTTGACCAAGATGGTCTCGATCTCTTAAGCTCATGATCCTCCTGCCTCAGCCTCCCAAAGTGCTGGGATTACAGGCGTGAGCCACCATGCCCGGCCTCATCTACCTATTTTTTTTTTAATTCATCTATCATTTACTTTATGCTCCATATTCAATAAGCATTAATTATGCGCATTGCACATGATGAGTACCACATTTGGGCACTGAAGAAGTTATAACAAATATGAAGGAGTTTTGTCCTTAAGGAGCTTACCATCTGGGTTTTGTACTTAATGCATTCTAATTTATGTTAAAATTTCTCTGGTCTTACAATACGAGAACTAAAGCATCTTGAGGAAAGAGATTGTTTTATTTATTCTCGGATATCTCTGCTCATCACATAGTACCTAATAAGCTTCACAATATTTACATTCATATAACAAATTATTATTTATCAAATTTGTTGTAATGTATTATCTATTTTAATCCTCATTGCAACTATAGAATATGCACCATTAGCCTTATTTTAAAGATCTTACTAAAAATGCAATGCTTATTTATACCAAATAGTATATCAAAAATTTCCAAATATTTCTTAAATAGTAAAAAACTGTAAATATATACCACTCAGTGGCCAAGAAATCAGAAGCTTTATAGGTTGAATAGCGTGATCACTGTTTTCCCCCAATAGCAAATGTAAGGATGCTAAAATAGTCATAATTATTTGAAAATAGATATTATTGCCATATAATCAAGCATGTTTAAAGCATTTCTTACAGAAACAGTGATGGAACCTAGGAATAAGACCTTCTGATATAAATATAAAATGTGGTAAGACACTAATAATCACGATTAGTATTATAAATATTTACCTTATAATTGCCATATAACATGGGATATTACTATTCTAACTTTTATAACTATATTTAAAATCTTCAATGATTATAGAATACATCCAATACAGGAATAAGAGAAGCAGTCACTGAATTAATTTACACATATGTAAGTCTAATACTAGCTCCCTGGGGTTGAAAAAATATGATTCCTCTATATAACCCAGAGCTCTCATGACACTATTTTAATCCCTGTAACTTACTTCTTCATCTCTTGAGCTAGTAGTCTTTCCAATCTCACTTAACCATCAAATTAAATTTAACAAATTAAAGTTTCTCAGATTTCTTGCCAGCTTATCTTCTGACTCTATTTTCTACAAATGTAATCATAGTCACTCCTATAACTTTAATTACAAGGCCATATTTCAATCATTGCCAGTGTTTTAGCTCTAACACTCATTCACTAATTTATGAGGAAAAACCTGACTGCAGAATGGCTTCAAAATCTTTTTTTTTTTTTTTTTAATCCAAAGACTATTTTCTGAAGAATTCTCCATAGGTCACTCCGGCAAACATTTTAGTTTCACAATCATAGAGCACTATGTAAGCTATTATAAGAATTTGTTTTCACCTTCAAATAAAATAGAGACTGTAAAAAGTACGTGTTTTGGGGTCAGAGGTGGGGGTGGGGAATGGACAGTTTCAAGAAACAGGCAGAGACTATTTAGGACATAAGTTTGATGGAACACGTTTTGCTGATGTGAATATTACAGAAAGAGTAATCAAGAATTAATACAATTTTTTGCTTAAGTATCTAGAAATTTGGAATTGTCATTTACTGAGATTGAGAAAACTGCAGAAAAAGCAGCTGTGGAAACAAAAATGGGATTACACTTTGAAGTTTTAGGAGCCTATTTTTAAAGAAGATGTATGAGTCTATATTTGAAGGGAGTTGTTCAAATTGAAAATAGAGATTTGGAAGCCATTAAATGGGTTTTAAAGCAGTGAGATTTGATGACATGGCCTCTTGAGTAAGGTACCAGAGGGGTAGATCCAACTTCTTTGTGACTCAGCCCTTGACATGTCTCAGAACAAACCTAGATCAGACTGAACGGATACCACATAAGTCAGTGCAATTTATACTGTTAATGGGAACATGATTTCTTTCACTTACTGACAAATTAGGACCTCAAGAAAAACAAATTAGAGTGGAATACTTGAATATATATTTGTCTCATTTAATAGACTGGGCGTTTCTCAAAGCTGGATGTCATGTATTATTTATTAATTTCTGCATCACCTAAGACTATTTCTTTAATTAGTCTTTTTAGAAGCTTTTTTTGTTACTGCTTCTGTCTCACTTTTTGTTATTCATCTGTTCAGGTTTTCTATTTTGTCATGGTTCAATCGTGATAGGTTGTATGTGTCCAGAAATGTATCCATTTTTCCAGGTTTTCCAATTTACTGGCATATAGCAGATCACAGTTGTCTCGTGATAGTTTGCACTTCTGTGGTAATGTCTACTTTTTGATTCCTGATTTTATTTATTTGGGTCTTATCCTGTTTTTCTCAGTCTAGTTAAAGATTTGTGATTTTGTTTATCCCTTAAAAAACAACGTTCATTTCACCGATCCTTTGTAGTTTTTTTAGCCTCAATTTTATATATTTATTCTTTGATCTTTATTATTTCTTACATTCTATTAATTTTGTTCTTGCTTTTCTAGTTCTTTAAGATGCATCATTAAGACTCACGTTTTTGGATGCAGGCATTTATTACTACAAGCATCCCTCTCAGTACTGCTTTTGCTGTATCTCACAGGTTTTGCTAAGCTGTGTTTCCATTTTCATTTGTTCCAAAACATTTTAAAATTTTCTTTTTAATATCTTCATTGACCCATCAGTAACTCAGGATCATATTGTTTTATTTTCATATATTTATATAATTTCCAAAGTTCCTCTTGTTTTGATTTCTAATTGTATTCCATTGTAGTCAGAAAAGACACTTAATATGATTTCCTTTTTTTTTTTTTTTTTTTTGAACTTGCTGAGACTTGTGGCCTAACATATGATCTATCCTGGAAAATGTTCCATGTACTAATGAGAAGAATGTGTATTCTTCAGCTGTTGGATGAAATATTCTGTAAATGTCTGTCAGGTCGATTTGGTCGATATTGCAGATTAAAACAGAGGTTTCTTTGTTGATTTTCTGTCTAGATCATCTGTCCAGTGCTGAAATTGTGATGCTGAAGTCCCCAGTTATTGAGATTAAGTAATAAATGAACTCTAGCTTATTGTAATCCTAGCTTATTGTAACTTATTTGAAACTTACAATTTTCAATTATTAATTTAAATCGACTAAATGCCCCAATCAATATACACAGACAGGCAAATTGGACAAAAAGCCAAAACCCATTGGTATGCTGTATCCAGACCCATCTCATATGCAAGGATACACAAAGACTCAAAACAAGGGATGGAGAAAGATTTACCAACCAAATGGAGAGCAAAAAAAAAAAAAGCAGTAGCTGCAATCCTAGTTTCTGATAAAATAGACTTTAAAGCAACAAAGATCAAAAGAGGCAAAGAAGGTCATTACATAATGGTAAAAGGATCAATGCAACAAGAAGAACTAACAATCCTAAATATATACGCACCCAATACAGGAGCACCCAGATACACAAGGCAAGTTCTTAATGACTTATAAAGAGACTTAGACTCCCACAAAACAATAGTGGGAGACCTTAACACCCCATTGTCAATATTAGACAGATCAACAAGACAGAAAATTAATAAGGATAAAGGATCAGGACTTGAACTCAGACCCGGAACAAGTAAACTAAATAAACATTTACAGAACTCTCCACCCCAAATCCACAAAACATACATTCTTCTCAGTACCACATCACACCTACTCTAAAAGTGACTACATAATTGGAAGTAAATCCTTAGTAATTGCATAGCATTTCACAGGTTTAAATGAAATATTGGTTGGCTGCTTGTTTGTTATTTTCCTCCCTTATTCCTTCCTGTCTCCATTGCTAAGCACAATTATTGGCATAAAAGAGGTTTTCAATACCCATTTTTAGACTGCATTCTAGCCTGGGCAATAAAGCAATATTCCCGTTCTCTCTCCCTCTTTCTCTTCCTCTTTCTTTCTCTCTTTCATTCTTTCTTTCTCTCTTTCTTTCCTTCTTTTTTTCTTTCTCTTTCTTTTTCTATCTTTAAAAAAATTTTTTTCAATTATTTTAACCTTTTACCTTTTTTGCAATAATACATCTTAAAACAAACTAATTGTACAGCTGTCCAAAAGTATTTTCTTTCTTTATATTCTTATTTTAAGGCTTTTATTTTAAATCTTATTTTTTACTATTAAAATTTTTTGTTGAAAATTAAGACACAAACACACACAGTAGCCTAGACCTACACAGGGTCAGGATCATCAGTATCACTATCTTCTACCTACACATCTCGTCCCACTAGAAGATCTTTAGATGTTTAGGGGCATTAACAACATTGTCTGCTATTATAACAATGCCACTTTTTGAAATGTCTCCTGAAAGAGCTGCCTGAAGCTGTTTAACGGTTAAGTTTTTTAATGAATAGAAGATATACACTCTTAAATAATGATATAAAGTATAGTATAGTATGTACATAAACTTTTAACTTAGTTGTTTATTACTATTGTTTTATGTACCATACATAATCATAAGTGCTACACTTTTATAAGATTGATAGCACAATAAGTTTGTTTACACCAGAATCATCACAGATAAGCAAACATGTGAGTAATGCATTGCACTAAAACATTACAATGACTACGATGTCACCAGGCAATAGAAATATAAACCTATGGGACCACCTTTAAAAGTGTGGTCTCTCATTGGCTAAAATGTTGTTACGTGGCATGTGACTATGTAGCAAAATCACTATAAAGAGTTCAGGAAATATTGTAGTGTTTTAAAATCCCTGATGCTTAGTTGAAGATATACTATTTAGAAATAAAAACAAAATCTTAAGCCCCTCAGCTAGCTGAAATCTCCCCTCTTGGCCAAGAGACACCAGGAAAACCTTGGAAACGAAGTTATCAGCCATAACAGGTTGGGAGGTCAGGTATGCCTGTTATAACCCCTCCTTTGCTAACTACCAGTAGGTTTTCTTCCCTAAGGGCTACATAGAAAACAGCCCTTTCAAAATACTCCACCACTGGCATCAACCAACTGCCTGACTGCTGGCCCTCATTTTTGCAGTTTCAACAAAACTGGTGACTGCCATTTCTTCCTGAGAAGAGACCATTAACCACGGAGTGGCTCTGGCTAAGAGTTTCCCTTTTGATGTCAGGAGACTGAAAATTCCACCCTTGAATCATGCCAACACCACCATGTTTTTGTACATGGAACCCATGAAGAGGCATGAAGCTCAATTGTGCACATTTCTCCTCTCATAAATATTCAGGACTCCTCCTATAGCTTATTAACTATGTGTACTTGGCCTTCCTGCTCAGCATAAATTTCTATTCCCTTTGTCCCTCCCTCAAAGTGTGTTTCTGGCTCTGGCCACAGGCTATTCTTCTCAGCCTGCCAGAATGACCACCCTGTAGTCTGCAACCTCTTGTAAGAAATAAACCTCTCCTTCCCAAATTTATGAACGTTGTCATTCTTCAGCTGACACTGTGCTATTATAACAAATATTTATTTTGACAGACAAAGCCAATATCCTGTGCTTTGCCTTTGGAAATTTATCTTTTCTTTCAGTAAATATTCATCATGCCCTGTCCACCTGCCCATCTGTTCACATGTATGTAATATGCAGCATGTGCCCCACACTGTTACACACTATAGTGCCCATGTGACTTAGCGGACTCCCACCCTGCTTTTTTGCCCCATCAACATTTATTTGATATAGCTGAATTCCTACTCGGCCTTAACTCTGCTTATTTTTAGGAAACAGGATGTCTGTGGTCAGAGTTCATTCTTAGGACTAAACCAGTGGAAGATGGCAAAATCCATGGTGGAAGCTTACTTTACCTCTGAAGAAATGCTAACTTCATTGTATATAATCCAATTTCCATATTAAATGACACTCCAGCCAGTACCATGAAAATTGATAATCACCATGGCAATGACAAAAAGGGACCAAAAAGGGGCAGAAAAGGGGCTCCTTGATTCCAGGAAAATCTTCATCCTTTCCTTTCCTAAGAAAAGCTTAAATATTCCTGCCATTGCTTTCAATTCGCAACCCCTTCATTAAAGATATCCTATATCTGTAACTTCCTGGTTCTCTGGAGCTGAGAATTTGATTTGTGGACCATTCTCCTATTTCTCCATTTTATGACCATCAAATAAACCCTGCACTTCTCAATGCTCCTTTTCTATTTCATATAAAACTAGGACACCAAACATAAAAGACCCCACCTTTTAGGGTAACTGGGAACCCCAAACATAAAAGACCCCACCTTTCAGGGTAACTGGGAACCCCCAGTAACAATAATAGTTAAAGTGTCGCAGAAAATACTGGGCTGAGGCATTAACACAACTAGAATCCAGAGAGAGAACAAGGAAGGCCCTTTTGCAGGAGGGAAGCAAGAAGGAAGAGAAAATGAAAGGGAAATAAAGGGGTGAAAGGACAGAAGTATGAAGGAGGAAGGATGGCTGAGAATGAAAGCTTCCTGGAAAGCTAGCATCCAAAGACATTGAGGCATAGCATCTGTTTGTTAGACTACAGAAAATATATTTCCTTGACCCAGGGAGTCTCTCTTTGGTAAGGAGGATTATCAAAACTTCGATATATCTCCCTTGGCAATGTTCGTGTATCATTTCCCAACTTATATGAAAGAAAACTAAGAGACAGCTTGACTTGTGAGAAAACAGTATGGATGTGACAATGAGAAGATGAAATGTGAATCCTTTTATATTGTTACAAGTTAGACATAAAGAAAGACCTCACTGCGTGTCTAACAGTGATTTTGCAGACAGCTTATCTGGCTCTGCCCCTTGTATGGCATTGTGCTGTGGTGGCTGATTGGACCAGGCAGCTCTTTTTCATTAGTGTTTTTAGTTTCTGCCCTAGTAATACAAAGCTAAATCTATTTTTATCTTCTTAGCTGTATCTATTGATATTCAATGGCAGGAAGTTCATCTTTTAGTGCAACTAAAAATATTACACCTCTCAGGATTATTGGTTTGCTTTTTTATTTTAACTACACTGAACAAAAAGATCACCATAATAATCATATGCTATTTTAATGATGGTGTAAATGTATTGACATTTTTCTCCTCGGGTAGAACTCAAAGTGAAGCTTTCAGGTTTAGGGAGAGAAACATTTTTGTCCCTTCATAGTTCATACTGTTACACCCCGCAGTCACCTGCCCGTTTTTCATTCTCTCTGCCCATAATATAAAATAACAAGCTTTGTACTCCATTGCTGTGTATGTTGGTGCTTCGAAGATGGCGTGCTGAGAGACCCTGCCCCCTCCTAAAGTGAATGTTAGAACCTTCAGGAAAAGGTCCGATGTCCTTCAAAATCTTATTTTCTCTAATAAAGAAGGTGAAGAATGTCAAGAAAAGGCCACTAGCTGTCCCCTGGGAATGATCTGTTTCCTCACCAAGAACTAATGGTCTGCACTGGGATTCCTTATATTCTTTTAACTCTCATGCCATAGTCAGGTTTCCAAGAAATACAACATATGGCATCCTACCGAAAAAATTACCCAGTACTATTAATGTACCGATTTCTCTCCTGATAATGACTCTAGAGATCTGGGATGACAGTATAGGAGAAAAATAAGAAAGTCCTTTTCCTCCATTAATTCTAGAGCTTATCTATATTATCACGTTTCTTAGTCCTACCAACTTCTAAATTTTTCAAAGTTAAAGGTAATACCGATTTATCTTAATCTTGTAAGAGAAACAGTTTGATAATACTAAACTTGGAGTATATAGGTTCTTGGAATATATAAGTTCTTGGAATATATAAGTTGTTGGAATATATAAGTTCTTCTATCTCCTCAAGTTCTTCAGATTGATTCTCAATTTCACTGAACAAGAACCCAGAAAGGCGGAGACAAAAAACATGTGATTGTAGTCAAGTGAGCTCAGATGTCTTCACTTATATTTATGGAGTCCTTACAATGTCACTGGCATTGAGCTAGGTATTTTATATGTATTATCTCACTTAATCCTATGGGTGATGTTATTTTCCCCTCGTGTGGATTAGAAGAACCAGAGAAGATAAATAAGTGGCCATAAACGTATTGATAGTAAGTGGCAAAGTGGAGTTTGAATCAAGAAAACCAGATGCTTTGAGCTCAACTGCTGATCTGAGATAAAAGTTATTACTTTTCTTATGAGGGAGACATTTCCTTCAAGTCTTATTTTTCTGCATAAAAATTCATGCAGCTGTTATATGTAACAGGTTTTAATGTTTGTTTTAAGAATAATTTTTCTTTTAATGTAACCTTTTGGCGAACAGATAAGATACTGTTGAATTTTAAAATTAGTTTCTGAAATTTTGGTGGAATTAAAAAATATCAATACCACATATCAAATTTTCTTATTATTGCATACACATAGATTTGCTGTAAAAAGTGACCAACTGATGAATGAACAAATGTGTGATCTATTAATTCTGTTGTCTTCCATTGCACATTCCTAAGAATTGGGTCTAGCCTGGCTTAAGACGCAAAGCATAATAACTCTCCCCAGATTAAAATCTCCAGTGGCTTGTCTGGAATGTAAAGTCCCAACTAAGGAAAATACAGACCTTGATGATCAACTCCTGTCTAATTCTCCAACTTTACACTTAACTCTAAGCATATTCAACTTCACTTAAAAACTCATACATTATGCTCTAGTTACGTCCAATTATTTGCTAAATCCCTGCTCATGTCCAGGGCTTTTTGCAATTCTATTGTTCAGTTAATCGACTTTCATCGTTGAACTTCTATTTAAACATTTCTTTTGAAACATCTTTCTTAATTCAATTCTCTAAATTGAAAGTAGATGACTTTCCTATGTATTCCCATAATATACAATACTTCTCCATTTAGTACTTGACCCTTAGTATTGAAATCTACTTATTATTGATCTGAATTCTTCATTATATACTAAACACTTTTAGAGTAAGTGCAATGTTGTTTTCACCTTTATTTTATTAGCACTTACCACAGTATCAGACTCTCATAGTAAATACTTAAGGAAGTGTTAACTATTGAATTAATACTTTTACCTTTACTACTGATGAGGGCAGTTGAAAAGTTGTTATTAGGTAAAACAAACATATCAGTAAATACCAGCTCCTTTTATTAACCTAAAATTCGGGACACTTCACAATGTTATGTACTTACAAAAATGCTCAATGAATTTCTATCTTTCGTCATTATTTTACCCGTTTATTCATTTTTTTAGAGTTACTATCTTTCATCGTTATTTTACCCATTTATGCATTTTTTAGTGTCTCTTTTCTCTTCTTGTCATATCTTCCTCTTCTGAGGTTGGCTTCAATATAGCTCTCTTTGAGGAATCTGAATGAGATTTTAATAGAGGTGACAACTTGGTTTAAGTTCAGGCATACCCAAATTATTGCTCCCAATGAATGTACTTCTGCTTCTTAAACTACATAATTTGCTCTTTTAATACACTTAGAATATTTTTATAAAAATAGAGCACTTATTTGTCTCCTTGAGAATTGCCATTAGTTGTTACCTTTTTGGTACTTTTGCATCATCTTCTAGACTGTGACTTCTAGTTTACTTGATGAAAAGAGCAATGTCTGCCTACTGACTCCTCATGATTAGTTACCCATTTTACATACAGGAAGAAACAAATAGATTTGCTAACTATGTTATTGATTGGACAATTCATTTGGAAGAAGCATTTCTTTTTCTCTGATGTTATTTTTGCAAAAGGGAGAAAAAAATGCACTTTGTGAAAAAAAAGACGAGTATCTTTCCTCCATAATTGTGTGTATCAGAGTCACAAAAGGAGATAGACAGCACTTTCAAATCGAGTAATTTGAGAAGAGCTTATTTAAGGTACTGTTTATAAAAGTGCATTCATAACCACAACATAGGGTTAGTGCATTACATACAGTTAGTAATAGTAGAACACCAAGAGGGAAAGATTACCAAAATCTATAGACAGAAAGAAGATGTGTGGAGAGACTTGAGTGACCTTCCTCAAAAGATCCAGCCTACTCATGCAAATCCACAGGGAGTGGGTTTACTCTTTTCCTCCAGTCTCCAACCAGTACTGTGGAGTTAATATGACTACAATCCCGAGAGAGAACAAGGAAGTTCATGGAGGTAATTCTTATAGATTATCCTCTTGGGGTACACAGCAAGTCAGAGAAGATTAAAGAGTACATCTTAACGGCCAAACAGAATTCACAAATACAATCTAGTTTCCAGTTGAGCTCCACTGGCTATTATTAAGTAACCTTTAAGTTCATCGGAAAATAACGTAACAAGCTTAGACTAAGCCATCATTTACCCTCCTCCAGGACCCTTTGCTGAACTCAGGGACTCTGCCACTCTGCTAGGGGTATTCTAGCTGAATTACAATTGACAAATTGACAACTTCTAAAAGGAAAGCTCTTATATGTGTATTTTCAAATGCTTCTTATTGCTACTAAATCATTACTTTCTAATTATTACCATGCTTTCTACAGTTTAGATAGATGTATAGTCTCACAGCCTAATCCCATCATCCAGAATGTTTATGTCATTGTAGTCATAACTTCTTGCCCTTCTATATTGTGCCATCAATGTGTGGTTTCTCTGGGGAGATGGATTACACTTTCAATAGATCCTAACTTTAATCTCTCATCATTAGACTGAAAGTTCCATGACTAAAGAATTCATGTTAGGATATATTTTTGGATATTTAATCTTCTATTTCAGCAAAAGTTCAATGTCTTTTTAAAATAAAAATGAATATAAAACATATTTACCTTTTTTATCTTTGGCAATTAAAATTATTTACCATAATGAAATACTTTTGAATTTTTTTTAAGTGTGGCCAAACCATTTTTTAGCTCTTTATCAAGGTTTCTGTCTTCATATGTTTTTCTCATAAAAGATAGACTCAAAAAACATTTCATATGGAGCTTAAGACTTACTGGGAGGTACATTACCAAGGCAGCAAAGGCGAGAGAGGGAAGTGGGTAAATCAAATACAGGATATATATTTCCGGACTCTTCAAACATCTGCAAGAAAATATAACAGTGTCTTAATCACATAGAACATGTAAGGTTGTTCAGAGCCATGCTGCCTTGCAACAGTTTTCTGAGAAAGAAGGAAAATAATTTATCTTCAGGTTTCCTGACTTTGTCTCCTCTCTCTCAGTGGCCAACAATTGACCACATGCATTAACATCCCCTACAAAAAAAAAAACCTTTCAGGCTGTGTCAACCAGACACTCCAGCAAGCTGCTCTGGGAGTCATAACCATGCGCTGAAGTGTGAGGCTTTACCTAAGCCCAGAGTGGTGGAAGGAGCCGGAGCCTCTTGAGATCTGTTTATTCCTGGCCTGGGCTCCTAAGTCCTGAAGCTCCTCATTACGTTGGGGCCAAAGGAAGCAAAACCTTAATTATAACCTTGAGGCTAGCAAAGTCAAGTGGCAGTATTACATGATGGAACTTGACTTTCCATTGAGCAAGAGGTTTGGGGCCAGGAACTTAACTATTTAGCAATTAACTGTGAAACACAGTGAATCTGGGGAACATCATGAATTGAGTCTCTGAGATTTACACACATACTCTCATGATCTCTGGTGGTACCACCAAGAGACTAATTACGAAATGTTATAACTTCTTCTCTGAAACAGGAGGTACAAGTTCAATCTTTGAAGATGATGGAGAAATATATCTAAACTTTAAGCCCTTTGCAGCCACGAGTTTATACCTTTCTCTTCAAAGTCCTCTTTCCCAAGATAGGCACCCCTTTCTAGAGTCATTCATTCTAAAATCTGTGTGTATTTTTAGCCTATTTGAACTGGAACTGAAACCAAATAAGTATTGTTTTCAACAGTAAGTGCTAAAGACGATATATATTTTAATAAACATGTATCATAAAGTATATATTATCTGACAAGAGAGTAAGATATTAAATAAAACACATATCTGTGACAGACTTTCCAAAGGAAAATATTCTAAATGGAAGACGCTAAAGCAGTCCTTGTTAGTTTCCCTGCAGAATTCTTCTAAAGCTACTGAAAAGTTCGATACATAGGTCAATCACAATTATACTTACTGCTTGCATTTATGAAACACCTAACTTTCTGAATAATAATATCACAAGGAAACAAAAAGTAGTTTTGGCATTTACCTAGTTTCTAATATTCCTGATTGCATATATATATTTTAAAAATTCCTTTTGTATAGACTCATCAAAATGTTTTATTGTTTTTTGTATTTTACACATTTGTTTATTAATTCTATATTTTAAAGCATATTTATCATGCCACAGAAAATCACTACAAAAATAAGTCCTTCATTCTTTTTCTTTTTACTGCATTCTTTCTTGAAACCAATCCAATTCAATCTAAATGGAGATGACTCCACAACACGATTATTACTGCTAATGCAATAATGGCTAGTGTTTCCCACAAAACTCTGTTGATGATCTGACATTTTATCTGGAACTATTAGACACAGGTGACGGAAATGATCATCCTTTCCTTCTTAAAGTATTTTCCTCACTTGACTTCTAGAACACAATCATTTAACGACACCTTTACCTCAAGAGCGGCTTATTCATTGTCTCATTACCAGCTTATTCTCCTGTCCCAACCTTCTCATACAATGTTTCACTTCTGTCAATTCCTCTCTTCTCCATGTACATTCAGATAACTAGATAAACTCATCCAATCCGGTTTAAAAAAAAAAATTCTATTCTGGTGATTTCTAAATTTCTATGTCTAGTCTGAATCATTATTCTGAGCTGCTTTCTCGTATACCCATGTATTTAATTGTATTCTCACATCTCCATCTCATATCTAAAAGGCATCTCACTCGTTATTTGGCCAGAACAGAATACTCTTTCTCCATATACATTTTTCTTCCCTCAGGTTTTCAATAAATTGAATCTTTCCTTCAGGTAGTCAGGCCCCAAACTTAGAGTCTACCATAGCTCTTCCTTTTCTTCTAAACTCCTTACTCAATTCATAAGTCAGGACTGAAGTATTAACTTTTAAACTACATGCTGAATCACCGTTTCCTGATCCTACGTTACCACTGTACTAGTCCACGGCATCATCCTGTCTTCTTTTGACTGCAGCATTGAGCTGCTAATTTTGCCCCCATTCATGTACATTCTTTGCAGAGCAGCATGGCAAATTTCCTCTTCTCTCTCCAAATTTTTTTCTCTTTTATATCACTCCTTATCAGAACAGAACAGGGAAATATGATTCATGCCACCTGCACCTCTCCTATAACTTTGGCAAATAAGTAACTGTTGAATTTTTTTTTCATATTGCTCCTATTTTCCTAAATTTTCTAAGTTACTCCTCTTTTCTAGAGGCTTTAGTCAATATAAAATGAATTTAAGTGATTAAATTTTGCATTTTAAAAGCATTACATTTATTATACGATAAACTGTAAAGCAGCTTCTAACTAAAGATCTTATTAAAGGTATCCAAGTGTTTTCTTACTGAACAGTTTAAGCACATAACTAAACACATTTTAAACCTAGTGTTTCGGTCACACTCTATTCACACTCCATGCAAGTTCTAGAAAATCTGCATTTTAGTCAAATATGTGTAAATCAATTCAAATTAATTCAGGAGAAAGATTTATTTAAGGAAATTGTACAGCGAGTCCTTTTAAAAGACATTTTTTATTAAGTGAATCATCACTCTCTAAAACATCTCATTTTAAAATTCATATTTGCATTTATAAGGTTTACTTATCATAGGAGCCCCTGTATCTCCAAACTTCTCTAGCCTAAAAGTATTTTTGGCTTGGTTTTTCTCTTAGTAATAAAAACATCATTTCACTCTTTGATTAGTATATATCTTAAACTGGCTTCAAAATTACCACATTTCTGTGATTTAATTCTCCTGAGGGTTAATTCTCTTGGTCACATCTGAACATCTTTTCAATCACTGTTATCTGATACAATTAAACAAAATTCAGCTCCTTTTATTTTTATTCATTTTTACATTTCATTATGTAATGATTTGAGCATATGTAAAAGTAAACAAAATTGTTTTTATCTACAATCACTTGTTTCTGAACTTTAACAGTGTTGACATTTTAGACCAAATAGTTATTTTGGGGAAGTGTTGTCCCATGTATTTAGGTATATTTTAAAATATTTTGCAGTATTCTTGGCCTCTCTGTCTAGAGGTCAGTGGCATCTGACTCCTAAAATGACAATCAAAAATATATCCAGATCTTGCCATACATCCTCTGAAGCAGGGCTTCCCAACTCTTGAGCCATGGCCTGTCAGGAACTGGGCCACACAGCAGGAGGCGAGCAGTGGGCAAGGCAGCATTACTGCCCGAGCTCCACCTCCTCTCAGAGCAGTGGTGGCATTAGATTCTCATAAGACGGCAAACCCTATTGTAAACTGCACATGTGGGGGATCTAGGTTGCACAGTCTTTATGAGAATCTCATGCGTGATGATCTGAAGTGAAACAGTTTCATCCCAAAACCATCACCTCCAACCCCACCTGTAGAAAAAATTATCTTCCACAAAACTGGTCTCTGGTGCCAAAAAGATTGGGGACCACTGCTCTGAAGGACAAAATTGATCCCACTTAAGAACTACTGCAAAGGCCATCCACCACTCCCTTATTTTCCAGACATACTATTTAATCCATAAATTCTCCAGTTTATCTATCTATCTACTTATAAACATAATCACAACACCATACCCACAATTACAAATATGTAACAATTACTCAATGTCATTAAGTAGCCAGTATCTTCTCCAAATTCCAATTCACTCATAAATATAACATTTTTCTTTGTGAAGTCTTTTTTGTGTGTTACTCTATGTCTCTTCTCTCTTTTTTAATCTCTGGAGAGATAAATGTTAATAGATGGATGGATGGATAGATAGATAGATAGATAGACAGATAGATAGATAGATATGTAGGTACCCACATTCATCTCTGAAAAGATAAGTATATACTCACCTGCACACCAACAAATAATACACATATATATGTGAGTGTGGGTATGAGTGGGTGCATGTGGATAGTTTGAATTAGAGTACAAGGTAAATATATTATAATTAAGATTTAAGTCTTTTAAAATCTGTATGGTTTTGTCATCATTCTCTTGATTTTCCTAGGGAGTTATATCTTAAAGAAACAGCTTCATTTTTCCGGAAGAATTTCACAAAGATTTGATTTTCTAATTGCATCCCCATAGTGTAGATGATTCTGTTTTTCTTGGTATTTCCTGGTATTTGAATCCAAATGAAGGTCTTTGCACATCCATTTGAGGGAATTAACCCTTTATTTCCTGAGGAAGCAGAAATGGCCCCCCTTGAGTCAATTGTCAAGCAAAGCATACAGCTCTTCCTCAGGACCTACTTCCACCTCCCATTTTTGCTTCTGGGCTTGTAACTATACTCAAGACCCAGCAGACCCCTCAAGGTGAGGTGCAACTGTGGCCCATGAGAAGGTTTGTGACACTCCAGAAGCACTAGATTTTTCCAATTTATATAGACAGAAATCCAGGGAACATGTGTGGGAATGTATGCTAAGGATTTAGGATAATGATGAAAGGAACATAAAGTTGAATCACACTGAATTTACTGATATTGGCTCACTATGCAGAGATTTTACATTTACTGATGTAGCTCAGAGAATTTTAAAGGGCTGTAACAGTTTATTTTGGTTTGTGGGCTGAAACATGGATCAAAAGATGACCCCCAAAAAGTAAATTAGAAATGGCTAATCTTAAACCTGGTACAGTGGCTTATGATTGAAATCCCAGCACTTTGGGAGGCTGAGGCAGGCGGATCACAGGGTCAGGAGATAGAGACCATCCTAGCCAACATGGTGAAACCCTGTCTCTACTAAAAACAAAAATTAGCTGAGCGTTGTGGTACATGCCTGTAATCCCAGTTACTCAGGAGTCTGAGGCAGGAGAATGACTTCAATCAGGGAGTTGGAGGTTGCAGTGAGTCAAGATAGTGTCACTAAACTCCAGCTTGGGCAACAGAAAAAAAAAGAAAGAAAGAAAGAAAAGAAAAAAAAAAGAAAAGAAAAGAAGAAAAGAAAAGAAAAGGAAAAGAAAGAAAAGAAAAGAAAAGAAAAAAGAAAGAAATGCCAAATCTTCCTTAGTTTAATATAAAGGAAGGGAATCAAAGCCTTTGGAGAACTGGA